>NC_025995.2:6088769-6281269 GCF_000442705.2 Elaeis guineensis
TTTGACTTTTAACGGCAAAATTTTAGCGACGAAATTTATTTCGTAGCAAATTAAACTTTTACAACAGAATTTAAATTTCATCCCCAAAAATCAGGTATTTGCAACGAAAAAAATTTCATTGCAAAAAGTTATATCTTTTGCAACGAAAATTTTATTTTTGTTGCTAGAAGTTGATCTTTAGCGATGAATTTTTTTTTTCGTTGCAAAAAATAATATTTTTTACCATGAAATATTTTTTTCATAGCAAAAAAATATTTTTCTGCGATGAAAAAAAAATTTATCGCAAAAAAATTTACATTGTTTGCGACAAAATTGATATTTCGTTGTAAAAAATAAGAGGTTTTCTGATCAATTTTATTTATATTTAGCGACGAAACTATTTCGTCGCTAAAATTTATTTTGTTGAAAAAATTTAAATATTTTACGATGAACTTTTAATTTTCGTTGCTAGAAATTGATCTTTAGCGACGAAATTTTTTTCATCACAAAAAATTATTTTTTTTTGATGATGGAAAATTTTTTCTTTGCTAAATTTTTTTTTACCATGAAAATAATTGCATCGCAAAAAATTTGATTTTTTGTGATGAAATTTTTTTTTGTTGCAAAAAACTTGATTTTTACGATAATTTTTTTATATTTACGATGAAATTAAATTTTTGTTGTAAAAAATTAATCATTTACGATGAAAAAATTTTTGTTGCAAAAAATATATTTTTTTACGATAAAATATTTACTTTTCGCAATGAATTTATTTCATCGCTAAATATTTTTTAATTAAAAAAAATACTTTGAAATAGGAAAAAAATTTGCCCTAATCAAAAATTTGCCCACGCCGCTACGGTCGTCAAAGCTCTTTCTTCCTCCCCGATCTCTGACGACAGTCCTCCCTCCCCGGTCACCGGTCATCCTTTCCGGTAAGTGCTCTCCCTTCCCGCCACCATCCTCTCTCTCTCTCCCTCCCCCTCCCGGCCACCATCCTCTCTCTCTCTCCCTCCTCGCCACTGTCGAGCCCTCCCTCCCCGCCATAGTCGCCGCTCGAGCCCGCCCCCCATCACCGATCGAGCCCACCCCCCAGCGCGTCGTCTCCCTCCCGCCTCGTCACCCTCTCCTCCACGCACCGTCTGTTTCTTTCTCTCCCTCTCGATCTCCACTGTGTCACCGTCGGTCGAGTCCTCCCTCCCCACCACCATCGTCGATCAAGGCCTCCCTCCCCCATGGGTAGTGGAAAGCGTCACTCCTCCGCCGCCTCCACCTCCAGGAAGAAGAGTAGACCCTCTCCCAATCCCCCCTTCACCGCAGAGGACCTCACGCCTGTCCTCTCCCTCCTCGCCTCCACCGTCTCCCTCTCCCTCCGCTTCCTCTCCGACTCCGACCTCCTCCTCCTCCCCTCCCAAACCCTGTCCCTCGAATCCTCCCTCTTCTCCGCCTCCTTCTCCCTCTCTCGTCTACTCTCCCTCCTTCCCTCCAGTTCCCTCCAATCCCTCAAAACCCTAACCCTAGAGCCCTCTCCTTCATCTTCTTCCTCCTCTTCTTCTTGGTTCCTTCGCTTCCTCTCCTCCTCCTCCTCCCATGGCTTTGATCCTCGCTGGATCGAAGTTTTTCGCATGTCCAAGCCTTCCTTCTACCTCCTCCTCCAGCATCTCTCCCCGTCCTCAGTGGCTTCACCCGATTCTCCGTTGAGGGAGAGTTGAAAGGGGGGTCGGTGATCGCCCAGGGGTTGGTGGATTCGAAAGGGAGGTTCCTTGATGTCTCACTCTCCCTCCCTCTCTTTCTCACACTTCCTCCCTCTCCGCCGCCGATGGAGTCCTCCCTCCCCGTCGCCGGTCGACCCCTCCCTCCCCTGTCTCCCTCCCTCATTTTCTTTCTTAGTCTCCCTTCCTTACTTTCTTTGTCACTCTCTCTGTCTCCCTCTCTTACACCTGGCTTGTGAGTTAGTACCTTTACAGTCACATGACGCCGCTTCTACACCACCATCGCGAAACATATTGGGTCAGGGATCGACGTCTGGAGAAGGGAACGAGGCCAACGAGTCAGATCATACCTAGTTTGTAGTTTTTTTAAATTTAAAATGGTGTATGGACTTATATTTTTGTATATGACAACGATGGTTATGAAATTTTTTGTTATTTGGAATTGGTATTTTGAATTAGAATATTTCTATTGTGTTAATATATTGTTATGTAAAATATATTTCATTTGAGAATTTGTATTTGAGCAGATTTTTTTTGATAAAAAAATAAAAATTAAATTTTTTATCTAAAATTTAATTTAACGATGAAATATTAATTTCATCGTAAAAAAAAATTTATGAACCCAAAAAAATAAAATTTTTATTATACATTGCGACGAAATTTTTTATTTCGTTGCTAATTTTGTGACAAAAAAATAATTTCGTTGCTAAAAGTATCAATTTTTTGCGATGAAATTTTTATTTCGTCGTCACAATTATTGCGACAAAATTTTTGCGATGAATTTTTTTGCGACGAATTTCGTCGCTATTTTTTATGACGAATTTTTTTTTCATCGCAAAATATT
Organism: Elaeis guineensis; assembly: GCF_000442705.2. NCBI lineage: Eukaryota > Viridiplantae > Streptophyta > Magnoliopsida > Arecales > Arecaceae > Elaeis > Elaeis guineensis. Next base: position 6,091,305 of record NC_025995.2, read on the forward strand.
ACGACGAAAGAAAATTTTCATCGCAAAAAATAAGAGGATATTTTTTTTTAATCACTATATTTTGCGATGAAATTATTTTCGTCGCTAATATTTGTGATGAAATTCAATTTTCATCGTTAAGATAAAAAAATTAAAAATTAAAAAATTATTTTTTACGATGAAATTATTTTTTATTATAATTTTAACGATGAAAATTTAAGCTCTTGCGATAAAATTTTTTCGTCGCTAATACAGCGAATACTTCGTCATCTAGATTGACTATTTTTTGCGACGAAATAAAATCTTTTCGTCGCTAAGATCTTTTGCTACGAGACTTTCTCTACAAATTTTTAGCGACAATATATTTCATCGTAAATATGTTTAGCGATGAAAATATGATTTTTGGTGATGAAAAAATTTTACCGCAAAAAATTAATTTTCTTGTAGTGTTAATCCGATCGACCGTGGGTCGGACAGTGCACAGAAGGCTCTGTGGATCGAGAAGACATTTCTCCTTGATTTCTCACAATCCATCGTGGACCGCATGACATTTCAAGATTGTTTCTCGTGATCCACGAAATCCATGGACCGATGCACGATCGGATGATTTGAGGAGCTCCCGATCATGATCCAACAATTTCAGAGGTTTATTCAGATGTTGTAAGGAGCCCTATTTTTTACATGTGGTGACGCAGTTTCATCATATCGAAAACTCAAAAAATAGAAGAGAACCCATAGAGAAATGACACGACGCTAAGAAGAGTAAGCAGAATTTTGGACAGCAGATAGCGATCGCTTCAGAAGTTTAAAAAAAAATTTTTATAAAAAATTTTTGTAAAAAAAGATTTTATAAAAAAATTAAATATATAAAAATTAAAAATAAGATCTTCTTTTATAATATTTTTTAATAATAAAATCTTAATACTCCGTGATGATGAAGTTCGTGACAATAAAATTTGCAAGTCTCGTAAAAACGAATCTCTTTTAACTGATCTATATATTTAATTATTTTTTATTTTATTTTATTTTCTTTTCCTATTGCATCGCACGACACGACAACGATCATCTTTGACGAAAACCAGCTTTGCAAGCATAATTGAAGACAACAACAACAAAACCTACAACAATACCAGTTCGACGTGATAAAGGAACATATACCAGCAAACACTTTAAACTTCCAACACGAGCCACTCCAAAGACATATGCATGGCACTATAACTACACAAACCACCACCACCTACTGTACGTAGACTAGCTATTACTCGCGTTACCATAGATCAAACAACCACCCACGCCGTTTTCGGCCTAAAACCGCCGATCCCGATTGAGCCGAGCCGCCTCTGCCACGTTCTCCCCCACGCCTCCCGGATGCGTCGCCATGTCCGGGTTGTTCCGCATCTCCGCCACCCCCACCCGATCCGCGTCTTCCCGAGTCGCCGCCTTGTCCGCTGGAAGCCTTGTCGTCGCATCCTATCATAGCATTCATAGAATATATAACACCCTCCTGAGGATAGAAAAATTTGAACCTTGCTGGTATGCCATGGTCAATGAAAGGTATACTTACACTGAGAACGTCCCTGAGCTTGACCTTGTCCTCTTCGCGCATCACGCAGGTGTTGGCGGTCGCCGCCGACTGCGCCTGGGCGGAGACACCCCCGGGGGCACCTCGTTCGTCCGTGTGGCCCGCACCTCCGCCGCCTGGATCGCAGCGGCATCGCTCTGCTCTACCGGCTTTTCCCCTGCCGTCATTGCCGTCGTCTCCAGAGCTTCTCCGATGGTTATCGCATCACCCTGCTGCACCGCCGCAGGCATTGTTCCCGTCCCCACCGGCGCCGGCTCCTCGTACTTCCCAACCACCTACCCACATCCAAAATTAGTTCAAACCAGTCTTGCACCAGCTCTAAAATATAAATACAAAACTGCAAAGTAATGTGCCGAATTAACGAACAGTATGTTGAAAAAATAATTTATAATTTTTTAGAGACATTAAATCTATGAGTTATTTTGAGCGCTATCTTTAAATCTTTCTATAAAAACTCTAGAATTATGTATGAAAATATGAGAGGAATAATTGAATAAAAAAGAAACAGTCCAAAAGTAATCAGTCTATAGCACTTTCGCTGTTACCAGCAAAAACACCATCCAGTCTCGAGATTATTAGTTGACTTCTGGATTAGTACTGTACCTGTCCGCCAACAGCCTCGGTGACGATGCGGCGGCCGGGGAGGTCAGTTTCGGTGACGGCGACTCCAAGGTCGGCCGGAAGGTCGCTGACTTCGCGGTGGTCGACGAGACCGGCCTGCTCATTTCGGTCTGCAGCGGACTGCATGACGGAGGCCGCCCCACCCTTCTGGGTCTGGCCCAAGACCTGGTTCTCCGCCGACTGCATCATGGCCGCGTCCCGGGGAGCGATTGGCTCCCGCGCCAGCTCTCCCTGGACGATAAACACGTCTCCATACTTGATAGGCTCGCCTGGGACCTGGGCGTACGCCTCGGCCTGGTTCAGTTGAGCCTTTTGTGGCTGTTCCTGGCTCATGCTCGCAAAAAGGTAGCGTTAGGAAAGACCTGGGTTGGTTCTGGTTCTTCTCTGGTGTTGTAGCGTAAAATGACGAGTTGAGAAGGTACTTATTCAAGGTTTCAGTGGCTTGGGTGATGGAGAGGAGGAAGGCCGCCCTTGGGTGTGTATATAAACTGGGGGGTGGTGGAAAGGTGAAGGACATGTGGACCTTTTGGGGACACTTGGAGCATTTGGAGCGGGATGACATGCTCGTCTGCGGGACACGTGTGGGCTTTGAGAGTGGGAGTGGAGCCAGGTGGGGTGTCCTTGAGGAGCTGCCGATTAATTTTTAGAACGCGGTGGTGATGCAAATTTTATTGCGGCCCTAAATTGTCAAATAGTTGTAAAATTTGTGTAGTTGAATTGTCCTTTACCAGCGTTTGTTTTGGGCAAAATTATTTGCAAATATCTTGAATGTAGTTCTCAATATTTAATGAAAAATTATTCTGGTAAGATCATAAAAAATAGCAAATTATAATGATCATACTAGGTCCGGATCTTCGATGTGGAGCATATCTTCGGTTCAAAAAATTAATAACCAACTCGAGCAATATGATAAGCACCTCAAAAGGACCGACATTTCTGATATATTTATTATTGTTATTATTTTTTGGGTATATGAAGGAGGGTGCCCAATTAAGCTGCCACCATATGTACGTGGGCCACTGAACAAGACATGAGCTGCCTTCTTGTACGTAGCAATCAATAAACGACCCAGCTCATCTCTTATCACAAAACATGCTGCAGCTTTGTGCCTACGAACAGAACCATCAAAATTGATAGAGCACCAAGAGGAGGGGGTAACCAACAAATATATAGAATATAAGAGTTTAGTAGAGAATAAGAGGCAAAACTACCGCACGTCATTGACTGTGTGTTGAGGCCAACTTGGTCGATCGTTAATTAGATTTAGGTCAGCAAGAAAACATAACGCTTTTCTTACTAGCTGCAAAAGTCTATATAAACATAATAGCTTGAAACAACCATTCGTTTCTTGCTGTCCAGAATAGCTACATGGTGTAGGCTACAAGAGAGCCACTTCCCCTCTCTACAAAGGCATCAGCTAGCAGATTGGACATTGGAGGCAAAAAGTCAGGAAGAGGTCATCAAAGAATATAGCCAAGTGCTGTCAACAACATCAAGCAAATGAATGAAACATAACAAGTGTAGCATCCAATTGCAGGATCAGCGGCGAGGGCAAAGGTCGCAGGATACAAAGTCTTAAGCAAGGATACCCCACCCATAGAAAAGCTGTTTGCATGCATGGGATTCTATTCCACAGCAGCTACAATGTTTTCACTTTCAAGAGACATCAAGCTTCCATATATTTTAAAAGGCGGAGGGTGTGCTTGGTAGAGAGGTTGAAGGCACCCCAACATATTATTCAGAATATCATGAAGACATAGAAAGTCATATATATCATTCAGAATATCATATATATTCACAGAATGTCATACAAGGCATCAGAAAGTAATAATACTGTTTTTTCTTTATTCTATGAAGAGAAGAACTTTTTTGTCACTGAAAATTAAAAAAAAAAGATGAGCAGCATTAAATATTTATCTCATTTAAGTACACTACGTGTCTTAATATTATTGGGTGGTGTGCTCTTATTGCATCGCATGTGGTGCACAAAGAATTACTTATGGTGTAATATGGCAAAGCATTATAGTGGCTTCTTGTAACAAGCCCATTATCTATGAAATTTCTATTTTTTGGCTACAACCTAGCCCACAATGAGTCTGGTCTCAATAGTAGCTAGGCATCGGTAAGTTTACACATCAATGTTTGCTGCCTATGCCCCAATGAATAGAGAGCTAATCTTCCATTTGAGATGCATATTTCCTCCCATGAGAGAAGATATAAGCCTTTGTATTCAGCTGAGTTGCCCCATAAGAATGCTTGAAATTCTCTCTCAAGTTGCTTCGACAAAGATAGAAAGGTGCACACAAGATATAGTATATAGAGGAAGGGATGCCAAAATTGACTCAAACAAGGTTTCTCTTGCCGCAAAAAAAAATCCTTCCATTGCCAATCATCATTTTTGTCTGTCACTTTATCTAGTAGAACATTGAAGACAGACAGCACAAATAGTGCCACACCCCCTCCTTTTGTGGAATATGGAAAATTCTCCTTATTTGCATCTTGATGGTTGATGGTGTTACCAAGCTAAATAAGATACATGATTTATCAACATTGATTGCTTGACTTAAAAGGATAGAATAGAGGTTTATAAGAACTTTCAAACACAAGCAAACCCTTGTGGTTGCCCTAGCCACTAATGAGCAATCATTAGTGCACAAGATGTGAGAGATGGTTGGACCCATCCTTTCTAGCCTAAAGATTGGAAGGTTGTAGTTATCTACTATAAGTTAGAATAATCTTGAAAACATATTGAACATATAATAAGTAAATAAGGAGACAATAGATAGTCCTACCCTAAACCCTTAGGGTGGAACCAAGATGTTAGATTGTCATTAATGAATAGGACAAATTAAGGGTTTCTAGCACCTGCATGTATCTAATTGACAAATTGGGAGGTGGGGGGAGCTAAGATGCAATAGTACAAAGGATACAAAGTTTCAATTAACTCTATCAAATGCTTTTCTCATGGGTGCCTTAATAAGGCTGCAAATGAGTCGGGTTAACCCATGACCTGACCTGACCTGACCCGACCCGACCCATAGATATCCGACCCAAATTGTTTAAAAAGACCTACGGAGCTAGATCGGGTTCTAAAATTGGATCCATTCTATTTTTCGGATTGAATTTGGATTTACTGAATTTTGATCCGACCCCACCCGACTTGATCCACTTGAATTTTTTAGTTTATATGGATCTTACACTCAATGGCCTGATTTGACCTGAAGCCTTATATGACCCAAACCTAATATATGCTAGCATGGGCTAGGCACAAATTACAATGGGCTGTCCACCTATACAATATTATCTTCTTTCCTTTCCATCCCCATAATTGAGTAGCACCCATTGGTTCAAGCTGATGGAGTCTCTAACAAATATTATCTTCTTCCCTTTCTACCTCCTCAAGAATCCTTTGCATCAAACTTACACAAACTTTCCAACTCAAAAAATTTAAAGGATTAGTAGGAAATAGATATCTTACTTCTAGTTATATCCCACGACCGACTTTTATATGTACATAAGATACATCTTGATAGTTTTCTAAGATATAATTGTCACATATTGATGACTACTCCAAAAATCATTGTATCGCAAATGTCATTGGATGGTAAACTTATAAGATCAATTTCAACACCAATCATGAAAATCGATTGAATAGTTATAGTTGATGTCCATTGGTTAATTTGATCGACGTTCCAACCTAGATCCAATTCGGACTCAAATCGGATCTGTATTTTATGAATTAAGATCGAAATATACATGAACCTGATCCGATCCAATCCAAATGATCCATTGGATCAAAAAATTTGATCATGGTTCCAATCCGATCCAACCCAATTTTCTTTTGGGTTGGATCTGGGTCCAATATTATTATCCGATCAAAGAATCGGATTGGATCGGATCGGGATCACTTATGATCTGATGTGACCCAATCCATTTGCACCCCTATGTCTCAATGACCATTGGCACATCAGTCCTAGGGACATTCTCTAAGGAATATATAATTTCTTGAGTAAGCAGGATGTTTTTAAAAATTTGATGACTTTGAACGAAAGCCTTTTGTGTGGAGGAGATCAACTGAGGTAATATAGGTTTAAGTCTACTGGACATAATTTTAGCCAAAGTTTTATCGATAGTATTATATAAGCTAATGGGTCGAAAATCTCTTACCTGAATAGGGTTTAGTTTTTGGGGTATGAGGATGATTTAAGTCTCCTTTCAGGAATTAGGCATTGAGGTATGCAAGAAGAAATCTTTAGCAATAAGTGTGACATTCACTTTAATAGTGTGCTGGAATTCTTTATAGAAGAAAGGAGAGAACCCATTAGGGATTAAGAGGAAAGGCCACAAACACATGGCAAATTTTTTTTTTTTTTGAAAAATTATGGATAAACGGTACTTCCCCACCTTTATTAATAGAAAATTATTTACAATGAAGTATTTGCATAAGTGGAAGATAGAATACAGTGGTAGAATGATGGAGCTTAATTGAGTATTACTTCGATGGAGATAAAATATTTGCAAGGAAAACTAGGATTTTTTGAAGTAAAGGCTTTCCTGAAGGTTGAAAATGTGAAGGGTTTTCTAAAGAGTCAAACAAGGAGAAAAGTATTCTAGTATAAAAATTCTTGAGATCCTCTCATGCTAGATATACCAAAAAATAGCCATTAAGATTTATTCCCAATCCCCTCCTTAACCGCAATTGAATTTTTTCAATTTGCAAGAAGTCGAGAAGGCATGAAGATCCATCAGCCAGCCATTCAACTTGAGATATGATTTCAAAGAGGATCAAAGAAATCTTGTAGAAGGATACTTGAGGAAGGGATGGGAGGTAGGTTCCATAGTCATTCCACTCAAAGGACATCTAGAGCCGAACGCTTAACTTTTCTTTACAAGCACCTCCTTGTGTGCTAGCTATTCTTCAAAGCATGCCATACGAATATTTTGATCTTTTTAGGTACTTTAGATCAAGGTTCGTCATTTCAGTATTGGACTTTATATCAGTGAAATCTTATTATAGTGTCGATACGTAGTATAGTATGGTACGTCTGTGTCGGTATAGAGTGATTCGATGTACCATTATGGTATGGCACATCTAGTAACATATGGTATGGGGCAATGCGATGAACGCTGCCTGTGATTTTAAAATGACTTGATATTATTGAGAAATAATCATGGTAACCAGGATATAAGCGTGAACAGATAAAACTCACAATAGTGGAAATAAATAATGCAGCAAATAAATAATGCAGGAGACAAGAAATTTTAATGTGGAAAACTCCTAAGGATGAAAAACCACGGGACACTAGTCCAGAAAGAAATCCATTATAAGAATAATGGAATACAAGTGGTGATCGAGCGAGATCAAGAACAGCAGTTAACATAGATAGATCTCACCGACAAGCAATAGAAGAAGACAGACAACTAACAGAAGCCCAAACACCGCAGTACCCTCAAAGAGAATAATTCCCACAACTTGCTAGAACACCCAAGTACTTGCACAAGCCAACAAGAATGCACAAGAAACGGTGACACTGCAAAACCTGAGGCTTCAAAAATGCCACAAGAGTCTCTGCTATTCTCTCTTCAAACTTGCGACTTAAAGTGACTATTTATAGTGCACAAAACCTAAAAGGAGTGAAAGTCCTATTTTGCCCATCAACTTGATGCACCACAAAACAAGTCGGTTCATCCGACTAAGCCAAGTCCCTCTCTCTTGTCATTGGGCCCACAAATAAGGTGAGAACCGCACAACAATTCTCCCCCTCTCGCCTCATATGGAGGGATAAGCCATGCCTGCTGCACGCCTACACATCTCAAGCTTATCTCTAGGCAAAGCTTTAGTCATCATATTTGACCCATTAGCATCGGTATGTATTTTCTCAAGATGAAATCACTTCCTCTCCAAAGCTTCACGAATCCAATGGCATTGCACTTCAATGTGCCTTGAGTGAGAATAAAAAATAAAATTCTTACTGAAATGGATTGCACTTTGAATATCGCTATGCAATACATACCTCCCTTACTTCAAGCTAGGTTCCCGATTAAATTTCTTCATCCACAATAACTTTTTGCCACCTTTAGCAATGGCAATATACTCGGCTTCGGTAGAAGACAAAGCAACACATTTTTGAAGTTTAGATTGCCAAGAAATAGCACCACCTGCAAAGGTTATCAAGTATCCAGAAGTAGACTTCCTAATATCGATGTCGCTAGCTATATCAGCATCTGCATAACCATCTAATACAATTTTACCATCATCAAAGCATAAACAAACATTAGAAGTATCTCTGAGATATCTAAAGATCCACTTGACAGCTTCTCAATTCTTTTTACTAGAATTAGAAAGAAACCAACTAAAAACTCCAACTACATGAGCAATGTTAGGTCTAGTACATATCATAGCATACATCAAACTGCCAACAGTAGAAGCATAAGAATTTTTTTTTTCTATCACTACTTGGACACTACTTAGAACTAAGTTTGAAGTGGCTTGCTAATGGAGATACAACTGGTTTCGCCTTGTGCAATTAAAATCTCTCAAGAACTTTCTCAATGTAGCTCTTTTGAGATAGCCAAAGCTTTCCCTTAATCTTGTCCCTAGTAATTTTCATACCAAGGATTTGCTTTGTCGATCCAACTTCTTCATAGCAAAAGACTTACTGAGTTCACTTTTTAATTGAGTAATTTTGCTGCTATCATAATCAATGATCAATATGCCATCCATGTAAAGCAAGATAATTATGAAGTCATCATTAGAAAACCTCTTCGCAAATACACAATGATCAGATGTAGTATCAGTATAACCATAATTCATCATAAAAGAATCAAATTTCTTGTACTACTGTCTGGGAGTCTGTTGGAGCCTATACAAGCTCTTTCTCAATATGCAGACAAGTTGTTCTTTACCTTTCACTTAAAAACCTTCAAGTTGCTCCATACTAATTTTTTCCTCCAAATCACCATGAAGGAAAGCAATTTGAACATCAAACTGCTCAATCTTTAAGTTCAAGCGAGCAGCTAAATCAAGAACAACACAAGTAGAAGACATCTTGATAATAAATAAGAAGATTTTGTTAGATGTGTGCCCTAGATGCCAGATCGGCTGACACATTCCTGTACAGATCTAAGAGCAAATTTATAATTTTGACTACAAATGAATAAAAGGGTTATTCTTCTATCACATTGTGTATATTGTGTCTGTGATACATCCTTTGAGTTAGTGGAAATGTAAATTCATATTTTCAAGAGTTGAAAATTTAAGGCATGAATTTACATAACTAACTCATAAACTGCTCCTGACCATAGGATCATCACGAGGATGGTGATCGATCCGAAAGGTTGGTGTACGATCGCTTCCTTAGGATAGATGAGTTTTGAGTCTACGGTGTGGAGACACCAGAGCGAGAGTACAGGTATTCGTTGAGAACGAGAGTACTGAGCGTGACCACCTCGAGCAGTCATAAGGAAGTCTACCTTCTCATCGATGACTAGCTCGATGCTGCAGTTGTGTGTCTAGTTCTTTGACCTGAGGTGCATCGATGGTTCATCTTGAGTGTGTTATAGTTTGATTACACCACAACTCGGTCTCCTAGCCATTCAAAATCTTGAGGTGTATGTTGGCTGTAGCATATCCATTGTAGGAACCAGATCGCACCAAGATGAGATCTATCAATCTCGGTAGATGAGAGGAGTAGTCCTATGATGATCGAAAGATCGAGTCCTTAAGCCCATGGCCATGGCAGAGTGAAATAATGAAAAAGAGTTTTTCATTGGGTTTCACATCGAACTCGGATCGATCGATTGATTCATATGACTGATGTTGGATTTGACGAGTTCACCTTAACCCTAATTCAGTCGGGACTCATGATAGAGGAACTCAATCACACAGGTAGCTGCACCAAGAGGTTCGTTTTCAGTTCTGATGGGTTGCCACCATATACTGCTAGGTGTCACTGGTGGATTTTGAAAGCAATTAGAATGATTTTGATGATCGATCATTCTAATTGTCTGAATCAGAAGAGTTCTGATCCATCGAAAGGAGTTTCGATGATATCGATGATGAGATCACGATATGTCTCATTACCATACAGAATTGAATCTACTGGATCACACAAATAAGGATTAGAATCTGGATGTCATCAATTGGACTATCCCAATTGATTTGGATAAGATCCAATTAGGTTCATGAAAATCGTGTTAGCACTCGATTGAGCCTAACTTTCTCCTCGTGTAATCTTTTCTGTCTCTATCGAGCCAAATGTGATCTGACTCATCCAGAGAACCTTGAAAAGATTTCTCTCAGTCTAATTGAAGCTTGTCCAGCTCAGAAAAGGCTTGTCTTAATTCATGAGATGAATTTAAGACAACACCTGCTAATTTCTAGCACCTGCCAATTTCATTTTAGGACATCTGTCAAAAGTTAACATATGGGTCTTAAACTGAAGAGGATTCATTGGAAGATTTTTGTGAAGTATCCACATATCCAAACCACTTCAAATTGGGCACCATAATCAGATGATGGCATGAGCTCAATTGGATTTAAGTGGGCGCCCCAAATGGATAAGAACCAAAGAGTCTTGATAAACTTGGACTCTTTGGCGCCACCTTATTTGTGCTTATCCAATGTTGGCGCCAACATAGGAGAGAGCATAGAGATTCTTATCTGATGTGATCAGATGACATCACTCCACCAATCATAATTTTTTTATAATTTATTAAAATTTTTTGATTGGTCGAATGATGTGGCACTGCGCAGCATACAGGATCTATATAAACCCTGCTGCACCTAGGGTTTCGAGATAGAACTTATTTTATGCAAAAAACCCATTAGCTGCCACCCCCTCCCCTCTTCTCCATATCCTCCCTGCTCTCCTTTCTCCCCTCTTCACGTCCAAGAAGTGGGACGTTCATCTGGCAAAGGTACAAGGCGTGGTGATGCCTGGAACAGAAGGCTGTAGGACATCTTCGACAGGCTGCTGCTCCAACTTCAGAAGGAGTTCTGAAGTACTTCCAAATCAGATATTGATCTAATTTTTGGAGTGTAGAATCACGAGGAGAAGATGTTCCAGATCCTACCTGAGTGGATACTGGTAGAGACCAGACGCTTGCATGGCTACATCAGAACCTCAGGCAGTGCTGCGATCATCTACAGCGTAATTAGATTACCCTTGAGGTATGTCTATATTTCTCATACTTTTAGATTTAATTTTAGATTTTAAATATCAGATAATAAAATTAAATTTAATAGATATTAGATCTGAAATAGCATAGGATAAAAAATTTTAATTTATTCCACCCCAGATTTGATGAAATCTGAAAGATCCTACACAGGAAAAAGATGATTTTTTTTTTAAGTGATATCAGAGCCAGGTTGTTGGCTCTATTTCAGATCTATTTTAGATCTGATTTTAATTTTAATTTATCTGATATTAAATAATTTTAGATGTCACATTAGATGTGATAGGATCTGAAATCAAAATATTTAAAATTAAATTTAAGAAGATCTAACATGCATTAGATACATAACTAGACTAGGATTAATTGAATCCATGAATAGTCTTAAGTTTTATATTTTAATGAGATTAAAATATGAATTAAATATAATTTATTTTTTATTTTTTTGATATTATAATTGTTATAATCTAATCAAAAAATAAAAAATAAAATTTTAATTATTTCATAAAATTGATCTGTTGCATGGCTAGACTAGTTGTAGAATTGTTCTAGTAACTTGTCTAGAATAATTTTTATTTTGAATAGTTCAATTTAAATTCTATTTTTCAGATATTATATGTGATGTATCAGATCTAAAAGCATGTTAATTAGATTAATTTTTGATACATGAGATGTATGCAAAGCATGTATTAGTTAGATCTTAAATTGTATATGTGAAATATTAATTTAGATCTAACTAATTTTGTAGTTAAATTTATATTTTTGATTAAGGTGTTCCTCATGGCCGTCCGATCACAAGAACAAAGTAAAATTTTAAGATCCTCTCTTCCCATTCAATGGGATATTCATATGACGTGTAGGGGTGCCGCGCGTTCATCCTTAATCAGAAATCAAAACTTACTTTTCTGCAAAATCCTAGATCCTGAAACCCTAGGATTTATTTTACATGCTTTGTTTATGAACCCAAACTTAATTAATGTATTGAGCTTATGAAATTAAGTTAGGTCTAAAATTGAGAATTTTAGATCTAAGACATTTTCATAAGATTAGGTTCGGGCTTGGGTAGCTCAATTAGGTCTAGCGGTTGATCAAACCGAATCAAGAGTTGGTTAGGTGGGATCATGAAAGCTAATAATTGATCAGCCTAATAGGATTAAGTCTGGGTCAAGGTCGAATCACATTTAGATGTGACTCCATCAAGTTAAGATCTAATTTGGCTCAGTGGTTAGAGCCTGAATTGTAGGCTAACCCAATTAGTTCTGGTTCAATAATTTGGTGTCTAAGGTAAGTTGGACAGATGCGACCGACTGATTTTTAATTGGGAGCTACTCGACTCGAATGCGTTCTTGTCGAGTTAATGGCATATCCCTTCCATCGATCTCACTTACCTAGCCATATGTGTCAACCCAGTTCTGATTTGAGGTGGCTAACAATTCGAGCTAACCCATGCCACTAGGTTAGTCATAATTGTTATGACTATATCAAGTCAAGTTTAAAGAGACCTAAATCAAATTTTTCTAAGAAAATATTAAGTCTAGATCTTCCACCATTGTGGATGTGCGGGCCTTTCTCGGGGTTGATTGTTCTCGGCTGGTTACAGTAGCTCAGTTGCACCGGAAAGACGCAACCATATCCGTTAGACATTGGATGCTACGGATTAGAGGATGGGTTGGGCTCAATATTTCGGATACGGTGAGGGACCCAATCAGAAATTTAGTTCGTGCAAATGGTGGGTTTGGCTTAACTAAGGATTGGAGCAATATCCCGGATACGGCGAGCTTCATGAATTAGAGATCAAGTTTTGGGTGCACCATGATTAGAGAATCATTGGACAAGAGTTGTCCACTCATCAGTTGATCCATCACCAATAATCGTTAGGTGAGGTGATGAGCCAGTCGGTGAGACTGCACCACCCATTAGAAATCACTAATCACGAAGATTTTCACATATCTACCAAGAGAGTGTAGGGATCTAAAAAAATAGTGGGAGCCTAATTTGTTTAAAAATAAAAATCCTAAATAAATTGGTTGAGTCTGATTACAAAATCTAACTAGAAACTTTTGACTCTCTACAGGAAACTTGTCTGCCTCAAACCCCCTGACCAAAATTTTAGATACTCATAGACTGATTGGATCAAATTTTAAGGACTGGTTGAGGAACTACAGAATTATTTTGAATTTCAAAAAATTGACTCGTCTTGGACCAGGACCCACCTGCCATGCCAGCACGTCCGACTGCTGAACAGAGAGCGTCTCTGAAAAAATGGACGGATGATGATAATAAAGTCAGGTACTACATGTTGGGTGCAATGTCTGATGATTTGCAGCGCCAACATGAAAATATTTTGACTACCCGCCAAATGTTGGCTCACCTACAAGAGTTGTTTGGTGAACAGAGTCGCGCGGCCAAGTATCAAGTCTGTCAAAGACTTTTTAAGGCCAAGATGTGTGATGGGCAGTCAGTCCAAGATCATTGTTTGACAATGATCAAAGATCTTGAGGAGCTTGAGAAGCTCGATATCATCTTAGACAAGAATTTTCAGATTAATGTGATCCTTCAGTCCTTGTCCGATGCATATAGTCAGTTCATCATGAACTTTCATATGCATAAGATGCAATGTACCTTGGCCGAGTTAATGAATATGCTGGTTACGACTGAGCTTTCAATGAAAGGTTCAAAAGGCTCAGTTCTTACTGTGGAGCGGACTTCTTCCAAGAAAAAGTCTTTTGGAAAGAAAAAGAAGTCCGTGAAGAAGCAGAAGGTGGATGGCAAGAACAAGAAGACAGGACCGAAGAAGAAGGCTTCTGAAAAGGAAAAGTGTTTCCACTGTCAGTCAGAAGGCCATTGGAAGCGAAACTGTCCTCAGTACCTGGCCACCCTGAAGAACAAGAAGGATGGTCCTTCTAGAGGTATGCTCATTATCGAATCTAATCTTACGATTTCTTCTGCATCCAGTTGGGTGCTTGACTCTGATTCTAGTGCTCATTTGTGCACTTCTATGCAGCGTCTTGAGGAGAGCAGGAGGCTGAGGGATGGGGAGATGATCCTACGTGTCGGGAATGGAGCAAGAGTTGCTACTGTGGCTGTAGGAACCTACCCTCTGCGATTACCGTTAGGATTAGATTTAGTTTTAAGAGACTGTTATTATGTGCCTGCAACAAGCAGAAATTTGATTTCTGTTTCATGTTTAGCACAAGAAGGCTATGTGATTAGCTTTCATAAGGACCATTGTAACATATTTTATGAAAATATGTAAGTTGCAAATAGTTTTATTATTAATGATCTCTATCAGTTACATGTTGATGTATCTATTTTTAATATTGAGCAAAATGTGAATGCCATAGGAATTAAAAGGCCTAGAGATAGTCTAAATGATAAGTATCTGTGGCACTTAAGGCTAGGTCATATAGCGGAAGATAGGGTTAACAAATTGGAGAAATTCAGGCTACTGAGTCCGTTGACTTCCGAGTCATATCCAGTTTGTGAATCATGCTTTCAAGGCAAAATAACCAAGCTCCCTTTTGTGGGACATGGGAAAAGGGCCACAGACCTACTTGCCCTAGTACATACGGATGTGTGCGGCCCATTTGATGTGTCGGCTAGAGACAACTTTGTCTACTTCATTACCTTTATCGATGATATGTCTAGGTACGGGTATGTATTTCTAATGAAACACAAGTTTGAAGCTTTTGAAAGGTTCAAAGAATTCAGACATGAGGTAGAAAAATAAATAGAAAAGCCCATTAAGGTTCTTCGATCAGATGGAGGAGGTGAATACCTTAGTCAAAAATTCTTAGACTATCTTAAGGACAATGGTATAGTCTCTCAATGGACTCCACCTGGAATGCCTCAACTCAACGGAGTTTCAGAACGGAGAAATCGGACCCTATTAGATATGGTCCGTTCCATGATGAGCTTCACAGACCTCCTAAAATTTCTTTGGAGATATTGTCTCATGACAGTAATTTATGTATTGAATAGAATTTTCTCTAAAATCGTTCCTACCACACCGTATGAGATATGGCATGGTAAGAAGCCAAGTCTGAATCATCTCAAAATTTGGGGTTGTCTGGCTCATGTCAAAAGACAGCAGACGGACAAGTTAGAGTTCAGATCTTTTAAAGCTCGGTTCATAGGATATCCTAAAGAGTCATTAGGATATTATTTTTATATTCCGGAAGACCACAATGTGATTATGAGTCGAAATGCTATTTTTCTTGAAAAACAGTTTATTCAAGATGGTGGCATCGGAAGAATAATTAAGCTCAAGGAGAATGTCTTCCAAAAGCAACGAGCTAAAGAACTTGAGGAACATAATCAATCAGAACCAGTCCTAACATAACCTCTTCCACCTCGTAGATCGACTAGGGTTTTTCATTCTCCTGAAAGGTACTTAGGTACCATACAAGAGGATGTAGAGGAAATGTTCCTCATGGAAAATGGGGTTCATGGTAATGATCCCAAGACCTATGACGAGGCGATATCAAATATCGACTCCGAGTAATGGTTAGAGGTAATGAGATCAGAAATTGACTCGATGCACTCAAACCAAGTCTGGACCTTTGTAGATCCATCTGAAGGTATTGTACCTATTGGGTGTAAATGGATCTTCAAGAGAAAGATAGGTGCAGATGGGAATGTGAAGACATTCAAGGCTAGGCTCGTAGCAAAAGGTTATAGTCAGCGCGAAGGCATTGACTATCATGATACCTTCTCGTCCGTAGCCATGCTAAAATCCATCCGCACATTGCTTGCTGTTGCAGCCTATTTCGATTATGAAATATGGCAGATGGACGTGAAAACGGCATTCTTAAATGGATATCTTGAGGAAGATATCTATATGGAACAGCCGCTTGGTTTCACATCCAGTGATGATGATCACAAGGTCTGCAAACTGCAAATGTCCATTTATGGACTTAAGCAAGCATCTCGGAGTTGGAATACTCATTTCAATGATGTGATCAAAATATTTGGTTTCATCAAGAACGAGGAGGAACCATGTGTGTTCAAAAAGGTCAGTGGGAGCGCAGTTGTCTTCCTCGTATTGTACGTGGATGACATCCTCCTAATTGGAAATGACATTCCCATGTTGACCTCAGTCAAAGTATGGTTGTCTAAGGAGTTCTCTATGAAAGATCTAGGAGAGGCATCCTTTATACTGGGTATTAAGGTCTATAGAGATAGACCAAATAGGATGCTGGGACTTTCATAGAAGATGTACATAGAGGAGGTGCTAAAAAGTTTTAGCATGGATAACTCCAAAAGAGGTTTATTGCCTTTTAGACATGGCATTCATCTCTCGAAGAAGATGTGCCCTAGCACACCTGAGGAGATTGAATGCATGAGCAAGATCCCTTATACTTCGGCAATAGGGAGCCTCATGTATGCCATGCTATGTACACGACCTGATATAGCCCATGCTGTAAGTGTCACAAGCAGATATCAGTCGAATCCAGACGAAGAGCACTGGACTTCTGTAAAATGTATCCTTAAGTACTTGAGAAGGACTAAGGATATATTTCTAGTCTTTGAGAATGGAGAACTCCAGATTCAGAAATTTACAGACTCAGACTTTATGTCTGATATAGATGATCGAAAGTCGACATCTGGGAGTCTGTTCATTTGCAATGGTGGTGTAGTTAGCTGGAAGAGTTCCAAGCAAACGGTAATTGCAGATTCCACCATGGAGGCAGAGTATATTGCTGCATCGGAAGCTGCAAAGGAGGCATTCTGGTATAAGAAGTTTGCCGCAGAGTTTGGAGTAATGACATCGGATGCCATCCCTCTTTACTGCGACAATAATGGCGCCATAGCCCTAGCTAAGGAGCCAAGATCTCACCAGAAGTCCAAGCACATCGAGTGACGATTCTATCTGATTCGTGATTACCTCAAAAAAGGTTATGTCGAGGTTAAGAGAGTCGACTCCACAGACAATGTGGCAGACCCACTGACTAAGCCATTGGGCCAACAGAAGATCGAAGTCCACCTTGAGAAGATGGGACTTAGATATGTAGCCAATTGGCATTAGGTCAAGTAAGAGTTTGTTAGATGTGTACCCTAGATGCCAGATCGGCTGACACATTCCTATACAGATCTAAGGGCAAATTTATAATTTTGACTATAAATGAATAAAAAGATTATTCTTCTATCACATTGTGTATATTGTGTCTGTGATACATCCTTTGAGTTAGTGGGAATGTAAATTCATATTTTCAAGAGTTGAAAATTTAAGGCATGAATTTACATAACTAACTCATAAACTGCTCCTGACCATAGGATCATCACGAGGATGGTGATCAATTCGGAAGGTTAGTGTACGATCGCTTCCTTAGGGTAGATGAGTCTTGTCTACGGTGTGGAGACACCGGAGCAAGAGTACAGGTATTCATTGAGAATGAGAGTACTGAGCGTGACCACCTCGAGCAGTCATAAGGAAGTCTACCTTCTCGTCGATGACTAGCTCGATGCTGCAGTTGTGTGTCTAGTTCTTTGATCTGAGGTGCATCGACGGTTCACCTTGAGTGTGTTATAGTTTGACTACACCATAACTCGGTCTCCTAGCCATTCGAAATCCTGAGGTGTATGTTGGCTGTAGCATATCCATTGTAGGAACCAGATCGCACCAAGATGGGATCTGTCAACCTCGATAGATGAGAGGAGTAGTCCTATGATGATAGAAAGATCGAGTCCTTAAGCCCATGGCCATGGCAAAGTGAAATAATAGAAAAGAATTTTTTATTGGATTTTACATCGGACTCGGATCGATCGATTGATTCATGTGACTGATGTTGGATTTGACGAGTTTACCTTAACCCTAATTCAGTCGGGACTCATGATAGAGGAACTCAATCACATAGGTAGCTGCACTAAGAGGTTTGTCTTCAGTTCTGATGGGTTGCCACCATATATTGCTAGGTGTCACTAGTGGATTTTGAGAGCAATTAGAATGATTTTGATGATCGATCATTCTAATTGTCTGAATCAGAAGAATTCTGATCCATCGAAAGAAATTTCGATGATGTCGATGATGAGATCACGACATGTCTCATTACCATACAGAATTGAACCTAACTAGGTCGCACAAACAAGGATTAGGATCTGGATGTCATCAATTGGGCTACCGCAATTGATTTGGATAAGATCCGATTAGGTTCAAGGAAATCGTGCTAGCACTCGATTGAGTCTAACTTTTTCCTCGTGTAATCTTTTCTGTCTCTACTGAGCCAAATGTGATCTGACTCATCCAAAGAACCTTGGAAAGATTTTTCTCAGTCTAATTGAAACTTGTCTAGCTCAGAAAAGGTTTGTCTTAATTCATGAGATGAATTTAAGATAACACCTGCTAATTTCTAGCACCTACCAATTTTATTTTAGGATATCTGTCAAAAGTTGACATATAGGTCTTAAACTGAAGAGGATTCATTGAAAGATTTTTGTGGAGTGTCCACATGTCCAAACCACTTCAAATTGGGCATCATAATCAGATTATGGTGTGAGCTCAATTGGATTTAAGTGGGCGCCCCAAATGGATAAGAACCAAAGAGTCCTGATAAACTTGGACTCTTTGGCGCCACCTTATTTGTGCTTATCCAATGTTGGCGCCAGCATAGGAGAGAGCATAGAGATTCTTATCTGATGTGATCAGATGATATCACTCCACCAATCATAATTTTTTCAGAATTTATTGGAATTTTTTGATTGGTCGAATGATGTGGCACTGCACAGCATACAGGATCTATATAAACCCTGCTGCACCTAAGGTTTCGAGATAGAACTTGTTTTATGAAAAAAACTCATTAGCTGCGACCCCCTCCCCTCTTCTCCACATCCTTCCTGCTCTCCTTTCTCCCCTCTTCACATCCAAGAAGTGGGACGTTCATCTGGCAAAGGTACAAGGCGTGGTGATGCCTGGAACAGAAGGCTGCAGGACATCTTCGACAGGCTGCTGCTCCAACTTCAGAAGGAGTTCTGAAGTACTTCCAAATTAGATATTGATCTGATTTTTGGAGCGTAGAATCGCAAGGAGAAGACGTTCCAGATCCTACCTGAGTGGATACTGGTAGAGGCTAGACGCTTGCGTGGCTACATCAGAACCTCAGGCAGTGCTGCGATCATCTACAGGGTAATTAGATTACCCTTGAGGTATGTCTATATTTCTCATACTTTTAGATTTAATTTTAGATTTTAAATATCAGATAATAAAATTAGATCTAATAGATATTAGATCTGAAATAGCGTAGGATAAAAAATTTTAATTTATTCCGTCCCAGATTTGATAAAATCTGGAAGATCCTACATAGGAAAAAGGCAGTTTTTCTTTCAGATTTCTCCAAAGCCAACACTCTAATTTTGACTAAATCTTTCACAACCAATCTCGCCTTATACCTTGGTTGTGAACTCTTGTCATCCATTTTCAATCTGAACATCCACTTATTCTTTAGTATAAGTTTACCATTAGCCAGTTGTACCAAATCATAAGTATAATTTTCTTGCGAGTTCATCTCATCCTACATGGCCTTCATTCCTTCATCCTTATGATCATCAGACAAAGCTTCTTGAAAGCTTTCAGGTCTTTCTCCTCAGTAAGCAACAAATAATCTTAAGGAGAATACCTCCTAGACCTCTGACGCTCATGCTTAAATCTAGTATTATATCTTCTAGGTGGTTCAGGAGGGGCTTGCTGAACTTCTTGTTCACTATAATCATCAAGAGGCAAATCATCAACTACAAGATCATCATTAAGAGAAGAATCATCAACATCAAGTTCACCATCTTCCTATGGAACTTCTCTAAGATTCTCTAGCACAATTTCAGGAGAAGAGACGGGATCTAAGTTGATAAGTAATTCAATAGAAGACATAGATTTTGCCAGTTTTTCTAAGTCTTCAACAGTTTGATCCTCAAGGAACACAACATCCCAGCTTCTAATCATTTTCTTCACCTTCGGATCCCACAATCTATAACCATACTCTTCATGAGCATAACCCAGGAAGATGCATTTTCTAGTCTTGTTATCAAACTTGGATCTCTCATTTTTAAGGACAAGTGCAAAAGCTCTACATTCAAACACTCTCAACCGTTGGGGATGTTTGGCTAGGACACCATCTCTATAGGATTTTATCGATATTACGCGTCGTAGCAGGAAGAAAGAAGAAATAAAATAGAAAATGATCAAATATATGATTAGCCAAAAGAATCGTCTCTACGGGGCATGCAAGCTTCACTATGAAAAAAAAAATTACGAGAAGTTCTTCCTCATAAAAGCTCTCTCTAGAAAAATCTCCTGAACCTCTGAAGCGATCGCTGTCTGCTGTCTGACAGTCTGTCTGAAGTACTTTGCCTCTGCTCTCTATCAGCTCTTCTCAGTCTGCTACTGCTCTGGGACCTCGATCGAATACACCACACCGTGCTGTCCTCTGTTTGCTTCTACAGGCCCTTTTAAAGAACTGCATCCGAGCTCTGATCAGATATGCACTTCGATTATCACCTGAACACATTTCTGAACCATTAGATCTCGATCGGCTCATCTTTGGGCCATTCGATCATGCCTTATTGCATGCTATACGCCAACTGATCTCCTTAGAACCATCAATAACCATTCGATCATGATCGAAATCATCTGCAACTATCCAATCGCACATCGATTCATGAAATAGTATCGCGGACCGCAAGAAACGGTTCTGAAATACTGTCGGTCCATGGTGGACCGCAAGAAGCGGGCGAGAAACACCCGTTCGATCCACCAAGGCCCCCATGGACCATCGGTCCATGCACCTCGTGTGGACTGTGTGAGAGTCCCGCGCAGGCCTCGCCTGTGCCGCACCCACCTGGGCCTGGGCCGCACCCACGCGTGCACCTGCTTGGCCTGGGCTGCGCATTGCGTGCTCCTGCGCGTCCGCACTCCGCTGGCTCATCATCGGATTCCATCACTCCAATCTCTATGCAGATTTTTTTCGACTGTAACTTCTTCATCCAGACTCCGTTTAGGCTAATCTTGAACTTTGGATTTCGTTTGTCGTTGCAGACCTCATTGTGGGCTCAGTGTGGATCGAATCTTAAGGCATCAAATCTTCACATCAAGTGCTTATAGGAAACATCTCTTCCAATCTACACCTTCTCAAGTACATCATGATTCAAAGATACTGAAGGAGAAAGAATAATCAAATCAACAGCAATCCTCATGGCCTCCCCCCAAAAGGACTCAAAAAATTTAGCATAAGAAAGCATACACCTGATTCTTTCTTCAATAGTCCTATTCATCCTTTCGGCCAGATCATTTTTATGAGATGTCTTAGGGACAGTCTTCTCAAACCTGATGCCAAACTGCTTGCAGTAAACCTCAAAAGGTCCTCTATATTTACCACCATTATCTGCCCGAATACATTTCAATTTTTTGCTAGTTTCTCTTTCAACTCTCACATGAAATTCTTTGAATGCTGCAAGAACCTGATCTTTGGAATGCAAAGCATAGGCTCACACATTTCTTGAAAAATCATCTATAAAAGAAACAAAATAAACCTTGCCACCAAGAGTTTTGTCTTTCATGTGGTAAACATCAATGCGAATCAAATCTAAAGCAGAATTACATTTAGAATGAGGAGTTCTAAGAAAAGAAACACTTCTCTATTTACCAACTAAGCAATCAACACAAGTAGGAAGAGACATACCTTTTACAAAAGGTAAAGATTGCTTTTTAGCCGGAATTACTCATATAACCAAGTTGCTTATGCCAAAGTTCCAAATATCATCCTTGACTGCATTCACATAGCCATGACAAGGTTTAGCTTGCATCCTATATAATCTACTAGTAATCTTCTGTCCTTTCGCTAAGATCAAGGACCCTTTAGAAAGCTTCCACTTGCCACCACCAAAGCCATTGTAATAACCTTCACCATCAAGTTGACCAATGGATATCAAATTAAGACGAATGTCAGGAACATGTCTCGCATCCTTCAGAAGTAGTTTGCATCTAGTATTAGTGTCAAGCTAGATATCTCCCATGCCCACTATTTTGCACAAGATTCTATTAGCAGTCTTAACATGCTCAAAATCACCAACAACATAAGAAGAAAATAGATCCCTATCAGCTGTAACATGATAACTGTCTCCTATATCTGCAATCCAAGTAGGATCATCGCATGTGAGATTAACACTAGCAATATCATCCAGAGCAACAGCAACATCAACATCAGATACAAAAGCAATTGTGTTGTTGTCATCTTCCTTCTCTTCGCTCTTTCCATTAGCCTTGTCTTTCTTGAACTTCCAGCAATGCGGTTTGATGTGACCTTTCTTGTCACAATAATGACAAACGACATCCTTCTTTAGCTTGGATTTATCCCTAGGCTTACCGCCAAACTTTCCACGACTATATATAAGAAGGATTTTTGATTTTACTTCTCCCCCTGCTTTGTGTAATCAAAGCTTCTAACCCAGAAGAGATCCCATGCTCTTTCCGTCGAGTTTCTTCATTGAATAAACTGTCTTTTACCAAAGACAAGGTTACTTTACCACCAGAGGCAAAATTACCAACGGTTATCAGCAAAGTCTCCCAGCCATTAGGCAACGAACTCACCAACAATAAAGTCTGCAACTCATCATCAAGAGACAACTTTGTATGAGTCAACTGATTCACTAACTCTTGAAAATCATTCATGTGTTCGGCAGTCGAGCGGCCTTCACGATACTTCAGATTAACAAGCTTTCTGATGGTAAAAGCTTTATTGTGAGCTGACTTCCTGTCATACAAATCTTAAACTGTTTTCCACAATTTATGAGCATTAGTTTCAGTAGCGACGTGGATAAAACATACTCTGATCAATCCACTGTCGTATCATGCCCACAATTTTTATGTTCAAAGTCTGCCACTCTTTATCTGACTTGTTGTCAGGCTTAGCTTCATCACCTTCAATAGGTTCATATAAGTCCTTACAGTAAAGAATATCCTCCATCCTGTGTTTGCAAATAGAATAATTAGAAGCTGTGAGTTTGATTATAGTACTCGAGTTCAAACTCTCCTCCATAGATTCACGCAATAAGAAATCTCAAAAAAGCCAATCTGTCGCTCTGATATCACTTTATTGAGGAATAATCACGATAACCAAACTATTAGTGTGAACAGATAAAAATCACAATATCAACAATAAATATTGCAGCAAATAAACAATGCAGAAGACACAGAAAAATTTAACATGAAAAACCCCTATGGATGAAAAATCAGAAAGAAATCCACCGTGAGAATAACGGAATGCAAGCGGTGATCAAGCGAGATCAAGAATAGTAGTCAATATAGACAGATCTCACTGGCAAACAATCATAGAAGATAGACGACTAACAAATATTCAAACACTGCACCCTCAAAGAGAATAAATTCCACAGTTTGCTAGAACACCAAAGTACTTGCATAAGCCAATAAGAATGCATGAGGAATGGCGACACTACAAAACCCGAAGCTTCAAAAATGCCACAAGACCCTCTGCTGTTCTCTCCTGAAACTTGCGACTTAAAGTAACTATTTATAGTGCACAAAACCAAAGCAAAACCTAAAAGGAGTGAAAGTCCGATTTTGCCCATCAACTTGAGGTACAACAAAACAAGTCAGTTCATCCGACTAAGCCAAGTCCATCTCTCTTTTCATGTGGGCCCTCAAATGAGGCGGGACCCCCACAACAGTAGTGGGGATACCACATGCCATTGGTATTAGTGTATCTATAGTAAACAATCAATATCGAACCTGTACCTTAGGTAGCTTCCAAATAAGAACGTCCATGAGTAGTCTAGGAGATCTAACCATGATAATTCCGGCAGAGCAAGTGACCCAGAAAGTTTGATCTTCCATTTCAATGCCTTCTAATTCCATTGCAATGTCAATATGGAGTTGATTTTAAGAGAGATCATGGAAAAGAGATGAGAGAAGAAGTGGATCAGCCAACAACCTTTTCAAAATCTGATATAATTTCTCTATTACCGCTTAAAGGAGATGTAGTTCCAAAAGACATCTAGATCCTTAACGCCCATCTCTCCAAATAGTTACCTTCTTTAGAGATCTTTCCATTCTCATGCTGAGCTTTTTCTTTGAGTAATAGGCATTATATATCTACTTCCACTAGGTAGCCTTCGAGCCATCTGACCTCTTCAAGAAAATTTCGTGCCCATTTTGTGAGTAATGAGAGGTTCATGCTTCTTATGTTCTTTAGGCCTAAACCACCTTCCTTTCTATCTAGACAAATATAATCCCAATTTACAATGCAATAAAAGCCACTGGCATTTTTCTCTCCTAGTCTAGAGGAAGGCATGCTTCTTTTGGTCCATCCTATTGGCAATAAATTTTTGCAGCTTAAATATATAATGGGGGAAATGCTAATCAGACAACATTTATGAGAGTGAATCTTCTCCACTTGGGTAGTAATCTTCCGTTCCAAGAGAAGTCTAGAAGCAATCTTCTCCATTAATAGAGGCATCAAATATTGTTTTACAATTTTCTTATCACCTGGAGGTGGACCGAGATAAGTGAAAGCAAATCATCATGGTGGCAAAGACGAAAACTTCTCCATCATCCATAGTACAAAACAACAGGCACCTTTAAAGGCAAGTAGTCAATGATACTCTCCTTCCTAGTACAAAACAACAGCGTGTCATCTGTAAAGTATAAACTTGGTGGTTCCCAATACTACCGAGTCCTTGCTTGCTTGAGTTTTGGTGAGACATTGGTGATGTGGGGAAAGAGGGTAAGTGACAATGAATCCGCTTGCCTCAAATCTTACCTGCACCATCTTTCAGGGGAGCCATTCACAAAAAGGGCAATTGATGCCTTTATTTTTCTGGAAAACCTTTGGCTCTCAACACAAAAAGGAGGAACATCCATTTAGCTTTGTTAAAGGCTTTTTCAATATCAAATTTGCATAGTACTCCTTTACTTTCAATTCGGCTATAATAGATAAGAATCTTATGAGCACCCAACATGTTCTTCATGATTAAGCGTCATTTTATAAGAGCCGACTGTGAATAGAAAGGGAAGAAATTTTGCCAGCTAGATTGCTAGGACCATTCTAATAATTTTGTAAAGCTATTCAAAAGATAGATCAGGCAAAGATCATGAACAGTACTGAGAAGGCCATCTTCTTTGAAATGACTGGTCCAAATAAAATTCGGCAAAAGAGTGATATAACGTAAGGACTGGCCCAAATTAGGCCAACTTGGACCAAAGTCAGCAGGCAAAGCCGACTCCAGCCTGAATCAAAATAGGAGAATCGTGATTAAAATCCTGCCCAAGCCCCTACCCGGGTCAAGCCAAGTATCCTCCATCAACCGAGTTTATCCCATTTCAATTTTTTTATTTAATCTCTTCTTTTCTTTCTCATTGCTGGTGGCCGCCATGCCACTATAGTGAGGCACGGCCATGCAAAATCCCCTCCTCTCTCTAAAATCTCTGTTTTTCAGTCCGACTATGCCACCTTTGATTCACTAGAATTTAGTGCCGCCAATCAAGAGCCAACATCTCTATTACTCACTAGTGAGCCTCCTCTTTTCATCATCTTCCACTTTCCCTCGAATAGAGCACGATTCCTCTAATATTTAGCCAAGCAAATATCCTATTTCATTGTTTTTCTTTTTTTTTGGGGGGGGAGGGGGGGTGGGGGGTGGGTGGGCGTTCAAACATTTCTCCCAGCCATCATAGTCAGCAGCTACCGTTAGCTGGCTGGTGACACCCCCATCACCATGGCCTGACCACCGCTAATCCTCTCTTCTCCTTCTTCTCTCCTCTTCCCTCTCTTTCTCTTCCTTCTCTTTCTTCCTCTCTGTTTTCTTTCCATCTCCTTCATTGTTTATTTGTTTATTTAATTTCTATAAATTTATTTCTTTTTCTCTCTCCATGATTGTTAATCTCCCTTCTTTGATCTGTGTACTAGTTAATATGATCATCAATGGATCAAATCCCAACTCTTATGAAACCAAATCGAGTCTCTCTTTCCTGTCTATTCTCATTAATTGACCCAAACAATGCCAAATTTTCTTATTCGTGTAATTGATGAATTAGATCTAACTCGAGAATTTTAATACGATTAGGGGAAAATTAGGATCAAGATAGCGAGAAAGTATGATCCTGATCGAATCCTTTATATTTAGATAACTATGAACTCTACCTAAATACCTATATTAGATAATTGTTAGAATGATCTAACAATTGTTGTTTGAGCAAAATTCTAATAATAATCTTCTATTTTGTTTGAGCGATTTACTCAAGACACAATATCTTCCCCACATTCTAATTCATCCTCATCATAGTCTCCTACTGACTAGGTAATTAAATATGATAGCTAACATTATTTATTAGTTTTCATACAATATTATTTTATAATATTATTTTTATTTATTATATTAAATATTTTATATAAATATTTTGTAATTATGTGAATAAATTTTATTATACGTCGATATAGTTTTATATCTTGTATATGGTTATTATATACGTCGATACAATAAATTTCAATTACGATAAATGATACCGAACATAGATGGCTATTGTAGATCCATAGGTGGAAAAAAGACTATTATAAATAGTTTAAATAGTAGCAAATAAAATAACATTTATAATGGCACCCGCGACTATTAGTGTGATAAATTTTTTGTTACGATATAAACACTTGCTACCACTAGAAAGTCTTTCTTTAATAGTGACATAAACTATCACTAGTTATAATTGAGTATTAGTAGCACCAATAAGATATTATAATTAGTTTCGTATTTGATAACAAAAAATATCATCATAAATAAGTGAATCCGTTTGTGGCATGTTGTGTCATCATAAAAAGTAGGACTTATAATGGTGATAGTTAGCATCCTTAATTGTTTGAGCATTAGTAATGGCATTCAATTGCTATATATAGTACGGTCTCTTATGACGATGAGGCATAAATCACTACTAACACTATTAGTAACGGTTATTTTACTTAATAATTATAGTCCCCACTAATAACTTTAGTAGCGATTTTCAAGTTTTGTAATGATGACTTTTATGTTGGATTTGGCACCTCAAATTCGACCCATCACTACAAGAAAAGAGAGTTTTTACGATGAATTTATTGATGACAAAAATATTTTCATCGTTAATAAGACTATTTATGAAGAAAAATTAAATTCATCACTAATAATGAAATATTTACGATGAAAATTAGTTTTTATCATAAATAGCTTCATATTTGCGATGAAAAAAAAATTTTATCGTAAATACCTATTATTTATGATGAAATTAAACATCATAAATAATAAAATATTTATTTTAATTTTAAATTTTTAAATATTTATGATGAAAATAGTTTCATCATAAATAATATAAGTATTTACGATAAAAACTCAATTTTTATCGTAAATACTAGTTATTTACGATGAAAAATTTTCATCATTAATATCTGAAAAAAATAAAAAAATTAAAAATTTAAAAATTAAAAATTATTTATGATAAAAATATTGTATCGTAAATAATAGAGTATTGATGATGAAAATTAAATTTTCATCATAAATACCTCATTATTTATGACAAAAATTTATCATCGCTAAAATATGAAAAAATAAAAAAAATTAAAAAATTAAAAATTATAGATTATTTATGATAAAAATATTACGTTGCAAATACTAGAGTATTGATGACAGAAAGTCATTTTTCATCATCAATACTTCATTATTTATGATGAAAAATTTTTATCACTAATATTTGAATAAAAATAAAAAATTTTAAAAATTTAAAAATTATAGATTATTTATGATGAATATATTACGTCGTAAATAATGATGTATTGATGATGAAAACTAAATTTTCATCGTAAATATCAATTATTTACGATCAAAATTTATCATTGCTAATATTTGAAAGAAAATAAAAAATTTTAAAAATTTTAAAATTATAGATTATTTGTGACGAAAATATTACGTCATAAATAATAAAGTATTGGCAATGAAAACTAAATTTTCATCGTAAATACCTCATTATTTACAATGAAAACTTTTCATCACTAATATATGAAAAAAATAAAAAATTTTAAAAATTTAAAAATTATTGATTATTTATGATAAAAATATTAGATCATAAATAGTATAGTATTTACAACTGAAAGTGGCTTTTTATCATAAATACTTAATTATTTACGATAAAAATTTTTCATCACTAATATATGAAAAAAATTAAAAAATTTAAAAAATTTAAAAACTATAAATTATTAGTGAGAAAAATATTACGTCACAAATACTTGAATATTGACGATGAAAAGCTAGTTTCCGTCGCCAATGCTCTACTATTTACGATAAAAAATATTCATCACTAATATTTAAAAAAATAAAAATTTTAAAAAATATAAAAATTATAGATTATTTATGATGAAAATATTACGTCATAAATAATTTAGTGTTTGCGATGAAAATATATTTTTCATCATAAATAGTCTATTATTAATGATGAAAAAAAAATCAAAAGTTGATCATTATTTATGACAATACTTTTCATCTCTATGTTTCTCTTAATCTATCTCATTGCTCAATTTTGCATTGGTTGTTGGTTCTATGGACTGATCAAAGGTCATAAAAGTACAAAGACTTTGTATCTGTCCAAGAATATAGAAAGAAGATGATACTGGATCTTTATACATTAAAACATGATCTACAAAAATGTTATTCACATGATACTTGATCTTTAAACATGATATTGGATCTCGATTATTTACGATGAAAAATTTTTATTGTTAATATTTAAAAAAAATAAAAAATTTAAAAATTACTGATTATTTGTGATGAAAATTAAATTTTCATTGTTAATATTTTTAAAAAATAAAAAAATATAAAATATAAAAATTATAGATTTTTTATGATGAAATGCTAGAAAACGTCATAAATACTTCATTATTTATGATAAAATAATTTTATCACTAATAATTAAAAAATCATAAATTTATAAAAATAACTTTTGACATTGAAAAAAAATCATTCTCTCAGTATCTAGACTTTGTTGGATGATGCAACAAAATTTTTCACCCACAACCGAATCAACCATCTATAAGATCCAGGAGCAAACCACCTCAGAAAATTAAACGTAAAAAATTTGATTCAGAAAAAATATCAACTTCCAACTGTATAAAGAAAAAAAACTTTATCAACTATTCGATAGACTAAATTGTATCATATGCTTCTAAACTGTATGTGGAAAGCCTTTGTTGGATCCTTTAGTATAATTTTTCAAGAGTGCATTCATGGTCTTAATTGGTATGTGATGATTGTTTGATTGTTAGTTAACATCTACAATGTATCAGCAAAAAAATAATTCTCATCCGATGGTACATGATTACATAATTTTTTTACGTACATAATTTTTTTATGTACGTAATTTTTTTTAAAGAAAAACTTAAAAATTAACTATTTATATAAATTTTTTATTAATATTTTATTTTTCATCATGAATTTTTTTTAATATCATTTTTTGTTGTTAAATTTTTTGGATAAAAAATTTTTTTAGTGAGAAAAATTTAAAATTAAATTTTTATGAAATTGTTATTAAAGAATTTTTTTTGCAGAAATTATTTCTGATGAAAACTATATTTACATTGCTAATAAGATTATTAATGACAAAAATTTAATTTTTATTGTAAATAATTTTTTTATGAAACTTTTTAAGAGGAAAAAAATTTTTAGTGAATAATTTTTTATTTTTTTGATAGAATTATTGACGATAAAATTTTAGTTTTCATTACTAATAACATTATTGATGATGAATATTTTTCATCATAAATAATTTTTTTTATTTTTTGATGAAAATTATTAGCGATGAAAATTATTTTTTTTGCTAATAAGATAATTAGTGATTAAATATTTTATTTTCATCATAAATAATTTTTTAAAAAGTAAGGATAATTTTTTTTGATAAAAATTATTAGCAACAAAAATTATTTTTCCATCGCTAATAATGTTATTAGTGACAAAAAAAAAATTATCGTAAATAATTTTTTTTGTGGCAAAATTTTTTTATTGGAGAAATTTTTTTGGTGGGAGGGGATTTTTTTTAGCTAGAAAATGGGAGAATTTTTTTTTTGACTAGAATTATTAGTGATGAAAATTATTTTTCCATCACTAATAATGTTATTAGTGATGAAATTTTTTTTTTATCACAAATATTTTTTTTGTGGTAAAATTTTTTTTCAGAGAAATTTTTTTGGTGGGAAGAGAATTTTTTTAGCAAAAAAATGGGAAATTTTTTTTTTGGTGGGAATTATTAGCGACAAAAATTAGTTTTTCATTGCTAATAATGTTATTAGCAACAAGATTTTTTTTATCATAAATAATTTTTTTATGGAAAAATTTTTTTATCAGAGAAATTTTTTTGGTGAGAAGGGTATTTTTTTAGTGAAAAAATAGGAAAAAAATTTTTTTGGTGGGAATTATTAGTGATAAAAATTAATTTTTTGTCACTAATAATGTTATTAGTGATGAAATTTTTTTTCATCGTAAATAATTTTTTTTTGTTGCAAAATTTTTTATTGGAGAAATTTTTTTGGTGGGAAGGAAATTTTTTTAGCTAGAAAATGAGGAAATTTTTTTTTACTAAAATTATTAGCAATGAAAATTATTTTTCTATCGCTAATAATGTTATTAGTGATGAAATCTTTTTTCATCGTACATAATTATTTTTGTGGCAAAATTTTTTTATCGTAAAATTTTTTTTTGAATTATTAGCAATGAAAATTAGCTTCCATTGCTAATAATGTTATTAGCAATGAAAAATTACGTCGCTAATACTCCTGCTTTCAATCAACGTCAAATTGACGTCTCTTTGCACGAAACCGCACAAAACCCTTATTTCCCCCCTCTCTTCTTTCTCTAATCTCTCTCCCTCTCCTTGAGCTCTCCTCTCTCCATACTCTCCCCTCCATCTCTTCCCACCGACGAGCCTTTCTCCATCACCGTCGTCCATTGTCCGACCGTGTCCGCCGACTGCAGTGCCCATTGTCCGCCATCCGCCGATCGCGGCTCCCATCGTCCACCGTCCGTTGGAGGTAAGGTTTTCAACCTTTTTTTTTGTTGATCAGGCCACCATGGGGTGGAGCCGTCCGAGGGGGGGTTTGTCGTGGGCCACCGGTGGTGCCATGGGGTTGGGGAGGGGGTGGGATCCAAACGGGGGCAGGGTGGGATGGGGTCGGAGGGGAGGATGGGGCCGAAAAGTGGGCGGTCGACGGTGAGGGGGTCTGGGGCGTAGGCACGCGGGATGGGGTGGGGGGCGGGATGGGGCCGGGGGGGATAGGGCCAGGGAGGGAGCGGCTGGCGGCGATGGAGACGGGGTCAGGGAGGCTGTCACCGATGGAGATGGGGCCGGGGAGGGGGCGGCCGACGGCCGTGGGAGACAGGAACGGGGAGGGGGTAGCGACGGGGAGGAAGGGAAGAGAAAAAGGAGGGAGAAAAAAAGAAAAAAAAAAAAGAAAGAAAAAAATAAAAGAGAAAAAAATAAAAGTAAAAAAAATAAAAATAAAAAAAATAAAATATTAATCAAATATTTTATTATTTAATTAATAAAAATAAAATCTGAATCACGATTCGAATTGGATCGAGGTTGGATTGGGATCCAGATCGGGATCTGATCCGGACGGTGCAAGGTCTGTGACAGTGCCAGCACCGTGGGAGCGGGGGTCGTGGGAGGCCAAGTTCGGGCGGTGCGGGGTGTGTGAAGACACCAGCACCGGTGTCGTGGGAGCGGGGTTCGCGGGGACCGAGTCCGGACGGTGCGGTGTGTGTGACGGTGCCAGCATCGTGGGAGTAGGGGCCATGCGAGGCCGAGTCTGAAGCTCGTTCAGGAAAAAAATTATTTAGAAAAAAATATTTTTAGATAAAAAATATTTTAAAAAAATAAAAAATTATAAAATAAAATTTAAGTAAAAAAAATTTTAGAAAAAAAAACCATCGAGCCCTCGGGATTAGGTTTTGTGTTATTATTTTGCGTTAATATTATTTTACATGCTCAACTGCTTATAGTTTATTTTATATTTGTTGCATAAATTTATTTTATATTTATTGCATGCTCAACTACTTATAGTTTTCATTATTATTATTTAATATTATATTTATTTATATGTCAAAAATTATAGGTATAGCATAAGGAGACAGACGATGACATTCGTGTTCGCTGTCTACCTCGGAGGCTAAGGCACCTTCATCGATTTCTACTGTCGCACCAATTCTGTCATCAGAAGGTCCTGCACTGGCAGGTCCCCGTAAGACGGGTTTGAGTGAAACCGATCCAAGTGGTATTATTATTCTTTTTATATAATAAAATTTAATTTTTTTATTTGGATAGCTATCATATTAATGATTTATTTATTATTGTTTCAGGTCAGTTTCCATCGATAGTGAGGCGAGGGTGAGGTCCATCGAAGAATCTCGCTCTAGAGCGTTGGAGACATCTATTTTTTTTTTTGAGTTTAATTATTGAATTATTTATTCTTAAATAAAATTTATTATCTACTAATTTGACTGGTAACTATACAGAGAAGATGTGTCCAAAATATCGCGAATCGGATGAGATAGATCTTACCATATTATGGAGGTTCGAGGTCGTTCGCTCGTCACATGGAGCAAATGATAAGTAATTTTTAATTAGTATATAATTCTCTAGCTATTTAAAATTTTTTTAATTAATTATTCTCAAATTATAGAGAGATACTGAGGGTGACGAGCTTTCTGGTAGGATCAAAATCTACCAGCGGACCCACCAGCGATGGTCAAGAGAGTGGACGATGGGGAGCCAGGAGCTCTTTGTAAGTTTTTTTAATTATTTTTTTTATTCGCAATCTAATTTTTATTATAAAATTAAAATAGCTATAACTTTAAATTACAGGATCGTATGACAGACATGAGGTCCCAGCCTATCTCTGAGGGCTCGACCGCACCCATAGATGATGAGATTTGTGATTAGGTGCTTGGTATGAGATCTTATTATGTTAGGGATCTAGGGTATGGGATCATTGCTCCCTCATCCTCATGCTCGTCTAGGGCTGACATCTATGCTGCTTGCGATGCTCGATTGATGGAGGTGCAGAGGCAGGCTACTGAGGATCGACAGCGAGCTCATGAGTTGGCTGCATACGTCGACGAGCATCAGCGGCTCCAAATCTAGATAATGGAGCAGATGGCGCAGATGAAGTGAACGATACAGCTGATGAGGCAGCAGCAGACCGGTCCGAGTACTTTCCTTCCCCAGCTCGTTTTTCTTCTGCAGATGCCGATATTTGACGGCCTCTTTATGTAGTTTTTTATTTTTATTTCAAATCTCTTATAATTTTAATTTAATATAATAAAATAATAAAAGTTATTTATAAGTTTATTATATAAATTTTTTATTTTTATTTTTTATTTTTAATTTATAAAAAATATTATAAATATAAATTAAAAATATATATTCATAAATTATTTTTTTAAAAAAATATTTATAAATTATTAGTGATGAAATTATTTTTGATGAAATATTGGTCACCAAAAATATTTTACTATAATGAAAAATTGGTCGTAGATAAAATTTTTAATAAATTTTAAAATATTAAAATTTTATATTAAATCAATAGTGATGAAAATATTTTCATCACTAATAAGGGCATTTGCAATGAAAAATTTTTATCGCAAATGTGCTTATTAGCGATGAAAATATTTTCATCGCTAAAAATTTTTAAAAATTTGATTTTAAAAGAAAATATTTAATTAAATTAATAGTGATGAAAATATTTTTATCATCATTAATTTATTATTTATTAGCGACGTTAAATTTTATCATAAATATTTTTTTTACAACTAAAATTTTTCATCGTAAATAGTTTTTGAGAAAATAATTTTTTTTAACGATGAAAATTTTTTATTGCAAATAAATGATTATTTACAATAAAAATTTTTTCATCATAAAATATTATCAACGACGTGATTATTGACGATGAAAATTTCGTCCCTAATAACTATTAGTGACGAAAATAGGTTATTAGCGACGAAAAATTTTCATCGCTAATAACCTGTTTTATTATAGTGCATAGCAACCTAAGAAGGAGAAGCCCACAACAGAAAATAATATGCTTGGACTGGAGGCACAGCCCTCAAGCCCAACCTGCAAGTGCCCAGGCCCGCTTGCACCTGCGGCCCACATGCCTACAGTGCACATGTCCTAGAGCACGCAGGTCTGCAGCATGCAAGCTTGCCCATTGCGCATAGTGCATGTAGCCCAGTCAGGCATGTTGCCCAGGATGCATGCGGGTGCATAGTCCAAGTGCATGCCCGCGTGGTGCACATGCGGTCTGTGGGAAAGTTCATGATCCATGCACAAGGCATGGACCGTCGCGGCCCAAGGAGGTTTTCTCGTGGCTCACGCTTGCGCAGACGAGCGTGTGACATGCGGCACACATGAAAAAGCCTTGATTCATGTGGGAGTGGTTTACGTATGATTTACAGGTGCATTTTGCATGATCGGATAGCCATGGATGCATGTGAAAGAGATCGAATAGTCAGAAAGATGTCTGAGTCCTAACAGAAATTGGATTTTGATCTAGACTCAATTTTGAGGCCTTTAAAGGAGACTGACGGCCTGAGAGTGATGTGTAGTGGCCGAGAGTGCCTAAGAGTAGAGGATCCATGGTCGAGAGCATCGTAGAAAGCATTCAGGGTGTCAGAAGACCCTAATACGATAGGCCTATGAGAGAGTCTCTTTGGAAGAGTTTTGTGAGAGCTTTATAAGGGGATTTTTGGTCGACAACTTTTTATTGAGAGAGATATTTATAAAGGTTGAGAGTATGTAATCTCCTCTTGTATTTATTTTCTCTCATAGTAAAGTTTGTATACCCCATGGAGGTAAGCCTTAGACTGATCCACATATTTGATTGTGTCTTTTTATCTTTTCTTCCTTTCTGACGTGGTTTCGACATCATCACCTGGATTAACGATCTTAGGTGGAGGATCTGTGCACTCGTGAGGAATCCTTCCTAATAAATGGTATCAAAAGCATGTGGTTGTCTAAGTTACAATGGTGTTGATCAAGGTTGAAGAAGATAAAGAAAACAAGCTAAATCAAAGTGGAGATCAATCGATATGATGGAAAGAGTAATTTCTCTATATGACAAGCGAGGACGAAGGATGTGCTCATCCAACAAAAATTAATTGATGCTCTCTTGTGTGAGGAGAAGCCAATTATTATGGAGGAGAAGGATTGGAGACGGCTCTAGATGTAGGCGATAGCATGATCCACTTATACTTGAAGGATGATGTGGTGATTTATATGCTTAACGAGACTTCTCAGACGATAATGTGGATGAAGCTCAAGAAGATGTACATAGCAAAGTCACTCACCAATACTCTTTTTCTTTGAAAGTAGTTTTACCAGCTATGGATGAGCGAGGGATAGAGTGTGCAGGAGCATCTCAGCAACTTTCAAAAGATCCTCACCGATCTCTTCAATATTGGTGAGAAGATTGGAAAAAAGATCAGGGCATTGGTTTTGCTTTCATCACTTTTCCCTTATTTTGAGTATTTGGTGATTGTTCTTCTTATGAAAAAGAGCACTATCAAGATGGAGGAGGTTATTTCTGCACTTCTCCAAAATGAGGTTCTTAAGTGGGAGAACTGAGCTCAAGTTCAGGTGGCACCTCAACTATGGTGATGATTGGAGATGGTGGTGGCAGAAGACGAAGGGGTAGAATATTGCAAGGTAGGCGGTCTAGATCTAAGTCAGGAGACTTCAGCAAGATCAGATACTACAAGTATGATGAGTTGGAACATTGAGTCAAAGATTGTCCACAGTTCAAAGATCGGACAAAGATTACAATGGCGGCAGTCCAAGATAGCGATACAGAAGAAAGTGATGATGTTCTTCTGATGATTGATGATGTATCTACTCTTTTTCTATAGTAAATTTTAGATTCTGCATGTTTGCATCATATTTGTTATAGAGAGGAGATGTTTAACTTCTTAGAGAGTAGTGAGGGTATTGTTCATTTGTCGAATGGATCGAGCTGTGTGATCAAGAGTATTGAGACTTTCAGCTTACAGACACATGATGGAGCAGTGAAGAAATTGGACGAGGTCCGATACATACCTAATTTCAAAAAAAATATGATTTTACTGAGCAAACTGAATTCAATCAGCTATAGATAGAGAGCTGATGATAGAATTCTGAAGGTTCTACATGATAGTAGGGTTGCGATGAAAAGAAAGGGGTATGGAAGACATTACCTCTTAGCAAGGAGTTTAGCACAAGGTGGAGCTTCAGGAGCTAGTGCAAACTCAGAGCGAGGTGGAGCTCTAGGTATAGGTGTATCGGGCATGACATGGAAGACTCAGGAGGATAACAGGTGACGTCGTAGGGAGAAGTTTCAATTACCGTAGGAGGCTATTGCAAGCAAGTCTCAAGTCAGACTGATCACACCATATGACAGAGATGGGATCGAACAACCTAGCTCGACTCTCATATTTATCCATCCATGAGTAGCCAGGTATGTGCTTCAAGGCATGGGATCAAGATCACCATAGAAGCTCTAAAAAGTTATGTGGAGGTCGAATATCAAATCGAGATGAAAATTGTTGGATTTTGGAGCCTCGAATTCAATGAACAGCAGTCCAAGAAAGAGAAGCCCATAGCAGAGAACAGCATGCATAACCTGAAGGTGCGGCCTACTGGCACTCGTGGCCCATAGGCTTGTGGGCTCCCAGGCTCGCTGGCACCTACAGCCTACAAACTTGCAGCACGTGGCCCGCAACATGCAGGCCAACAGCATGTAGGCCGCCCAACATGCACAGTGTGCATAGCCTAATCGAGCATGTGACCTAGGACACGTGTGGGCATGCGGTCCAAGCACGCACCCATGAGGTGCTCACGTGGTCCGCAGGAAAGTTCGCAGTCCACGCACAAGGCGTGGACCATCACGGCCCAGGGAGGTTTTCTTGCAGCTTACACATGTGCGGATGAGAGCGTGACATGCGACGTGCACGGAGAGGCCTCGGTTCATGTGGGAGTGGTCTACACATGGTCTACAGGAGCGTTTTGCATGATCGAATGGCCATGGATACATGCAGAAGAGATCAAATGGTCAGAAAGGTATTTGAATTCTAACAGAGCCTGGATTTCGATCTGGACTAGATTTTGAGGCCTTTAAAGGAGCCTGTCGGCCTAGAAGTGATGTGTAGCGGTTGAGAGTGCCTAAGAGTAGAGCATCAGTGATTGAGAGCATCATAGAAAATATCCAGGGGCATCAGAGGACCCTGATACGGCGGGCCTGTGAAATAGTCTCCTAAGGAGAGTTTTGTGAGAGCTTTGTAATGGAGTTTTTGGTCGAAAGCTTCTTGTTGAGAGAGAGCTTTATGAGAGTTGAGAGTGCGTGATCTCCTCTTGTATTTATTTTCTGTCATAATAAAGCTTGCCTCGTGGAGATAAGTTTTGGACTGATCCACGTATTTGATTGTATCATGTTTATCTCTTCTTCCTTTCTGTTGTGGTATTGACATCATTACTTAGGTTAGAATTTTAGATGAAGAATCTATATTCCACACTCGTGAGAGATCTTTTCGAATATATTAATACCATTAAAAAGCTAAAATCTTGTTGTGATCTAAGGATTGGTTGAGACATCTTGATGTTAACCTAGATTCGATGATTTGGACTAGAACCGATTATGATTGATTTAATTATTTTAGGTTGTGGTTGATTTATCATGATTGATGAGTTCTATAAAATTCTAGGATAAAAATTATAAGTTACCTTTATCTCTATTATGTTTTATTATATATATAATCTAATTTGAAAATTTATCTGTTACTATATATATTTTATTTAAATTATATTATATGCTCTACTTGAAATAATCATGAAATATTGGATCGAACGTACATGATTTATTTGGAAATAAATTATATTTTATTGTATCAGAAATGTATTGTGCATCGATTCTGTTGCTCTCTAGTTCGACTATGATCACATAGATTTAAAATCTAATCTTCTTCCGAACCTTCAATAGAGTGATTATTAACACATACTGGTTGATGGTTTATTATAGTCAGTAGCTAGTTTTCTTTTAGATGTGGTCCAATAGAACTAATCAATGATACATATTGATAGAAGCATATTTTTTCATATGATATCAAAAATAATTTTCTTCCAAATCTTCAATAAAGAAACCATTAATGCATGATATGTTGTAGTCAGGATCATCTCTTTCGAGGCTAATCATAAAATTAATCATGGCTATAATCAGATGGATGAAAAGAGATGATCCTTGATTATTTTAAAAAATTATTTGACTAAATATATTTTTTAATAAAATATTTTTTGACTAAATGCATATTTTGAAATCCATGATATGTTCATATACTCATTGGCATATAAAAATAAAAAAAAGAATTATAGTAATATCCTCTCAATTTTAGCTCAATTTCAATTACAACCTAATACTTTAAAATATGTCAAATTGATCCTTCTAGTTATCGATATATTTTGATATAGTACAGCCGTTCATTTTACTAACAAACAGTGTTAGAGTTTTTTTCTCAATGGACAAAAATATCTCTTATTCATCAATGGGTTTAAAGGAGGAAGAAGTAAAAAAGAGAAGTGGATGACGAGGAAGAGGAGGGAAAAAGGATTGTAGATAAGAAATGAGTTAGAGAAAGAGGAGGACAAGAAGGAGATTAGAGTGGGGAGAAAGAAGAGGGGAAAGAATAAATTACTGACTAGAAGGGATAGAGATGGAAGGTACTACTATAGAGAGAGATGACTTATGGGCAGTTTGAAGGAGGAGGATGAGGAAGCAAAATGGATAGGGATGAAGAAAACGAAGTGAAAGGAGCCGCTAGAAAGGAAGAGAAATAAGTAAGGAGAAAAAAAAGAGGGAAAGATTTTTTATCAGTGAAAAGGGGTGGATATAGAGGGGACCATCTATGACTCATGATTTGGTTTGGAGGAGAAAGAATATGAGGAGAAAGAGAATGAGGAGGAAGGGGAGAAAGAGAGAGGGGCTACTGGCAAGGAATGGGATCGAAGAGGAGGATAAGGAGGAGAAGAGGATGGACAGAAAGAAAATACACTATAAGAAAATAAAGTTTTTGCGATGATTTTTTTTGTGACGAAAAAAATTTTCATCGCAAATAAGAATATTTACGATATTTTTAAATTTTCGTCGATAATAAATAAATATTTATGATGATTTTCTATGTTCATCACGAATAAAGAATATTAGCGATGAAAATTAAAATTTCATTGTAAATAAAAGTTATTTTTAATGATTTTTTATCATAAATAATAAAATATTATTTAAATTATAAATTTTTAAATATTATCAATGAAAAACTTCTCATCGTAAATAATGCAATTGTTTGCGATGAAAACTGCTTTTCCATCATAAATATTTGTTATTTACGACTAAATTTTTTATCGCTAATATTTGAAAAAAATAAAAAATTTTTAAATATCGAATATTATAGATTATTTATGACATAATTTTCAATCATAAATGATTAAATTATTTATGATAAAAATATTTTAATATCATAAATAAAATTTATTAATGATAAAAATTTCATCGATAATATTTAAAAAAATTAAAAAATTAAAAAAATTAAAAATTAAAAATTATTTGTGATGAAAAAAATTATGTCATAGATAATGTAATATTTGTGATAGAAAATATCTTTTCTGTCGCAAAATACAGATCATTTACGATGAATATTTTTCGTCACTAATACGTGAAAACATAAAAAAAAATTTAAAATTCAAAAGCTCCACTATTAGCAATGAAAATATTTTTATCATCAATAATGAAACTATTTACAATGAATAAAAAATTATGTCGTTAATACTCTAATTTTTATGACAAAAATAATTCATCATAAATAATAAAAAAATTAAAAAATTAAAAAATATATATTATTTATGATGAAAAAGTTACGTCGTAAATAATCCCTTATTGGTGATGGAAGTTTTATTTTCCATCACAAAATCTTTGATGATTTTGATGAATATTTTTCATCACTAATATATAAAAAATAAAAAATTTTTAATTTTTAAAAACTAGACTATTAGCGATGGAAAATAGGATTTCCATCGCTAATTCTTTTTTTTATGATGAAAAATTTTATCACTAATATTTAAGAATTTAAAAAATTTAAAAATAAAAGATTAGTTGCGATAAAAATATTACATCATAAATAATATATATTTACGATAAAAATAACAGATTAGATAAGCAAATTGAAACAAAGTCACCTGATATGTGTCCTAGACAATGTGATCTAGTTTAAATAATTTTTTTTTGAAAGATTTGGATCTCAATTCTAAATCCATTCTCATATAAATATCAAACAGTACTATTCATTCAATTCTAAATAAAATCAAACTTATATCTCTAAACCTTTTTTTTACGTTTATGTTGGTTGCCCATCTTATATTATAACTTCAGAATTATGGTCCAAATATAAGTGGACTCTGACATGATAAAATGACGTATGAATCGTTAAGGTACCTATGGTGGGATCTTTAGAGGTAAGGACTACACATAAATACTTGAGGTACTTATCGTGAAACTTTAAGAGGCCAAGGTACCAAATATATAGATTAAATTATTATACGTTACTCTTTCTTTTTCTCTTTTCTTCTGTTGCCCAAAGTGATCGAGTTTAAGGCCCTCCACACCTCTATGATCATCGAACAAGAAGAATAGCTAGACATTTTGCGAGAGGAGGAAGGCTATCTCTGTCAAGGCCATAGAGAGTGCGGAGCTGCGTATCTCCATCAAAGCCATAGAGAGGAAGTAAGAACCAAGTTAGGGTTTTGAATGAAT
Source organism: Elaeis guineensis (assembly GCF_000442705.2). Taxonomy (NCBI): domain Eukaryota; kingdom Viridiplantae; phylum Streptophyta; class Magnoliopsida; order Arecales; family Arecaceae; genus Elaeis; species Elaeis guineensis. Next base: position 6,132,486 of record NC_025995.2, read on the forward strand.
ATATGCAAGCAAAGGTGTCGAATGAATGGACCTAGGTCTCCCAACTTGACCTAAGTCCAGATTTATGTAAACATTTGGATTCATCATAGTGCATGTTTAGAGTTAAAAGGTTAGCAAGTATAACCATTTTTCATTTTGCTATAATGATCAACAAGATATTGATGCTTTGGTACGATATTAACTTGGCTATATATATATATATTATCTTTTTATGGAAGACCCACCAACCAAGGAGTTAAGTTGCATCACATGGCTCATGTTTAGTTTCGTCACAAATATTTTGAAAAAATAAAATTTTTTCAGTAATTATTAGCGATGAAAAAGCTTTTTCGTCGCTAATAATTACTGAAAAAAAATTATTTTTTCAAAATATTTGTGCATCACAAGGCTCATGTTTAGTTTCGTCACAAATATTTTGAAAAAATAAAATTTTTTCAGTAATTATTAGCGATGAAAAAGCTTTTCCGTCGCTAATAATATAATTAATGGTGCAAAGATTTTGGTCACAAATTAATTTTTTTTGGTGGAAAAATTTTTTTAGCGAAAAATATTTTTTTTGATGGAAACTATTAGTGACAAAAAGTTTTATTATTAGCAATGAAATTTCTTCTTTCATCACAAATAATATTTTTTGGGGTGGAAATATTTTTTCAGTAAAATTTTTTTTTGGTAAAATCTATTAGCGATGAAAATATTTTTCATCGTTAATAAATTTGTTAGTGATGAAATTTTTTATTTTATTGTAAACTATATTTTTCATGCAATTATTAGTGATAAAAATTTATTATTAGCGATGAAAGTTTTTGTCGCTAATAGGTCATATCCTGTCAAGTTCCATCCTAAAAATCATTTTCTTCCCCGACGCCCCCACAGTTTCGCGCGAAAGTGGTCCCCCCTCCTCCCCCTCTCTACTCTCCCCCCTCTCCCGACCGCCGTGTCCGCCGCTGTCACCGTCTGCCATTGCCGTCGCCGTCATCATCGCCGTCCGCTGTCCACCGGTAAGGTAAGTTTTTTTTTTTTGGTGTGTTCTTGGGCCACCGATGGGTCGTCGGGGATGGGGGAGATGCCAGCAGGGATGGGGTCGGGCTGGCGGCGCCTGCATATGTCGTCGGTAAGTTTTTTTTTTTGGTGTTTTGTCGGGCCACCAGAGGGCTGGCTGGGATGGGGTCGGGTCCAGTCGGGCCGGCGGCGCTTGCATCCATCGCTGGTATTTTTTTTTTGATGTTTTCTCGAGCCACCAGGGGGCCGGATCAGGTCGGGCCATCGGTGCCTGTGTCCAGAGACTTAAACAATTTTTTTTCTTTTTTTTTGATGTTTTCTCGAGGCCATTTTTTTTCTTTTTTTTGGTGTTTTCTCGAGCCACCGGGGGGCCGGCGGGGATGGGGCCGGGCCGATGGTGCAGGTCGGGGCCTGCGGGGATGGAGTTGGGCCGGGCCGGCGGGGATAGGGTCGAGCCGAGCCGGCGGGAATGGGGCCGGGACTTGCTGGGATGGGGCCGGGTCGGGCTGGGCCAGCAGTGTAGGCCGAGGCCGGTGGGGATGGGGCCAGGCAGGGGTCGATGGGGATGGGGCCGGGCCGAGCCGGTGGGGATGAGGTCGGGGCCTAGGATGGGGCTAGGCCGGCGGTGCGGGCCGGGGCCTGCGGGGATGGGGCCGGGTCGGGCCAGGGGGGATGGGGCCGGGGTCAGCGGGGATGGGGCCGGGCCCAGCCGGTGGGGATGAGGTCGGGGCCTATGGGGATGGGGTTGAATCGGGCCGAGCCAACGGCCCAGGTTGGGGCCGACGGGGATGGGGCCAAGCCAAGCTGGCGGGGATGGGGTTGAGTCGGGCCGGGCCGGCGGCGAACGTAGCCTAACGGGGATGGGGCCAAGTCAGGTTGGGCCGGTGGTGCCTGCGTTCGCCGTCGGTAAGATTATTTACTTTTTTTTTTGGTGATTTCTCAGGCCATCGGAGGGTCGGTGGGGATAGAGAGATGCATATTATTTGATTAATTATATTTATTACATATTATTTTTTAGTGTTACTATCAAAATTATTTAATTATTTGATTAATTATTATTTTTTCACTAACACAATGTACATTGTTGTTATTTATTATAATTTAATTATTTTATGTACTATTTTGTTTGCTTCTGAAATTATAAATATAAAAAATATTTCTATTTTAAAGAAAACTCTATTAAAATTTTTGATAAAAAAATTTCAATATGGAGTTATTCTTTTTTGATAAATTAGAAATCCATCTTCGAATGTATATTCAAATATGGTAGTTAAATTGTATTGAGCCGTAGATTTTCGTTCAAGAGTCGATCTTCATCAAGATCGACTCTTGGATGTCCTATATTTAGGCTTTTTAGAAAAATAATAATATTATTATTATTAATAGTTAATATTTTATTTTATTATATGATATTCAGTAGTTAATTGTCCATTGTTCTCTGGATATATGGTGGATAGGATGCGTAGGCACCATATTCACATCGTATACTTGGAGAACCATGTGGAGATACTGTCAAAATTTTTATAAAAATAAGATGAAATATCTACTAATAATAATAATAAGATTATTACTTTTCTGAAAGGGATAGGACCACACTTGTTAGTAATGATTTGAAATGGATAGGATCGTACATTTTTACTTCATCTTTTTTGATGGAAAGATATTTTCTGTGCTACTATTCAGTATGTATTTTTTAATGTGTTGTTTTGTATAAAATGATTCATGTCTGAATTTGGATCAAAATTTTGGCTGAAATTTGGATCGCGATTCAGTCCTAAATTCGGATCGGGATCCAGAATATCGCTGAACCTCTTTTTGGTTGTTAATAATTTTATGTTTGTTGTTAGATGGATATCAATAAAAATTGAATGAATGCTAGAGATATTTTTTTATCTGAATATCGAAAAAGAGTTTGAGATTTTATTGAGTTTGTACGGCATAAGGCTAACAGTGCTAGTCAGATAAAGTATCCATACAAGAGATGTGTCAATTTGATATATCGTCATATAACACTTGTTGAGGTGCATCTACTATATTATGGTATGGATAAGAAGTATACTTATTAGATATGACATAGGGAGAGTGATCCGAATGAAGTGATGCGCGACGATGATGATACTGAAGATGATAGTGATGCTGCTGGATCTATCGAACATAGTGGTATAGAAAAATTATTAGATGATTTACGTCAGAGTACTTATTCAAATATACGAATGAGTACTACTGCATCTGAAAGTAATTTTGATCATGAACATAATATCCGGCTTGAAGTAGAAGGGACTTTTAAATAGTTTGAAAAGTTTATAAGGGATGCACGAGAGTCACTCTATCCAAATTGTACAAAATTTTTTAAGTTAGAGTTTTTGATAAAATTACTTCATATTAAAATCATGAATTGATGGAGTCAGAAGTCATTTGATCAAATTTTGACATTGATTAAAGCAGCTCTTCCCGATGGAGAGAGACTTTCGAAATCATATTCTGAAGCAAAAATATACATGCGAGAATTGAGACTTGGCTATATTCCTATACATGCATGCAAAAATAGCTGTATATTATTTTATAAGGATAACGAACGAGCAACTGAATGTCTGAAATACGGTGAGCTTAGATACAAAATCGATAATAGAAAAGCAAAGAAGATACCTCAAAAGATTTTGAGATATTTTTTATTGATTTCAAAACTTCAAAAGTTGTATATATCCACAAAGACAGTTGAAGAAATGAGATGACATTATGAGCAATGGATTCTGAAGGAGAATATACTTAGCCATCCTGCCGACTCTTTAGTGTGGAAAGACTTCGATGCAAAGCATCCGTACTTTGCGAGTGACCCACGCAATATCCAGCTTGGTTTAGCGATAGATGGATTTAATCCCTTTGGCAATCTGAGTACCTCTTACAGTATATGGCCTGTGATGCTAGTTGTATATAATGTATCACCTTGAAAGTGCATGAAAGAACTATTTATTTTTATGTCACTGTTGATTCCGGTCTGAAAGCACCAAGTAATGAATTGATGTATATCTACGATCTTTAATCGATGATCCGAAGGAGCTATGGGAAAATGGGGTACAAACATATGATTCTGTGAATTGAAGTAATTTTAAGTTGCATGCTTCGATTCTATGGACCATAAATAATTTTTCTGCATATAGAAACTTATCTGGATGGAGCACCAAAGGATATCTTGCATATCCAATATATAATAGGGATGCATCCTCCTTACATTTAAAGCACAGACAAAAAATATGTTTCATGAGTCATCGACGGTTTCTCCCTGCTAATCATTCTTGGAGGATCCGTTATAACCAATATTTTGATGGTAAGTCCGATTGGTGTCTGTCACCTAAGGAGTTAAGTGGAATAAAAATTTCAAAACAACTTGAAGTCATTAAAAATGTCCAATTTGAAAAACATCGAGTACTCGCAAGCGAAAACGTACTGAAGCTGAACTGAATTGGACAAAGCGAAGTATCTTTTTCGAACTACCATATTGGAAGCAGCTACTACTTCATTATAATCTGGATGTAATGCACATTGAAAAGAATATTTGTGATATTATCATCGGTACTGTATTGAACATTCCAACAAAAATAAAAGATGGTACAAAAGCTCATCTTGATTTACAGAAAATGAGAATCCGATCGGAGTTGCATTTAGTTCGTCGATGTGAGAGATTTTTTTATGCCACCTGCATGTTATTCGCTGTTTAGTGAGGAAAAGAAGAATTTCTGTAGATGGTTCAAATTGTAAAGTTTTCTGATACATACGCTTCAAACATATTACGGTGTGTTGGAAACAACGACGGTAATATCTCTGGCATGAAAAGTTATGACTCCTATGTGATGATGCAACGTTTGCTTCTTGTGGTCATGCATGGCTATTTGGATGATGATGTTCAAACTGCATTGATTGAGCTAGGAGTGTTCTTCTGAGAACTGTGTTGTCAAAAATTAAAAATTAACTTACTTAAAAGATCAGAGAAGGATATCGTACTCATTCTTTGTAAATTAGAAAAAAAATTTTCACCATCATTTTTTGATGTTATGGTGCATTTGGCTATTCATCTTTCAAAAAAAGCTCTTTTGGCTAGATTGATACATTATCGATGGATGTATCCTATTGAAAGGTAAAAAAATTATACGCACTTTGTCATATCAATTATAAGATGTAAATATATTTCTAAAATTTAAATTTATTTTTATTTATAGATTCTTGTGTATCTTAAAAAAGTATGTGCGCAACAAAGTAAGGCCTCAAGGGTCTATAGCAGAAGCATATGTAGCTACGGAGTGTGTCACATTCTGCTCAATATATCTTGATGATATCGAAACAAGATTCAATCGTACAGATTGTAACACAGACCGTGAATAGGGTGACAATAAACTGATATAGTCTATATTTAAACAAACGGTTTAACCTATTAGTGCAAGGAGATATAAATTTACGGACGTGAACGAGCTATCCAAGGCACACTTTTACATTCTAAATAATTGTGAAGAAATTAAAAATTTTATTGAGTAAGTACTATCTTACCATACTGTTTAATATTTTAAATAAATTTTTAATATCGATATAAAATTAAAAATCATAACTTCTTGCAATGAGCACAAGAGTATACTATGTAGAGAAAATAATATGGATGCCGATGATCGACATAGGAAAAAATTTATAAAATGATTTGATGATCTTGTAAGTTGCATTAGTGATATATTATTTATTTTATTATAAATAATATTATTTGAATCAACATAATTTTTTTATGTTATAGTGTAGATGAAACATAAGTATTTCAATAAAGAAGTGGGTGCGACCGATGAATTGTGCGATTTAGCATGTGGTCTCGATTCAAGGGTTAATCACTATGCATCCTGTATTATTGAAAGAATGAGATTTCATGCAAGGGAGCTTGGGATGCAATGACAAATCTAGAATAGTAGCATTGCTACAATAAGATATGAAGGAGAAGAAGAGATTGATTATTATGGTGTACTGGTAGATATCATAGAACTGAAGTATGATCCAGTAATTCTATATTTTTGTTTCAGTGTGAATGGTGGGATATTAGTAATAAAAAGATCGGTATTCATATTGATTCACACTTTATCAGTGTAAATTTTGCACAAATATGGTACCAAAATAAGTCATATATATTAGCAACTCAAGCAAAACAAGTAATATATTTGAAGGATTTAAAGTATCGAGGTAATTGACATGTTGTACAAAAAATAATACCTAGAGACGTATATGACATACCAACCCGATTAGAGATAGATAAAAATTCATATTTACATGAAGAAAAAGCTTTTCAGTAAGAAGAACAAATATTAGCCGGATTTTTGGTTGATGAAAAACTTGTAACGACATCTTTGAATAGGGCTGATTTGCCGTCCAACGAAGTTGAACTTGATTTTATATTTAATCTTGATGAGTCAGAGGGCGATGATCTGTTCATAAATAACGATGAGATAGAAGACGACACATATATCGATTATTGTGATTTGAAGGAGGATCTATACATCGAGGAAGATACGAATATTGATGAGTAGATCTATATTCTTCGTTAAATCTTTTTTTACAATAATGGTATGTAATATAATTATATTCATTAGAATGTTATTTGATTATTATTATAATTATTTAATATTATATTTATTTATATATTAATTATTGGAGATATGGCACCAGGAGACAGACGACGACGTTCGCATTTACAGTCTACCTCGGAGGTTGAGATGCCTTCACCGATCTCCATTGCCTCACCGACTCCACTGTCAGAGGGTCCTGCACTGGCAGGTCCCAGTGAGGTGGGTCTGAGTGAGATGAATCTGAGTGGTATTTATTATACTTTTTATATAATAAAATTTGATTCTTTTATTTTGATCATACTAATGATTTATTTATTGTTATTTCAAACTAGTCTTCATCGGTAGTGAGGCGAGGGCGAGGTCTATCAAAAAACTTTGCTTTAGAGCATTGGAGACGCAAGCACTCGGGACAGCGTCTCCGGATCGAGATACCAGCCAGCTACACCAGACCCATTAGGGGATTGTGTGAGCCATGACAGACTGAGTTGGACATCATATACTATAGTTATGCCCCCGTGATGCTCTTCGATTGGCGTCACATTCTACCGTTCAGAGAGATATTTTCTACACTCACTTACAGGTAAAATAAATTATATTATGAACATTTTAATTTGCATAGTATTTTTCTAATATTTGTTATTGACAGGGTGTATTCGACATCGTTAATTTTAAGGAAGATCGTGTGAGGCGAGCCGTGGACACTCATCTATCGTTGTATTTCAAGGATTATCACCATCACATACATCAGAATTGGTATCGTGTAGTGCAGGATCATTAGGAGGAGGCAGCGCGGTAGCAGTCCTATGACAGCATCACTATGGATGATTGGACTGTCATATGCCGGTATTACGAGGATCCGGCATATCAGGTTACACATCTAATTTTTTTTTAAAGTTTAATGACTGAATCATTTATTTTTAAATTAAATTTATTATCTACTAATTTAACTGATAATTTTACAGAGATGAGTGCCCAAAATATCGCGAATTGGATGAGACAGACCGTGTCGCATTATGGGGATTCGAGATCATTCGCTCGTCACATGGAGCACATGGTAGGTAATTTTTAATTAGCATATAATCCTCTAGTTATTTAAAATTTTTTAATTAATTCTCAAATTGTAGAGAGATGCTAAGAGTGACGAGCTTCCTGGTAGAATCGATATCTACCAACGGACCCACCAACGACGGTCAGGGGAGTAGACGATGGGGAGTCAGGAGCTCTTTGTAAGTTTTTTTAATTAATTTTTTTTCATAATCTAATTTTTATTACAAAATTAAAATAAATATAATTTTAATTTTCAGAACCGTATGACAGACATGAGATCCCAGCTTATCTCTGAGGGCTCAACTGCATCCACAAATGATGAGATCTGTGATCGGATGCTCGGTACGAGATCTTGTTATGTTAGGGGTCTAGGGTATGGGATCACTACTTCCTCATCCTCACGCTCATCTAGGGCTGACATCTATTCTACGTACGAGGCTCGACAAATGGAGGTACAGAGGCAGGCTATCGAGGATCGGCAACTGACTGTTATGGATCGATAGTAGGCTGAGCAGCGAGCTCAGAAGTTGACTGCATGCATCGATGAGTATTAGCAGTTTCAGATCCAGATGATGGAGTAGATGGCACAGATAGAGTAGACGATACAGCTGATAAGACAACACAGGCCGGTCTGAGCTCCATCGTTGGTCTGAGCTCCGTCGAGCGCTCTCCTTTCCTAGCTCGTTCTCCAGATGTCGATATTTGATGACTTTTTCATGTACTTTTTTTTTATTTCAAACTTCTTATAATTTTAATTTAATGTAATAAAATAAATTTTTGTATAAATTTTTTATTATGTAAAATTTTTATTATTTAAATTTATTATTTTTATTTATTATTTTTAATTTATAAAAAATATTATACATATAAATTAAAATATATATTCATAAATTATTTTTTAAAAAAATATGATTAAATTATTAGTGATGGAATCATCTTCGATGAAAGATTGGTTACCAAAAATATTTTAGTAACATAATTTAATTTTTTAATAAATATAAAAATATTAAAATTTTATATATAATTAATAGGGATGAATAATTATTTATCACAAATAATTATTAGTGATAAAAATTTTTATCAAAAATTATCTTATTTATGACGTAATATTTTCATAGCTAATATTATTTAATTTTATTTTTTTAAAAAAAATTATTAAATTAATAGCGATGAAAAATTTTTATTGCAAAAAATATTTTTTACGATGAAAATTTTTTATCACTAAAATTTTTTAAAATTTTATTTCAAAAAATATTTTAATTAAATTAATAACGATGAAAAAATTTTCATTGCTATTAATTTTTTATTTATTAGCGACATTATAATTCATCATAAATATTTTTTTTATGATTAAAATTTTTCATCGTAGATTTTTTAATGATAAAAATTATTCGTCACAAATACCATTTATTAGTGATGAAATTTTTTTCATCGTAAAATATTATCAACGACGTATTTATTTGTGACAAAAAATTAGCGATGAATATTTCATCACTAATAACTATTAGTGACAAAAATTGATTATTAGCGATGAAAATTTTTCATCGCTAATAACCTATTTTGTTGTAGTGATAGGAAAGGCAAGAAAGAATGGAGATAGAAGAGACCACTATAGAGGGAATGGTTTATAGGCGGCTTGGAGGACGAGGATAAGAAGGAGAAGATAGGAAGGAAAGGGAGAAAATAGAGGAATGGATAGAGAAAGGGATGGATGAGAAAAGAGAAGGGAGAAAAAAGAGGAAAGAGAGGAAAAGAAACGACTGAGAAGAAGGGGAGAAGGAGAAAGGAGAGGAGAAAAGGAGAGAAAGAGGAACGTTGGTGATAAAAGAGGAGGAGATTAATCGGAGAGAAAGGAGAAGAGAGGAAGGAGGAGAAAAAAATGAAAATAAAGGTATTTTTATCATTTTAGAAAATTCTATTAATGAAGATAGATAGCTAAATCATATTGAAACATATCGATAACTAAAGAGATCAATTTGATATTTTTAAAATATAAATAATATAAATAAAATTAGACTAAAATTGAGAAGATGCTTCTATAATTTTTTTAAAAATAATACAAACTAATATTTTATATATAAAATATAAAAATTTTAATGACTTATTGGATTATAAAGTTCATTATATCTTTTTTTATTTTTTTTTTCCAAATACAAGAGAAAGGCATGTGAAAAGCTTAGAATCTAGAAAACTTCTGATTAATTGTTCTCGAAAAAATGATTAAACTTATCATTATCATTCAATAATTGTGAATTAATTTTTTGATAAATCAAATCAATTTTTTTTTGATAGAAAAATCAAATCAATTTTTTTTTACTGCTAAATGATAGACCTTATATTAAACCGTATCTATACGGCCGCCCGTTGTATTCCCTCTCGTCTCAGACTGCGGGATCAAGACATGACATATAACATAAAAATCATCAATAAGTGCACATACTATTATTCATCCTATGATCACCTATATGGATAGGTATGTTTCTCTAATGTATATCGATGATTTTATATGCTGCGATTATCCATGAGGTATGATATGTGACATACATCGGTCTCTTTTCAAGATGAAATACTTAGATGACCTTGCGGAGATCCTTTTTCGATCTTACATGCATATATGTACCCAACGAAAAGAGCCTAGTCTCACCTCTCAATTATGCAACTATGCGTACATGATAAGAAGGGTCTAATCTTACCTCCAAACCATCCAAAGTGTTCTTATAAAGTATTTTTTAATTACCTACTGAAATATTCATATTTCATAGATATATAAAGATGGCACAGGAACCAAATCGAATGATAAACAAATCGGATCATAAATAAATCGGATCAAAAAATACTCAATCCAATCCCAACCTATTTATTAAATGAATCAAAAATTCAAACTCAAACTCAACCTATTTATTAAACAAATAATCTGATCCAATCTATTTAATTTATTTATTAAATAAATTAAATTAAATTAAACGAATTGAATAGATTAAACGAATTGAACAGATTAAACGAATCAGAAACAAATTAAATAAATTTTAAACAAATTAAATGAATTGAATAAATTAAACGGATCGAATTAAATTGATTAGAAATAAATTAAATAAATTAAATAAATTAAATAAATTATCTGATTCAATCTAACTTAAATATTAAATAGATTAAACGGATCAAATATCTAAAACCTATATCCGACTTAATTATTAAATAAATTAAATAGATCGACTTATTTATGATTCGAATTTATTAAACCTAAATCTGAATTTATTTACAACGGATCGAATACGAATCGAATTGACAGACCAAATCATATTTTGTCAGCCCTATATTATCAAATAAGCAAAATTTACTGGCTAACTAAGACGATCGGTTACAACAAAACGACCGAATCCACCGAACAAGCTTAGTAGGCAAAACGTGAGACTGAAAACACCACTTCTGCTCGCTCCAAATCTACATACATACATACATGAAACTGTCTCGCACACAACTAAAGACTATCAAGTCACACTCCTACCATATGGCTACTTTGAGCTCCCTTAATTTTTCACTACAAACACCAACGCCATCATAATAAGCCTAAAACTGGACGTCCTGATTGAGCCTTGCCGCCGCTGCTACGTTCGCTGCCACGCCTTGCGTGTGCGTCGACACGTCCGGTCTGTTCCTCATCTCCGCTCCCGCCACCCGATCCGCGTCCTCTCGCGTCACCACCTTGTCCCCTGGAAGCTTGGTAGTCGCATCCTGTCATCATATCCATATTATTGTAAGATATAAATAATCTCTTTAATCTCATCTATGTACGAACGCAAGGTTGGATATGTCTTGGAAAAAGATTTGGCCATCGGCAGTTTAGAAAAACTTACACTAAGCACGTCTCTAAGCTTGATCTTGTTCTCCTCACGCATCAACCGGGTGTTGGCGGTTGCCGCCGACTGCGCCTCGGCGCCGACACCTCCTGGCAGAACCTCATTCAGCCCCGTCGCCCTAGCCTCCGCTGCCTGGATCGCCGCCGCATCGCTCTGATCCACCGGCTTCCCTCCTGCGGTCATCGCCGTCGCTTCGAGCGCGTCTCCAATAGTAAATGCATCGCCATACATCCCCCCGGTCGGCAGCGCCGTCGTGCTCACCGGCGCCGCCGTCTCATAGCTGCCCACCACCTATTCCAAAGCCAAAAATAATTTATAGAAATTGTGATTCTGTATTCTGATATTTTCTTCCTAATTATTATTAATATTATTATACCTGTCCGCCGACGGACTCGGTGACGATGCGATGGCCGGTGAGGTCGGTCTCGGTGACGGCGACACCCTGGTCAGCCGGAACGTCGCTGACGTCGCGGTGGCCAACGAGTCCGGCGGTCTCATTCCGGGCGGCGGCGGACTGCATGACGGCAGCAGGCCCACCCCTCTGGGTCTGGCCGATGATCTGGTTCTCGGCGGACTGCATCATGGCAGCATCCTGGGGTGCAACCGGCTCGCAAGCCAGCTCCCCCTGGACGTTAAACACGTCCCCATACTTGATGGGCTCTCCTTGGGCGGGTTGAGTCCTCCTGGGTTGTTCCTGGCTCATCCTTGAAGTTGGCTGGGTTTGGCTCTTGTAATAAAATTGCAGTCCTTTTTCCTACCGAATAGGACTCCAGTACGGTATCTAGCGACGGTAATTGAAGGTTGCTCATAGACGGTGGGTGTGTATATATATATATATATATATATATTCAGGTGAGTGGTGGAAGGAGAGAAGGACGTGTGGAATCGTTTGATGACACTTGGAGGGTTTGGAATGGTATGAGATGGTTGCGTCCGGGACACGTTGATTGCCAGGTGGGGGGTTTTTGGAGCAGCAGCCGATTAATCTCAGAGAATGGCGGTGGAACGATAGCGGCGGTGGTTGCCGACATGACATGAGGATAAGGAAACGGATAGCCTTGAGAAGGGAGGTGACCGCCTAACCGTTGGAAGAAAATCTTGGAATGGGAAAACTTCTAATTTTGGCTCGAATTGTTCGTGAGCCATCTGTGTTTGACTTGGAATTTGGCATGATGCAAGCTTGCTCCATTTGTCTACATTGTTCAGATTCTTCTTATCAAACTTCAAAATCTATATATTATATATGGCTGAACTAATATTTATAAATGATAATCTTTTTTAACTATTTATCAAATATTCATGTGGTCTGCATAGGAATATCTTTCAATATTATGATAAAGATCTAACCATGAAAATTAACTCAAAGCATCTGATATGCCGATCGATTTGTTTACGATAATGGTGTTTCTTTTCCTAGGTTGGATGACTTTTTTTCATATCGGTTTTACCTTTCAACCTGTGTAATACTTAAGGATGGATTGTTTTCTCCCGAAACTAATGACTTAAGCTTCTAGGTCAAGTTGGGTTCCAATATATATTATATCTTCTATATTAATTGGATGCCACATTGTTTCTTGATGGAAATCATATGCCTTTTTTTTATTCTCTTGGCATCAGATTAGGCAAATTAAGATAAGGATGATGAAACTCACATTTTGATACTCTTAGCATCAGATTGAATAGATATGGGCAGCTATAAATCGAAAATATTCTTTGATTTTTTTCTAGCTAACCATGCAGCCGGATTTGGCAGATATGACTGATTAAATCACATACAATTGATATTAATTTTGATTTTGCCAAGTATATATACATTTGTAGAGATTTTTATTATATGGATTATATCATTTTTTTTGATATATGTAAAGATACTGATTCCTATGATGCATGGATATTAAACTCGTATGAAGTGTATATATATAAATCCACTATCATAGCTAATGAAGATGATCCTTTCAGTCATAAATTTTCACCTTAACATGGTATCAGATCAAGAAATTGATCTCTTCCTTCTTTCTCTTATGTTCTTGCTACATCCATAATTTTTTTCTTCCTTCTATGGTTTATCAAACTTCTCAATTTTCTTTTTTTTTTTCCAACAATCCATTCTTATTTGGTTAATCTTTGTCTCCCATCATAATGATAGAAAGTTTTGCACCTTCTACTACCCTTGATTTTTCTACTTTTTCACAAGTTGATCGAAGTAGATCTCATAATGCTCCCACTATCACTATAAGAAAAAAGACCGTTAGCGATGGCTAATTGCTATCGCTAACAGACAGCTTGCCATCGCTAATAATATTAGTGACAGTTTGCCGTTGCTAAAAATTTGACGAAAATAATCTAATCATTAATTACACTTATTAGCGACAATAAATTCATTGTCACTAATAAACATAATTAGTGACCGTATTAGTGATAAATATTTATTGCTAATAATTTTATTTTTTTAATTAAATCGTTAAAAATTATTAGCGACGGTGATTTCATCGCTACTATTATCGTAAATAATTTTTAATTTTTTTAATTAAAATTTAAAAAACTATTAACGATGGCAGTCTGTATCGCTAATGCCGTCATTAATAGTTTTTAATTTTTTAAAAAATTTATAATTAAATATTTTAAAATTTATTTTAATCACAGTAACAAGCAATAATATTTTTTAAAATCTATTATAAATAAGATAATAATTATTTAACATAATCATAAATATAAAATTAATTTAATTATATTAAAAATATAAATTATATAATTTTACATACAGATATTGTTTTACAAGTATCAAAATTGCATACATATCAAAAAAAAAATCATGTACGATCCTTCTTATCATCCTCTTCCTACTCCTATACATCTTCTCCAGCAGCTAGTAGATGAGAGCCGAATGTTCTAGCATTCTGTAATAAAAAAAAAAATATTATTAATAAGTTTCGATACGAAAGTATATATATCGATTCGAAGACGTATATTTTGATATACTACTCTGATTCTCAAACAGATTGTTCCTACATATTTTATTCGATAATATAGAGCTATATACACTCTTGGCCCATCGTTTGAATGGTTAGATTGAACTTTTATTCTCTATATCTTCTTTTTGGACTCAAGCCTAAACATGTGAAGCTTATAAATATAAAAATTTGAAATAAAAAAAAAATATTAATAAACTTACCTACTATGATGGTTATGACAACGAACCTAGCTGATCGTACAGATATGGATCTCGAAAAATCTCAATGACCATATCATGGATAGCATCTCTGAAGTTTTGAGATCGCTGGCTCAAAATCTTCTGTACGACCTCCTCCACATATGCGTCAGCCCACATCTGGATTATCGAGCTCTGAGAGGAGAATGTCGATGAAGATCTTCGAGCTACTGAAGGGTCGAAGCTATGGCCGAATCCTATGATCCAGCTCCTACTCACCCCTCTGGTGGCCCTGAGCCATCTCTTGAGATCAAAGAGGGACTGAGAAAATGAGTCTTCATCGTGCCGCGATACAAGATACTCTATATAATCTGTCTATATAGTTTAAAAATTTATTAGTCCATATATATCAGTATATATAAAAATTTAATAAATAATATTTTAAGTTATTACCACGATCTATCGAGATCAAAGATTTAAGTAATCATTAGTCTTTCTAGACTAGTATATAGCCTCACATATCTATAGCTGTCCTGGTGCACGACCCAGCTACTCTATCTATACTAAATAAATAATAAAATTAAATTAATTAAAACACATATGATTAATTCAATATAAAATTAATTTAAGTGTAAAATTTTTATCAATCTATCAACCACAATATATGTGCCAATGGAGCTGTCAATATGCTTGATTGGATGCTGTTGGACGGATCGATTCTACCGTGCTCTTTATCACCTATCAGAATACTCCTCAGTACTCCACTGATTGCAGAGGATCTCCCATATGCCAAGCTAGAGCCTTTAAACCATAGCAATATACCAAGCTACTCACTTTGATTTCTTCAGATATTCTAACATCAATAGTCAATGTTGTAGAAAGTTTTGTTTCTACTGCCTTTGATTTTTCTACTCCCATACAAGTTGAATAACATGGCTCTCATGATGCTTGCACTATCATTGTTCCAGCTTTTATATTTAAGTAATATACCAAGCTACTCGCTTTGATGTCTCCAAGTACTTCAACAGGAATAGTCAATATTGCAGGTATGCTTCTCACTTGTTTCTCTATCCTTACTAAACTAGGGATGATTGATAGTGGATTCACTGATTATATGATGTCTAATTCTTCCCTTCTATCCTCTTCTTCTACCTTAAATTCTATTAAAAAGGTGGCCTCCTAATGGCAAAGAAGCCGATATTACATACATAGCAACAGCAACACTCAATTCTTTTTCATCCATAAACAATGTCCTTTATATTCCATCTTTTCAACATAATTTCTCATTGTTAGTAAGCTCACAAAATCTCTGAACTTTGTCATTATTTTCTACCATGATAAATGTATTTTGTAGGATCTATCAATAAAGATAGAGATTGCTTTGAGTAAAGAGTAAGAAGGCCTCTACATTCTTCCACCTGATTTTAGCTTTATTACTGCCTTTTTGGTTCAACCTTAGACCCATCACCTAGTAACTAATCTATATCACCTCCACCAATCCCCTTAAATGACTCTACTTGGCCTATCAAGTGACCTATACCTACCTAAATGATTATCACTGTTCCACTATCAGTGCCCTAAGTTCTAACATCCACATCTTCAATAATTTCGTCCTCAAGTACATCATTTCCACTCTTCAACTATTTAACATATGATAAGTTTTTCTTCTCTAATCGTGCTTTTCCCCACCTTGATGCCACTCTCCACTTTGCTATCCTAAAGGCACCTCTCGCCAAAATATTCTTTTTTTCTTCTAACTATCTTCATCACATAACTTATTGTAACTTAGATTGGGCTAGCTACCCCATGACTCGACACTCTCCTACTGGTTCTTGTATTTTCCATGGTTCTTCTCCTATTTCTTGAAAGATAAAGAAACAAGCCATTGTCTTACACTCTTTTGTGGAAGCCGAGCATCGCATCATAGCTATAATGGCTTGTGAAATGTAATGGTTAAAATACTTGCTCTATAATCTAGGCATCACTCATTCTGCACCTATGATATTTTATTGTGATAATGCATCTGCTCTTCATATTGCCACCAATCTCGTATTCTATGACTGTATAAAGCATATTGAATTGGATTGCCATTTTATTCATGAGAACTACTCCATACCAAATTTATTTCCTCCACTCACCACTTAGCTGATGTTTTTACCAAAGCCTTGGGCAAAGATACATTTCATTTCATTATTGGCAAGTTGTGAGTTATAAATCTTTGCATGCCAACTTGAGGAAGAGTGTTGGAAATCCTACATTGATTCTTCTTGATTCTCTCGGCATTAGATTAGGTAGATATAGTAAGCTATGATAAAAATTATATTTTGATTATCTCAACATCCAATTAGATAGATATGGACAGCTATATAATCTCATATAATGAAAAATAATTCTTTGATTTTTTTGGCCTATTATGCAACTAGATTTCACAAATATGGCGAATCCTATGTCCTTGAAAGCAATCCTAATTTTATTAACCATGTACGTATTTATAGATATTTTCATTATATAGATCATATTATTTCTTTAATGTGAAAATACTGATCCCTTTGACATAGGGATATTGATCTTATATGAAGTGCATCTAAATCTATTATCATAGCTAATAAAAATAAATCCTTTTGTTCATAAATTTCCACCTTAACACCCTAAAATGTGGTATATGTAGTCCCTTTTGTAAAGAACCTCTAAAGTGGTATCATGATGGTCATGTCCACATTAAAGTGCATGCTTAGCGTGCAAGAGCATATTGGGAAGGATCCCTCATGAGTACGGAATACGAATTTTTCTATCCAAGATCGCTAATCCAGATGACAATGTTGACACTGCAATAAAAAAATAAAAAAAAAATACAATCAAATATGTAGATCAGCTCAAGACTGACTTTCACAGGACATGCAAGCTTCATTATGAAAAAAAATAGATACAAAAGTAGATCATATACTTTCAACTCTTAAAAACTTCTCTCTCTCTCAAGAAGAAGCAATATCCTTACAAAAGCTCTCACCAAAATCCCAAGAAACTCTCTCTGCTCCATGGGCCACTCTCAATCGCTACAAAGATCCCGAGCTCGCTCTTTGTTGCTTCTCAGCCCATTCTGTGCCTCTCAAGTGCCCTTAGCTGCTACACCCTGCTTCCAAGCCATCAAGCTCATTTTAAAGGCCTTAAAGTCGAGTCCAGATCGAAATTCAAGCTCTATTAGGATTCAGACATCTTTTCTGACCATCTGATCTCTTCCGCACACATCCATCGCCACTTGATCGTGGAAGATTGTGCATCTATATGTGTTGCGGCTGTCTGATTGCACAAAACAACGTTGTAGACCACAATAAAACATCCTTGAACTGTGGTGGTCATGTGTGACATGTGGACCATGATTTTCCCCATGCACTGTGTGTGCACTGCATATGGACCATGCGCCTCGTATGTGAGTGCTCCCTGGACCATGCAGTCTGCGATGGATTGCATGAGGTGCTGGGCCACATGCATGCTGCGGGCCCAGCCTAGGCCACACGTGCTGCAGCAAGCCTGGGCCCCTGCAAATCGAGCCTACGGGCCACGCCTTCAAGCCTCATGTGCTATTCTCTGCTATAAGCTTCTTCTTCTTGGGCTGCTGTGGCCTTCTTCTTCATGGACTATTGTAGATCGAATTCAATGTGTCAAAACTCAATAATCTCCATCTCGATTCGACATTCAGCTCCACATAACTTTTAAAGCTTTTGTATAATCTCGCCCCTATGCCTTGGGATAAATATCTGACTGTTCATGGATGGACAAATATAGAAGTCGAGCCAGGCTACTCGATTCCATCTCCATCATGTGCTGTGACCTATCTGACCTAAGATCTGCTCGAGGTAGCCTTTGTGATAATAGAAACTTCATCCTATGCTGTCGCCTATCATCCTTCCAAGTTTTTCATCTTATACCTGACCACCTATACCTAGAGCTCCACCTCGCTCTGAGCTCCCATTGGTTCCTGAAGCTTTACCTTACGCTGAGCTCCCTACCAAGAGATAATGTCCTTCATACTTCTTTTCCTTCATTATAATCCTACTGCTGCACATGATCTTCAAAATTTTGTTCTCAGCTCTCCATCTGTAGCTACTTGAATCAATCTGCTAGTGAAATTAGATTTTTCTTGAAATTGGATATGTATCGGACCTCGTCCAATTTCTTCACTGTTCCATCATATACGTCTGCAAGCTGACAGTCCCAATGCCCTTGATCGCATAGCTCGATCTATCCAGTAGATGAACAGTATCTTCACTACTCTCTAGAGAGTCAAACAGCTCTTTTTTGCATGATGCGAACATGCAGAATTTAAAATTCATCATGAAAAAGAAGTAAAAACCTCATTAGTCATCAGAAGAACATCATCACTATCTTCTGTATCGCTATCTTGGACCATCGTCACCGTAGTAACCTTCGTTCGATCTCTGAGCTATAGACAATCTCTAACTTGATGTCCTAACTCATCACACCTGTAACATCGGATCTTGCTGTAGTGCCTTGACTTAGATCTGGATCGTCTATCTTGCGATCCTCTGCCCCTTCGTCCTCTGCTACCACCTCCTCCAATCACTGTCAAAGTCGAATCGCCACCAAAACTTGAAGCTCAATTCTTCCATCAGAGAACCTATTCTAAAGAAGTACAGAAGTGACCTCCTCCATCTTAATGGTGCTCTATCTCATAAGAAAAGTAGACACCAAAGACTCTAAAGAAAGAAGAAGCGACTAAAGTAAAACCAACATCCGGATCTTCTCCTCAACCTTCTCACCAATGCTGAGAAGATCAGTGAAGATCTTCTGAAAATTACTGAGATGCTCCTATATACTCTGCTCTTTGCTCATCCGAAGCTGGTAGAACTGTTTGTAGAAGAAAAAAGCATTGGTGAGTAACTTCATCATATACATCTTCTCGAGCTTTGTTCGTATTGCCATCGAAGAAGTCACGCTAAGCACATGGATCACCACATTATTCATCAAGTACAAACGGATCGTGCTCACTATCTGTATCTAGAGCCATCTTTACTCTTTCTCCTCCATGGAGTCGGCTTTTTCTTGTACAAGAGAGCATTGATTAACCCTTGTTGGATGAGTACATCCTTCACCCTCTTTTGCCATAAGAAAAAATTGTTCTTCCCATTATGCCGATTGATCTCTACTTTGATTAAGCCTATCTTCTCTATTGTTTTCAACCTCATCAATACCACTGTAACTTGGACAACTGCGTGCTCTAATACTACTTGTTGGAAAGGATTCCTCAAAAGTGCGGAATATGGATCCCCCCATCCAAGATCGCTAATCCAGATGACAATGTCGCGACACCATAATAAAAAAAAAAAGAAATAAAAAAGATATAATCAAATATGTGGATCAGCTTAAAGCTTACCTCCATGAAGCATATAAGCTTCACTATAAAAGAAAATAAATATAAGAGAAAATCACACAATCTCAACTCTCATAAACCTTTCTCTCTCAATAAAAAGCAAACTCTTATAAAAGCTCTCACAAAAATTCTAAGAGACTCTCTATGCTCGATGGGCTATTCTCAGCCACTACAAAGATTTCGAGCCCACTCTCTATCACTTCTCAGCCCATTCTCTGCCTCTCAGGTGCTCTTAATCGCTACACCCTGCTCCTAGGCCATCAGGCTCATTTTAAAGGCCTCAAAACTGAGTCCAGATCAAAATTCAGACTCTATTAGAACTCAAATACTTTTTCTAACCGTCTGATCTCTTTCGCATGCATCCATCGCCACTTGATCGCACAAGATCATGTGTCTGCGCATGTCGCAGCCGTCCGAACGTGCAAAACAGTGCTATAGACTGCAATAAAACATCCTTGGACTGCGGCGGTCCATGCACGATGTGCGGACCACGATTTTTCCCATGCACCGTGTGTGCACCGCGCATGGACTGCATATGCACCGCACGCCTCGCGCGTGAGCGCTCCCTAGACCACACAGCCCATGGTGGACTGTGTGAGGCATTGGGCCACATGCGCAAGCCCCGCCTGGGCCATGCACTGCAGTAGGCGTGGGCGCTTGTAGGCCGAACCTACGGGCTTGTAGGCCTACGAGCTTCGCATGCTATTTTCTACTGTAGGCTTCTCCTTCTTAAGCTACTGTGGATCGAATTTGAGACGCCAAAACTCAACTAAGTAGAAATTTGGTGAAGCATAGATCATGTGAGAGGCAAGCTTAAGCATAGTTCTTGGAACCAAAATTCTTGTCAGAATGTATGGAAGCATAGATCTTGTGAAAAGAGCATCAAAAGTCACATATGATGTAAATCTACTCTCACATAGAGTAAATAGAGTGACACATATATGATTGAGTTTATAAGCTTAAGCTTTCAAGTCAAATGGGGTACAAATATACATTACCACCTCCTTTTTATTTTTTTGGTTGTAATATTACCACCTCTCCTATGTTGGACTTCCCTTCTTCCCTAACTTGTTCTAACCCTCCTTCCTCTATCTTTTGAAGCTCTCTTTCCATTTCAGAAATTTTGGTTGGAATATGCATCCTATTGGAATGTTGTTCATGATGCATGAAGAATTTCAGTTAGAGCAAATCAATATACAGAATCACTTGTAAATTGGAATCAACAAAGTGTAGGCAGCTCAAGCCGAATTGAGAAGTGGTAGGTAACATATTCAAAAAGACAAAAAATTGAGGTTTCAATTGCAGCACTGCAATAGGAGTATGATTTGGTGGATTATATAATGTTGATCTACACTTGTTGAGATCTCATTTAGTGAGTCATCGTTCTCTTGTTTGTCTATTGGAGATCTATTATAGGTAGAAATCTAGAATTAGATGGCTATGAAAAGGCTGGGGGTGGTAACACAAGTTCTTTCACAGATCTACTATTATTAGAAGGCGTCCAAATAATTTTTAGATATTAGAAAATAAAAATAGGGACTTGATGGAAGACTATTTAATCAAGTTAGAACAGCTCAAATTTTTCAAGTCTTGGTGGCAAGTAAAGGATGGACAATTTGCGCACCCTAATGCGTCGCCTCCTATGAAGACCCTCTCTATCCATCAAAATTGTTTTCTAATAAAACAAGTGACTGACATGGTAAGTAACAAAGATCGTACTCTCCATGACTGATGATAAAGCACCCGGTCCTCATGGATTTCTTTGTATTATTTTTTAAGTATTGACCAATTATTATTAAGGATGGTTGTTCAACAGTAAAGCAATTTTTTATGGATAATTCTATGCCTGAAGGTTGAAAAGCAGCTTATATCACCTTGATTCCTAAAAGATCATGTACTCTTGAGCTATCCCATTAATGTCCAATCAGTCTATGCATGACCCTATATAAGATAATAGCAAAAATTTTGACCAATAGAATGCTGCATTAGCAATATCACGGAGTTCTTCCAATCGAATATTGATCTATTCCAAGGTTGCCCATTGTCTTAATATCTATTCATTCTTTGTGCTAATGCTTTATCTAGGTTGCTAAATCTGAAAATTGGCTAGCAGCTCCTGTTTATATTAGCATTCACCATCTGCATACCCAATACCTTATTTATTATTCGCTAATGATTATCTTCTAATTACTAGAGAAACTTTGATGCATGCAGCTGTGCTAAGGAGGCTACTTGAGGATTATTGCTTGACATCAGAGCAATGTGTTAACGTTCAAGTATCGAAGAAAAAATTCAACCCAACGATTGATAATTATATTAAGCATTGGATTAGAGATTACCTTAGGGTGGAAGAATGTGAGGAGGTCTAGCAATACGTGGAGTTTCCCAATATGGCAAGATGACCTTGAGTTTCATCATGCTGTCCCATAATTCAAAGAATCCAAAACACCATTTACGGGGATGGAAGTGGGATTCTTTATCAATAATGGGAATAATTGTTCTAATAAAATCAGTGTTGAATGCTATGCCAACTTATTTCATGGCTAGTATTGTACTTGGAGGAGCAATCAATTGAGTTAAATAGATGGTGCGAAATTTTCTCTAGAGCTCCATGGATCAATCCAGAAAGATTCACCTTCTTCAGCAGGAAATAGTATGGCAACCTGTCTAGCATGGTGTTCTTGGTATTTAGTCTTGATGCACTAGATAGGATGCATTGGGGACGAGACATGTAATGAAGTTTCTTTTGGAACCCCAAAATTTGTAGTGTAGGTTAATGAAAGCCAAGTATGGGGATGGTGGCCTAGCCATCACAGTAAACCAACATCACCATAGCTCTTTTATTTGGAAAGCATTACATGTTTTTTACTTGATGTGTTTACATTTAAATTTAGATGGATGATTGGGGATGGAAGAAATATAAATCTAATTAATGATCGCCACATCTCCATAGTTCCATTGACATGCAACCATATATGTTTGAGAGTCATTGTTAATGAGCTTTACTCCATCCTTAGAGATTCACCTGAGCAATAGAGATGTGCAGGATGGGTTTAGAAGATTGGAGTTCATCCAAGAAGGGTGTTGTTCCTATAGAAACTCATTTTGAACCAACTACCTTGTAGGAGATTTTTTTCGCTTCAAAGGTATTCATTCGCTTGCTTTTTATGATCAATGACCAAATGCAGAAGAATTCATTTACCATTTATTATTCAAATGCCCTAGAGCTATTCAGATTTGGAAACAAGCCTTTGATCATTTGTCACTATCAATCCATGTTTGGAATAAGGAGGCTTTTATCTTGTTTATTATGCAAGGTAGTTTTGAAAGTGCTAATGATCAAACTGTTACCCCCCAGATCGCGAGCTAAGGATTGCAGCAATTACTGGATACTCATGAAGAACTCTCTCTATAAGCATATAAGTTATTCTAAAAATGATATCAATGCATCACAGCAGAATTTATAATAAATTAAATTCAAAATTTAACTAACTAAAATCAACTTTAATCTCTCACAAAATTTCAATAATATTCAAGAGATCTTATATCAATTAAATCTCAAATAATAATCCTACAAAATGTAATAATAAATCTATGTCTAAACTCAGTTGATACTGTTGATTCTTTATGTCTTTGTGGTGGTAGTGTTTGTTGTTGCACTGATCGTTATTGCAATAACTATTATTGCAACTATAATTATGATTGCACTAAACTGACTAAGGTCTGTATTATTCGAGCTACATTTGGTTCTTATTACTTTACCTAGATGGTATTCCTGACAGAATCAATCTCTTTGCTAAGAGGTGCAACCAACTTGCTGAAGAGTACTGTTATTATGTTGGTTTGATATCTCTCTAACAGTACATCGGATAATTTTTTTATCCAATGTAGAGCCATCTTAATCTTTTCTAATTTTTTTTTAAAATCTAATATCCAAAATTATACTTTTATCAAAATTTAACTATAATTATTTTTAAAATAAAATTCTTAAATTCTCACAAAGCTAGCTATGCGGTAGCACCCGGCATCAATCGATTTAATTTAAGACATCAAATCGATCAACTATAAATCAAAGATCATACTAGGATGTAATTGATGATAAAATCTTATGATGCTTGATCCGATCAAAGATAGAGACCGACAAACTATTCGATTATTAATGGTTAAGATTTTTTCATCCGAATTTATCAAAGCTATTAGAGGATCTGTCTGAGATCCAAAAAATTTTAGAAAAGGTACACCATCTAGAAAGAGGCACTTTTAGAGAAAGAAACGTACAGAGAAAGTATGAGATTTTTCTATAGAGAAAATAGAAAAAAAACTAGAGAGTGAAAATGGAGAGAAACAATCTCAAGGAAAGAAAGAAAGAGAAGATGGAAGTGAGAGAAACTCTCTGTTTCTCCTTTTTTTTTTTCCTTTATTTTTTTTTCTTTTTTCTTTTCTTTTCTTCCTAATGGAACAGGAGATCTTATGGTTCCCATTTATTCCCTGTATCAGAATCCACATCGGCATGGCTAGGGTTGGGAGTGGCCAGGGCGGTGCTTGCATAAGTGAGGGACCATAGGTCAACGGTCGGCAGCGGTGATTGCCACCGAAAAAAAAAGAGAGAAAGAGATCCAAAAATAGAAGTTTTTTTTTCTAATTTTTTCGGCAAAACCGGTGGCTGGCATCATTAGCTAATGCTATGGAAAGAAGGAGAAAAGAGAAAAAGAAGATCGGGGCTTATCTTGGACTCTAGTAGCTTTCCAATCTTGATTTCGATGGGCACGATGATGGCCTCCAAGAAGAAATTCTAACAATCTCCTCTATTTTGAGCCTCGGTCCTTGATGGGAAGAAGAGGAAAATCCTCTTTTTTTTTAATAGAGTTAGAGGGGAGAAGTTTAATTTCTCCCTGTTGAATCCAATCGAGAGTCAATTGGAGGGAAAATTCAACAGAAGCGGGAGTCTTCTATCTATTTTTCTATTTTTTTATTAATTTTTCCGTCGCTTTAAGATTCATGTGGCTGTTTAACTAGATTTGGGATATCACAAAAACTCTACTCTCTTACCCTGCATTATCTATCATGTATGGTTGACTAGGAATAGGAAGCTCTTTGAAAACGTTAGGGAAAGCCCATTAGTTATAGCTCTAAGAACCTAATTATACCAGCCTTTTGACTTCATGCAAATGAGATCATTAGAGAAGTTGATGGGTGTTAGGAAAATTTAAGGTTCCATTGATGCAGATTCTATACCACGTGGTTCATTTCACCTGGAAATCCCTACCTTCTAATTTGTCCCAAAATCAACTTTGATGGCACTGTGGAAAGCCCATTGGTGAAGCATGTTTTGTTATTCAGGACTTTAGGTCCACATTCATTGCAGCAGGTGGCTCTTCTTTCTTTGAAATGGTAGTCCTAATAGCTAAAATGAGAGCTTCTTTAGAAGGTTTGGTATATGTCGTTATTGTCTTACATGCCCATTTTATTAACTTGGAAGGAAACTCCAAAGCTGTTATCTCTTGGATCATAACAAGATCACAAGATCTAAGGTCCACTAACCCCTTGATGATGGATATTCAGAGACTCAAATCAAGGTCAACTTCCTATGAGATAGACCATACTGGATTGGAGTTATCGGAGACCTCTTCCATTCACCCAGAAAATTTTTAGGATATTCTGCAGACTAATGTACATGGTTGTATTTACTCGAGGGCATTGTAAACCAACCGATCCAACGACAACAACGACAAAAAGGATTTATTTGACATGCCCTACACCATCACATCTCTCTTTTACTCTCTTTAGGAGAGGACATGATAGGTAGTTGCAAATTACGCTTAACCCACATTAGGCAAGATCTCATCTCCACATGCGGCAAAATTGATGCATATCCAAAAATGTATGTAGCAGTTGGAGAAAATTGAGAATTTTTGGAGATTAAAAATAGTTACTAATTTGTGATCTAACTTGCACAGATTGCAAATATATGTTTCTTAATGATTTGTGAATGAGCTATCTTTAAAGAATCAAAATGACAGGCTTACCCAAATAAAAAGGTGGAGTGGAGATGATGATGACAAACAAAGCAGTCAAGATGGAATTCCTTTTCAATTTATCATCACGTTTTGTCCCTTATGCAATTATTGTCCTTGCAAATCGTCTACGACCGAGGAAGAAGACTGGATGACAGATACCTGTTAATTCTAAATTTGATCGACATAATTTTCTCCCGACAAACTTTGTTTTCTTATTCTGGGAACTTGGCCGGGCATGTACCTAGCTAAGATTCTTTTCAAACGGGTTGCTTTAAAACTGTGAACCGGTTTGACAATAAACTCCCAACTATTTTTCACCTGGACCACTTTTTAATATGAAAATATTTAAAAAAATATTTGATTGGAAAGAGTAAAGATCTAAAATTGAAATTAAGATGGATGATTTTTATTTTAATTATTTAGTTAAAAAAAATTTATTTTAATTTCGATTTTAAGATGGAATGGGAATAGCTCAATTTATATAGAACTCAATCCTTACTCTTCTCTATGGATTCAAATTTTCATTCCAATTTCGATTTCGATTCCGATCACAAACGAAATGCTTCGGAGGATTTGACCATTTCGATTCCAATTCTGAATCCAAATCATTCCGATTTTCATTCCCATTCTGATTTCGATTGCGAACCAAACATACCCTTATAGTTTCTCTTATCTGGTTCCGCTGTTATTCTCATTCTGTTTGTTGTTGTGGATAATATCAGTATTGGATGATTGCTTTCAGATCAAGCTAAAATGCCTAAAAATTTTAACTTGAGAGGTATTTTATTGGGGAGAGTGAAAATTTGGAATTAGAATTGAAATGGATGACTTCCATTCTAACTGTTTGATTAGGAGGAGTTTCATTTCGATTCCGATTTCAGGATGGAATGAGAATGGCTCAATCTATATAGAACTCAATCCTTACTCTCCTCTATGGATTCAAATTTTCATTCCAATTTCGATTTCAATTCCGATCACAAACTAAATACTTCGGAGGATTTGACCATTCCGATTCCGATTCTGATTCCAAATCATTCTGATTTTCATTCCCATTCTGATTTCGATTGCGAACCAAACACACCCTTATGATTTCTCTTATCTGGTTCCGCTGTTATTCTCATTCTATTTGTTGTTGTGGATAATATCAGCATTGGATGATTGCTTTCAGGTCAAGCTAAAATGCCTAAAAATTTTAAGTGCTCCTCATTTGAATCTTGTATATATTCCTTTACATGATGTTTATATTTGACATCCAACTTCCTTGATGGGCTTCACCAGCAGCTCCGATCTTCCCTTTGTCAAAATGTGATCTTTATCATCCATACATTTACAAACAAAAAGGAAAAATATAGAGCTCTAGAATGCAAAGACCAAGAGAGGTGTGCATCCATTCATGAGTGTGACGAGGCCTCCCAAACTATAGAAGTTAATTAGCATTGGGGGTAGCAAAATATGATCTGATCCACCAACTCAATCTGTATTCGATCCATCATAAATATGTTTGAATCTGAGCTAAACGAATTTGGATCGTAAACAAGTTGACCCGTTTAATCCATTTATTATTCGGATCGGGTTCAAATTTCAGGTGTTTGATCTTTGCAGCCCGTTTAATTTTTGGATCGGATCAGATCGGATTAGATAACCTATTTAATTTTCTAAGCAAATAAACCTAAAGGCAGCCCGTTTTATAAAATTCAAAATCATGCAAATACGCAATTACGTATCATAACCCAAAAGGCGAAAACGTTCTTGTGGGCCACTTTTTCGACCCACACAATCCTTCTTTAACCCTAAGCAGCTAACTGAGCGATCAGGTGGTGCCCCATTTCCTCTTGCTCTTGCTCTTGCTCTTCCTTTTGCTCTTAGTCGACCAGGCAGCGGCGCCCCATTTCCTCTTCATCTTGCTCCTGCTCTTGGTCGACTAGGAGGCACCCCATTTTCTCATCGGTCAAGCAACCAAGCACCACCTCCTCCTTAACTCTCGGTGTCTCTAGCAAGCGGCGATCTTTTTCTCAACTCTCGATATCTCTAGCAATCCTAATGCTCCGTTCTTCCCCCTCCCACTTTCTGGTGGTTAGAACCGATCCAATCCTAGCATTAGTCCACTCTCAGATCTCCATCAATCCACTGGAGATCAAGAACTGTAGGAGATCTAAAAAGTTCATTCCCTCTCTCTTCTCCTCTGCATTTCGATTCAAGTATCATTTTTTTTTGGTAATTTTTTTGGATCGTTTTCTTCACTTTAAGATTTTATTTGAAGCTTGGTAATCCTTACATCAAATATTAGCATTAATTCCTATGATTTTTTATTGATATATTTGATTTGTTTTTTTTGGGGGGCTGTTGCTTTGGAAAAATCGTAGATATCAATATTAAGTTAATCATTTGTCTCAATATTTTTAATCATTATTTGTACTCTATTTATTTTGACATATTATCTTAAGGTCTTGTAAATATTTTGTCTGCTCTATTTGCTCCCTTCCTTATATGTTAATTATTGTATTAGAGATGACTACAACCAATTAGAATTTTTTAGTATGGGTTAGCAAGTTGTCTTTTTAATAAACAGATTAAACAGATCGGATCAGGTTAATAGGTTACCTATTTAATAAATAGATTAAACAGATCAGATCGGATTAGATTAACAGAGTATCTATTTAATAAACAGGTCAGATCGGATTACCTATTTATTAAATATATCATGTTTAGGTTGTAAATTGTGACTTTTTCAATAAATAGATTGAGCTCAGAATTAGAATTTTTTGATCCGACCCATATTTGATCCAATATGTTTATGACCGTCCTAATCCAATTACCACCCCTAGTCAACATGTTCCGTCCAATCCATAAAAAGTAAACTAAGCTCCATAGATCAACCCGATAAAGAGAAATTATATCATAACCATGTGCACCAATGTGGCCATACACCACACTAATCATCTCATCTTCTTCGTATGGGCCCATCACCAAGATGAGCATATGATGGATAGGCCACCCTGCAGGAGGAAGATGAGATGATTGGTATGATCCAAAGTCATGTGGTGCATGTGATGCAGAGTATAATCATATATATATATATATATATATATATATATAAAACAATACTTTATGAAAGAGTATTGAAGTGTTGTCAACTCAGCTTCTCAAATGAGTTTTATTATACCATCTGAAAAGAGCACCTCTTCACATTAAATAATTTTATTAATGTATGACATTATTTTATTCTTACAATTAAAATCTATTTATATAAGTAGTTGAAAATATGAAGTGACCCTAAAAATTTGAATGAATATTATTTTATTATTTATATATAATTTTTTAATCTGATCAAATCTAGAAGAAAATTTATTTTCGTACATCAAGCTCCGCACAATGCACAAGTCGTCCGATTAGTTTCTCCAATAAAGAAAATGAATCCAAAATCTTATTTTATATAATCTTGTTGGGTGGATGTTTGGCCAGGACACCACCTCCCAAGATCGTTTTGGTACTGCGCGATGCAGCAAGAAGAAAGAAGAAATAAAATAAAAATAATCAAAATACGTGGATCAGCCACCAAAAAGCTCACCTCCACGGGACATGCAAACTTCACTATGAAAAAAAAATTTAGAAGAGGAGATCTCACTCTCAACCCTTGTACACCCAATTTCTCTCTCACAAAAAATTTTTTCTCACAAAAACTCTCTCTCTTGGAAGACCCCTCTGAACCCCTGAAGTGACAGCTGTCCGCTGTCCAGGAGCCCTGCTACTTCTCTCATAGTGTCGTATGCGGTTCTCCCTCTTTGCAGTGTTCACATTCTCTGGTTTTCGCGTGACCTCACGGCCTGCGCACCGCACAAACCACAGCCTTCACAGATTTTCGTGAGAAAAAACAAGCCAAAAGACCACCACACAGTGCACTGTTGAGCATCAGGCCTTTAAAGGCCTTAAAACCCTCTTAGAAAGTGATTAGGACTCTTAATCAAGGCAAAAAACCATTTCAGACTGTTGGATCAAGATCGAAATCAATCCACGTTGTTGGATCGCGCTCCGATCCATGAAATAGTGCAGTGGATCGTGAGAAATGGCCAGGAAACGCCCACGCGGTCTACGCATTGGGCCGTGGACCACCCAATCCACGGTGGATCGGGGTACAGGCACCAAGTGCGGTGCCTGGGCCTGGGCCGACCCACGCGCGTGGGCCTAGGCAGCGCCCGCATCAGGAGCCTGGGCCCGGGCCATGCCCCGTTCGTGCATGCTTGGGTCGGGCAGCCGCTCGCGCTTGGGCAGCGCACCCTGCGCAGAGCCACGCCCTGCACGCTTGGCCCACACGCTGTCGTGCATTGGGTGGCGCACCACCGCATGCGGTCGGACCGCCATCGGCCGTCGGTGGTCCTCTGCGGCCTCGAATCTCATGTCGACTTCAAAAGCTCGTATTTTCTCCATCCGAGCTCCGTTTGAGGTAATCTTGATCTCGTTAGACTTTATTTTTCATTGTGAACCTAGCTGTGGACTCAATATGGATCGAATCTCGAGATATCAAATCCTAACAATTTTTATCTCGACTCGATATTCGACCTCCTCCTAACTTCGAGAGCTTTTGGATCTCCTCACCCCCATACCCTGGGGCAATCACCTGCTGATCATGGATGGACAAAGATGGGAGTCAAGCCAGACTGCTCAATTGCATCTCTATCGTATGCTGTGTTCCTCCTGACCTGAGACCTATTCGGGGCATCATCCTGCGGTAATAGAAATCTCACCTTGCGACGTCGCCTCTCGTCCTCCTGAGTCTCTTGTCTCGTGTCCGATCCACCTCTACTTGGAGCTCCACCTCGCTCTGGACTCTACCTGGCTCCCGAAGCTCCACCTCGCACTGGGCTCCCTGTCAGGTAATAATGTCCTCTACTCTTCTTCTTCTCCTCCGACACAATCCTATCGCCACGTAGCACCCTTAGGATTCCTCCACTAGCTACCATCCTGTAGCCTCTCAGATCCAGTCTGCTCAGTGAAATAAGATTCCATCTGAAATTGGATATGTATCAAACCTCCCCCAATCTTCTCACTGCACCGTCGTGTGTCCTCCAGCTGACCGTCCCAATGCCTCTGATCGCACAGCTCGATCCATCTGATAGATATACAGTGCCCTCACTGTTCTCCAGGAAGTCAAACTACTCCTCTCTGCAACATACATGATAGGGGCATGTAGAATCTAATATCCACTGCTGGAAAGAAGTAGATACCTCGTCAGATATCTCCAGAATATTTTCATCTGAATCACTGCCGGCCGTCGCTACAGCAGTCACCGTTCGATTTTTGAGTTGAGAGCAATCTCTGACTAGATGCCCCAACTTCTCACACCGGTAACACCTGACATTGCTCAAGTTCCTCCTGGACTTGGACTGCCCTTGTTGCGATCTCCTATCGCTCCGTCTACAACCTCTTGCTCCTCCAAAAGCCACCAAGGCTGAGCTACCGCCACCTGAGCTCGAAGTCGAATTCTCCCTCCTAAGAATCTCGTTCTAGAGTATTACCGCGGTGACCTCGTCCATCTAGATGGTGCTCTTCCCCACTAGAAGAGCGGTCACCAAGGACTCGTACAAAGAAGGAAGCGACGCCAGCAAAACCAGCACCCTGGTCTTCTCCTCAACATTCTCGCCAACGCTGAAGAGGTCGGTGAGGATCTTCTGGAAGTGGCTAAGATGCTCTTGCACGCTCTGTCTCTCGGCTATCCATAGCTGGTAAAACTATCTCTGAAGGAAAAGAGTATTGGTGAGAGACTTTGCCATGTACAATGTTGCTCCTTAGATTGATTTTGATGATTACAAAGCAGTTGAAGGGGTACTAATGTTTCTCACTTGAAAAAGACTTATTGCTCTTCAGGAGCAAAATTATAATTTTACCAAAATCCTGATTTGAAAGTATCAAATGATAGAACAAAAGATTTGTGATCCACTGGTGAAAATTTTATTATTTTTGGACTTGTATTTTGAAAGATATGTAGGTTTGAAAATCATGAGTCGACCCATGAGTCGACTCATGGCACATGAGATGACTGGCATGCTGAAATTCCTGACCGACACAGACTTGGCACACCCTGTGAGTCGACCCATGAGTCGATCCCCAAGGCAAGAGTCGACCCATGAGTCGACCTCTACGGGTTTTAAGCCAGTTTTGCAGAACCTTGCTTCCTGTTTGATTCTCTGATGTTCTTCCACAGAGGTCGACCCATGAGTCGACCCCTGTGACGGGATTGTTCCGCAACGGCTAGTTTTTAACCCGTTTGAAGTACTTTTAATGCTCATTTAATGTGGTCTAACGGCTCTATTTCAGCCTAGAATATTTTTCACTATTTCTTGAAGCTATAAAAGGGACAAAAAGGTGGGAATCAAGAAAGAGAAATCAAGAAGAGAGATTTTGAAAAAGGGATTTCAAGCAAACTTTTCAGCCCTAAGCAAGAGCTCACTCAAAGCATTCAAGAAGCCTTTAATCCAAGCTCACCAACTCCTCAAGTGCACATTCAAGTCTCCAACCACTTTGAGGAAATCAAAAAGAGTCTTCTTCTCTTTGAGTAAAGTATATTTAAAGTCTCATTCGCTCATTAAAGGAGCTTTCTTTGTGCTTGTGCTATTCATTGTTATACTTTGTTTGTGTTATTGTTTTTGTTTTGGAAGGGTTCCAAAATAAGGGAAGGTTGATCCGAACCTAGAATCGGAGTGTATTGGGTTGGTTTGTATCCGAGAAATAAGTGGTCTAGCTTGGGATAGCTAGAGTCGGAGTTTCCGACGTTTGTATTCTGGTTGAATACAAGATTAGTGGATTGAAATTCTCAAGTAGGAGCTTGGAGAGTGGATGTAGGTGCAAGGTTGGCACCGAACCACTATAAATCTTTTTGTTTGTGGTGTGTCTAATTGCTCTTCTTTAACTCTTCATTATTCTCTTACATTCTTGCTCTTAGCCATTAGTCTTGAATTAATTTTACTCTCCCTATTTATTTAGCTTTGTCAAACATTTCTCATAAGTCATAAGTTAAGCTTAAAATTTTTAGAAACCCAATTCACCCCCCCTCTTGGGTTGCATAGCTGGGCAACAAGTGGTATCAGAGCCCGATGCTCTAGCCCTATTTTGATCTAAACAATCAAAGAGCCAAAGATCTATATCAACTCAAGTCGGCACTTCTCTAGCCGAGGGGCAATCCACCAACCGACCTCCACTTTTCAATGGATTTAATTACACCTATTGGAAAGCTCGGATGAAAATATTCATTCAAGCACTCGACTATGATATGTGGAGTATCATAGTGAATGGTCCTCACACACCCACTAAAAGTATAGATGGTGTGGATCAGCCAAACCCGAGAAAGAATGGGATGAGGTTGATAAGAAAATGGCCCAATTAAATGCTAAAGCTATGAATGTTCTTTATTGTGCTCTTGATGCTAACGAATTTAATCGCATTTCTACTTGCTCGTCTGCTAAAGAAATATGGGATAGGTTAGAAGTAACCCATGAAGGAACCAATCAAGTAAAGGAGTCTAAAATCAACATGCTTGTGCATAAATATGAATTGTTTAAAATGGAGCATGATGAGTCCATAACTGAAATGTTTACTCACTTTACTGATATTATAAATGGTTTAAAGAGTCTTGGTAAGTTCTATACTAACAGTGAGCTTGTAAGAAAGATTCTCAGGTCCTTATCAAGAACTTGGGAAGCCAAAGTGACCGCCATCCAAGAAGCCAAGGACTTGAACATTCTACCCTTGGAAGAGCTTCTTGGATCATTGATGACTCATGAGCTAAGCATGAAGCAACATCAAGAGGAAGAAGTCAAAAAGAAGAGAATAATTGCCCTCAAATCCACAGCTCCACCAGATGAAGAAACTGATGACACTAAAGATGAAGAATAGGATGAAAAGATGGTACTCATTACCCGAAGATTCAAGAAATTTTTGAGAAAAAGGAAACAAGGGATGAGGAAGAGGCCATTCACAAAAGGGGAACAGAGCAAAGAAAAAGAGAAAGACCAACCCCTTATCTGCTACGAATGCAAGAAACCGGGACATTTCAAGTCCGAACGCCCACAACTGAAGAAGGGTCCCAAGAAGTACAAGAAGAAGGCCATGATGGCCACTTGGAGTGCGAGTGATGACTCAAGCTTCGAAGAGGAAAACTCGACTGAACAAGCCAACCTGTGCCTTATGGCACACGAAAATGAGGTAATTTTTGAAACTCCTAGTGACTTTACATTTGAAGAACTACATGAAGCTTTTTATGATTTAGTTGATGAATTAAAAAAGCTAGGAATGAAGAATAAAGATCTAAAATTGAAAAATCAATCTTTATTGAAACAAAATGAAAGCATTTCAATTGAAAAATCCACCCTGCTTCAAGAAAATCAAAGTTTACAGAATGAAATTGTCAAGTTAAAACCATTAGTTGAAAAATTCACCTTGAGTTCAAATAAACTTAATATGATTCTTGAAAATCAAAAGGCCATGTATGATAAGGCTGGACTTGGCTATAACCCCTTGAAGAAACAAAAATATCTGAAAAATATTTATGTAAACTCTTTAAGTAACAAGTCTTCTAATATTACTTGCTTCAAATGTGGTAGAGTAGGACATAAGTCATACACTTGCTTCTCTAACAAGTCTGCAAATTCAAATATAAAAAAAATATGGGTTCCAAAAGGAACCATTATGACTAACCAAAAAGGACCCAAGAAAGCTTGGGTACCTAAAATAAAAACTTGACTTTTGCTTGCAGGTGTATCTTGCATCCCAAGGAGAAAACAGGAAATGGTATCTTGACAGCGGATGCTCGAGATACATGACTGATGATGAATCCCAATTCATCACTCTTGATGCTAAGAATGGAGGGATGGTCACCTTTGGAGACAACGGCAAAAGAAAGATCATCGGTATAGGTAACATTGGTATCACTCCCTCCAAATACATTAAAAATATTTTGTTAGTAGATGGTTTAAAGCATAATTTACTAAGCATTAGTCAATTTTGTGATAAAGGATATAAAGTTATTTTTGAATCGTCTGTTTGCATTGTAACTAGTCCTATTAATGATGACATTAAATTTATTGGACATAGACATGGTAATGTTTATATGGTAGATTTAAATGATCTAGCCAAAATAAACATGCAATGCCTAGTATCCTTGAATGCTGAAATTAATGAGACTAGTTGGCTTTGGCATCGCAGACTTGCACACATTAGCATGCATTCTCTTTCAAAATTAATTAAAAAAGAATTAGTTCTTGGTTTGCCAAAATTAAATTTTAAAAATTATAGAATTTGTGATGCATGCCAACTAGGTAAACAAACAAGAGTTTCATTTAAATCCAAAAATATTGTTTCAACCTCTAGACCTTTAGAGCTTTTGCATATGGACTTATTTGGACCTACTAGAACTACTAGTCTAGGAGGAAAACGATATGGTTTTGTAATTATAGATGATTACTCTCGTTTAACTTGGGTTTTCTTTTTGGCACACAAAGATGAAACTTTTCATATTTTCACTAAATTTTATCGAAAAGTCACTAATGAGAAAGGATTTTCAATTCAAAATATTCGAAGTGATCATGGAACTGAATTTGAAAATCAAGACTTTGAAAACTTTTGTGATGAAAAAGGAATAGGCCATAACTTCTCTGCACCTAGGACACCCCAACAAAATGGGATAGTAGAAAGAAAAAACAGAACCTTAGAAGAAATGGCCCGTACCATGCTATGTGAAAGCAACCTTCCAAGATATTTTTGGGCGGAAGCAATTAACACAGCATGTTACATTTTAAATTGTGCTTTGATTAGATAAATTTTAAAGAAAATCCCCTATGAGCTTTGGAAAGAAAGAAAACCTAATATTGCATATTTTCATATTTTTGGTTGTCGATGTTTTGTATTAAATAATGGTAAAGAAAGACTTAAAAAATTTGATGCAAAATCAGATGAAGTAATCTTTCTTGGTTACTCCTTTACTAGTAAAGCTTTTAGAGTTTTTAACAAAAGAACTTTAGTAGGAGTCCATACATGTTGTCTTTGATGAATCTAACGATCTTCCTTCAAGGAAGAATGAAGGTGTTGATGATGCAGATCCTCTTATAGAAGGAATGAAGGAGATCACTCTGAAAGATTCAACAATTCAAGTGGATGACGAACATGAAGACAAACAGGATGAGGGAGGTGAAGAACATCAAGAACAACCTCAAGGTACAAATGACCTACCCAAAGAATGGAGGTATGTTCACAATCACCCTAAGGAGCTAATTATTGGTGATCCTATGCATAGGATAAAAACTCGTTCTTCACTTAAAGATGTATTTAATCATTGTGCTTTTGTCTCTCATCTTGAACCAAAAACTATTGAAGAAGCTGAAAATGATTATAATTGGATTAATGCAATGCAAGAGAAACTTAATCAATTTGAAAGAAATAATGTATGGACTTTAGTATCAAGACCTAAAAATTATTCAATAATTGGCACAAAATGGGTCTTTAGGAACAAATTAGATGAACATGAAAATGTAATAAGAAATAAAGCAAGATTGGTTGCTAAAGGTTATAATCAAAAACAAGGAATTGATTTTGATGAGATCTTTGCACCTGTTGCTAGATTAGAGGCCATTAGACTTCTACTTGCATATGCTTGCTTTATGAAATTTAAATTATTTCAAATGGATGTCAAAAGTGTATTTTTGAATGGATATATTGCTGAAGAAGTCTATGTAGAACAACCTCCAGGTTTTGAAAATTATGCTTTTCCTAATCATGTTTTTAAATTAAATAAAGCTCTATATGGTTTAAAACAAGCACCTAGGACTTGGTATGATAGGCTAAGCAAATTTTTACTAAATAATAGTTTTTCAAGAGGTAATGTAGACACAACCCTCTTCATTAAAAGAAATCAAAATGATATGTTAATTATACAAATATATGTTGATGACATTATTTTTGGGTGTACTAATGAATCTCTTTGTCAAGACTTTGCTAAGCTCATGCAGGGGGAGTTCGAGATGAGCATGATGGGAGAACTTATATTCTTTCTCAGACTCCAAATCAAACAAACAAAGAAAGGAATCTCCATCATCCAAAGCAAGTACACCAAGAAATTACTCAAAAGATTTGGAATGGAGAACTCCAAAGCAATTGGCACACCCATGAGCCCCTCATGTAAGCTTGACAAGGATGAAGAAGGTAAATGTGTAGACTTAAAATATTATAGAGGTATGATTGGCTCTCTATTATATTTAACTGCAAGTAGGCCTGATATCATGTTTAGTGTTTGTCTGTGTGCTAGATTTCAATCTAATCCTAAAGAGTCTCACCTGAATGCTGTTAAAAGAATTCTTAGATATTTAAATGGTACTCAAACTCTAGGATTATGGTACTCTAAGGACTCATTAATTGACTTAATAGGATATTCAGATGCTGATTTTGCTGGATGTAGATTAGATAAAAAAAGTACTAGTGGAACCTATCAATTTTTTGGAGTCAACCTAATCTCCTGGTTTAGCAAGAAACAAAATTTGGTAGCACTATCTACGGCTGAGGCCGAATACATTGCAGTCGAAAATTGTTGTGCTCAAATCTTGTGGATTAAGCAACAACTCGAAGACTTTGGTATCAAACTTAATGAAACACCCATAAGATGTGATAACACTAGTGCCATAAATCTTACTAAAAATCTAATTCAACATTCAAAGTCTAAACATATTGAAATAAGACATCATTTTATAAGAGAACATGTTCAAAATAAAGATATAATTTTTGACTATGTTTGCACTAAAAATTAATTAGCCGATATCTTTACAAAGGCCCTAAGTGAGGATAGATTCTGTGAAATTAGGAGAAATCTAGGAATTCTTGATCTATTTGCTTAAATATCTCTCTAATTCCAAGAAATCGATGTCAAAATATCTTTGGGCTCAATTTTCATTATCTCTCTTGGACCTAAACGCTCAAGATTATACCTCTCACAACTTGTCACTGAGCAAAAATTCTTCTCCCAAAATTCTGAATTTTTTTTGGAATTTATTCATATTTTTCCTAAAATTTTGTGAATCATGAGTCGACCCCCTAGGGTCGACCCAATGGCAAACTTGAAATTTTCGGCCAACATCCCACAGGTTCATTTCTTTTTAACTAAAAGCCCATTCATGAGCCGACCCCTCCTTCTTCGTCTTCCTCCCTCCAAAACTCGTCGTCCTCATCTTCGTTCTCTCCAAATCCAAAGTTTTAGCCCAAGATCCTTCTCCCATCACCTCTCCACCTCAAATCGCCCCTTGGGAAAGGAGCTTTTCGTATTTTTCTCCCTTGATTGAAGCGGTTGGAGCGTGCCCTAGCTTCCACCATTCTTCTCCAAATCGGAATTTCTCTCCGCCAAAAATCCCTTTCCATCCTCTAATAACCCTCCTTCTCCTCACCCATTTGATCTTCCGAGTCTCCTTGCTTGCTCTTGTGGTGAGAATGGCCCCAAAAATGAAACTCCCTCAAAGAAGGAAATCAGTCTGTGAGCTGGAAGAAGGCGTGCGCAGGAAAAGGCAAACTTCTCAGACCTCCTCTGCTCCCATTCCTGCTTCAGCATCTGCACCAGGTTCCTCTTAGTCTCCTCTTAGCCCTAGCAAAATTTTGCTCTTGGACAGAAAGGTAGAAATCGGCAAGAATGTGGACTTCAGATTCTTTGAAAAAGAAGATTTTTCCTTTGGTTCAAAGATCAAAAACCAAGGTTGGAGATTTTACTATTCTCTCAAAGAAGTTACATATGTAGATTTGGTTAGAGAGTTTTATCTGAATCTGTGCTATGGCAATGGAACAGTAACTTCTACTGTTAAGAAAATTGATATCTGCTTAGATCCTATTATTTTGGGAGAGATTCTACATTTGCCCTGTGAGGGATATTCAAACATGGAACTCCTAGTGAAGGAAGAAGGGATCAATGTGATTTTAGGAGGAACCTACTCGGAAAGTCTAAATAAATTAGAAGCCAAGATCTTGTCAATTGAAATGAGAATTCTACATCAATTAGTAACAAAACTTTTCTTCCCGAGAAGTGGTAGACATGACCTCCTTTCTGGCCGAGACATATGTATAATGTTTCATGTGATCACCCAAACCCCCTTAAACCTCCCTGCTTTAATGATTGAGGCCATGAGAGAAACACTGAATAGATCCAAGGCACATCTGCCTTTTGGTATGGCCCTCACACTGGTATTCAGGAGGTTTGAAGTTAGTTTTGAGGGGGAGGCATCTGCTAGGCTTTCTTACTCTGACACCATCAACCAACACAC
Organism: Elaeis guineensis; assembly: GCF_000442705.2. NCBI lineage: Eukaryota > Viridiplantae > Streptophyta > Magnoliopsida > Arecales > Arecaceae > Elaeis > Elaeis guineensis. The sequence continues at coordinate 6,171,814 of NC_025995.2, forward strand.
TCTGCACCGCATGGGATTCACTAGGATTGATGGTGGTTGGATCAAGGGTACAGAAGAGAGAGCTGAGGACAGAGTTGAGGACAGAGCTGAGGAAGAAGGTCCCTCATCACCTCTCCATGACTTCAGGGCAGCATCTCCAGACATCCAGTTTGTTTCAGATCCAGAGGCTGGCCCTTCAGAGTCCACCAAGAGGCACACACCAGTTCAACAGCCAGACAGCAGAGCACCTCCCTCAGAGTTTAGATTGGCTGATGATCAGATTGAGCTGATTTCTCAGCGTGTGGCTTCCTTGCTTTCTCGTCAGTAGAGCACTTCAGCTTTTGCATCGGGATCCACATCATTAGATGCATCTGATCAGACCTTGATCCCCCATATCTTTACTGTATTTCAGATGATCTCAGATCAGTCAGTTCGGATTCAGCAGCTCGAGGGTTACATTTTGAGACTGACTGGGAGAGTACTTGACTTGCAGGGGCAAGTGTTAGCTCTGGCCCATCCACAGCCACAGGAGTGCACTACTGAGGTCTCAGACCTATCTACGGAGGCAGCCAGACTTAGAAGTGTATTGGAGGGTGGATTTGATTTTTTGAGGAGAGAGATCAGAGGCTCTAGTGAGTATGCATCTACACAGTTTACTGTACTGCTTCAGTCTGTTTCGAGAGCTCTGAACCTTCTTGACACTATCAGGCTCTCTCTTGCAGTCCAGTCTATGGCTTCTCAGCCTTCAGGATCATCTCGCCCACCTACTCGTGCCAGCACCTTCACTCGTGGCAGAGGCAGACGGGGTAGAGGACGAGTCCTTGGTCGTGATCCATCATCTCCCCACCCCATCTCTGATACATCTGATTCTGATCCATCTAGTCATGAGCTCTACTAGATCCTTGTAGCTAGCCTTGTCTGTTGTTCTTTCTAGGATCTATCTTTTGGGCCATGTAATGATATTAACTGGTTGACTTTTATATTATGGAATATGTATTGGAACAGCTATGGTATCAATCACTTTTTGATTATATATCTACTCTTTGACTTTTAATGTATGTTGCTATTTCATATCTATGGTACTCAATGGCATATTTTGTTTTATGATTGCTATATTCAGGGGGAGTAAACATTAATGTCAGTAAAATTAATGATTAGCACAAGAAGTTTGAAGAAATAAAAAAAAGAGAAAATGTATTAAAAAAAGAAGGGGAGTTAACAATGTTTGATGATGTCAAAAAGGGAGAGAAATTAAAGAAAAATATCAAAAGCAAGATTAATAAAAGACTTAAAAATAAAATGAGTGAATTGCTAAGCAAAAAGTAGCAAAAGCAAGATTAATAAAAGACTTAAAAATAAAATGAGTGAATTGAGAGAAATTAAAGAAAAGTATCAAAAGCAAGATTAATAAAAGATTTAAAAATAAAATGAGTGAATTGCTAAGCAAAAAGCAAATGAGCAAACTTTAAAATTAATTCTTAGACATGCTCTGATATACTTTAAAATTAATTCTTAGACATGCATTGATACACTTAATTTTTAAACATGCTCTGATACCAAAATTAAATAATCAAATGAGAATGAGCAAATTTTCAAGATGCTAAGAAATTTGAAAAACAAGCAAATGAGCAAATGAGATAGTTTCAAACACGCAATTTTCAAATCCTAAGGTAAATTCTGCTTTGCTTTGATAACAAAAATAAATTTTCTGCTCTGATACCAGAATCACATAATCAAATGAGTAAATTTTCAAATCATTAAGCAATAGGCAATTTGTTTATGCAAATGGGCACATGTATCACATGCCAAAAGAATCAATCTTCTTTTCAAGCAAATGCACTTATAAGTAATTTTCAAGTTGGTAGTAAATTTTCTATTTATCTTCAAACTACCTATAATGCATTTCATTCCTTTGAAATTCATGCTCATTGTTTCATATATATGCTTTTGTTCAAGTATTTTGTCATCATCAAAAAGGGGGAGATTGTTGCTTCTTAGATTGATTTTGATGATTACAAAGCAGTTGAAGGGGTACTAATGTTTCTCACTTGAAAAAGACTTATTGCTCTTCAGGAGCAAAATTGTAATTTTACCAAAATCCTTATTTGAAAGTATCAAATGATAGAACAAAAGATTTGTAATCCACTGGTAAAAATTTTATTATTTTTGGACTTGTATTTTGAAAGATATGCATGTTTGAAAATCATGAGTCGACCCATGAGTCGACTCATGGCACATGAGATGACTGGCATGCTGAAATTCCTGGCCGGCACAGACTTGGCACACCCTGTGAGTCGACCCATGAGTCGACCCCCAAGGCATGAGTCGAACCATGAGTCGACCTCTGCGGGTTTTAAACCAGTTTTACAGAACCTTGCTTCCCGTTTGATTCTCTGATGTTCTTCCATAGAGGTCGACCCATGAGTCGACCCCCAGGCATGAGTCGACCCATGAGTCGACCCCTGTGACGGGATTGTTCCGCAACGGCTAGTTTTTAACCCGTTTGAAGTACTTTTAATACTCATTTAATATGGTCTAACGGCTCTATTTCAGCCTAGAATATTTTTCACTATTTCTTGAAGCTATAAAAGGGACAAAAATGTGGGAATCAAGAAAGAGAAATCAAGAAGAGAGATTTTGAAAAAGAGATTTCAAGCAAACTTTTCAGCCCTAAGCAAGAGCTCACTCAAAGCATTCAAGAAGCCTTTAATCCAAGCTCACCAACTCCTCAAGTGCACATTCAAGTCTCCAACCACCTTGAGGAAATCAAAAAGAGTCTTCTTCTCTTTGAGTAAAGTGTATTTAAAGTCTCATTCGCTCATTAAAGGAGTTTTCTTTGTGCTTACTTGTGCTATTCATTGTTATACTTTGTTTGTGTTATTGTTTTTATTTTGGAAGGGTTCCAAAACAAGGGATGGTTGATCCGAACCTAGAATCGGAGTGTATTGGGTTGGCTTGTACCCGAGAAACAAGTGGTCTAGCTTGGGATAGCTAGAGTCGGAGTTTTTGACGTTTGTATTCTAGTTGAATACAAGATTAGTGGATTGAAATTCCCAAGTAGGAGCTTGGGGAGTGGATGTAGGTGCAAGGTTGGCACCGAACCACTATAAATCTTTTTGTTTGTGGTGTGTCTAATTGCTCTTCTTTAACTCTTCATTATTCTCTTGTATTCTTGCTCTTAGCCATTAGTCTTGAATTAATTTTACTCTCTCTATTTATTTAGCTTTGTCAAACATTTCTCATAAGTCATAAGTTAAGCTTAAAATTTTTAGAAACCCAATTCACCCCCCCTCTTGGGTTGCATAGCTGGGCAACATACAACTCCTCGAGCTTCAACCATAGCACCGTCGGAGAAGTCTCGCTCATCACATGGATCACCACCTCATCCGTCAGGTACATGCGGATGGTACTCACCGCCTGCATCTGTAGTCGTTTTCAATCTCGCACCTCCATGATGGTTGGCTTCTCCTCGCACAAGAGAGCATCGATCAACCCCTGTTGGATGAGCACGTCCTTCACCCTTGCCTGCCATAAAGAGAAATTACTCTTCCCATCAAACTTGTTGATCTCCATCTTGATTGATCCTGTCTTCTCCATCTTTAGTCTTGCTCATCACCACTGCAATCTGCGTCTTTATACCGTCTCGCTCTGATACCACTTGTTGGGTGGATATCTGATCAGGACATCACCTCCCAAAATTTTTTCGGTACCGCGCGATGCAGCAAGAAGAAAGAAAAAATAAAATAAAAATAATCAAAATACGTGGATCAGTCAGAAAATGGCTCGCCTCTACGGGACATGCAAATTTCACTATGAAAAAAAAAATTACAAGAGGAGATCTCACCCTCAACCCTCGTACATCCAATTTTTTCTCACAAGAATTTCTTCCTCACAAAAACTATCTCTTATGGAAGACCCCCTGAACTCCTGAAGTAATCACTGTCCACTATCTAGGAGCTCTGTTTCTTCTCACAGTATCGTATGTGGTTCTCTCTCTTCATGGTGTTCACATTTTCTGGTTTCCACATGATCTCACGGCCTGCGTGCCACACAAAACCACTGCCTTTATAGATTTTTGTGAGAAAAAACAAGCTAAAAGACCACCACACAGCGCACTGTTAAGCATCAGGCCTTTAAAAGCCTTAAAACCCTCTTAGAAAGTGATTAGGACTCTTAATCAAGGCAAAAAACTATTTCGGACCGTTAGATCAAGATCGGTCCATGCACTGGGCCGTAGACCACCCGATCCATGGTGGATCGGGATATGGGCCCCAGGCACAGCGCCTGGGCTTGGGCCGGCCCGTGCACGTGGGCCTGGGCCACACCCCCGTCGGGCACCTGGGCTGAGGCTGTGCCCTGTGCTACTGGCCCGCGCGCTGCCGCGTGCTAGGCAGCGCCCCGCCACGTGCGGCCCGCTGGCTGCCGGCTGCCAACGGACGTCTGCTGCCTCAGATCTCGTGCCAACTTCAAAAGCTCGTATTTCCTCCATCCGAGCTCCGTTTGAGATGATATTGGTCTCGTTGGACTCCGTATTTCATCGCGAACCTCGTTGTGAGCTCAATATGGATCGAATCTCAAGACATCAAATTCTAACAAATCTGAGGGGATATTTGGTTGGGAGGAATGGAGGTCTGGAATCAAAATCAGAATGGATGACTCCCATTCCAACCGTTTGGTTGGGAGGAGTCTCATTTCGATTCCGATTTTGGGATGGAATGGAAATGGGTCAATCTATATAGAACTCAATCCCTACTTTCCTCTATAGATTCAATTTTTCATTCCAATTTCGATTCCGATTTCGATCACCAACCAAACGCTTCGGGGGATTTGGCCATTCCGATTTTGATTCCAAATCATTCCGATTCCTATTCTCATTTTAATTCCGATTACGAACCAAATACCTTCTGAGGGGATGTTTGGTTCACAATCAGAATCAGAATGGAAATAAAAAATAAAGAGGATTTGGCCATTCCTCTGAAGCATTTGGTTCGTGGTCAAAATTGAAATCAAAATCAGAATTGAAAATAAAAATTTAAATCCATAAAAAAAATGTAAGGATTGAATTTTATATAAATTGAACAATTTCTATTTCATTTCAGAATCAAAATCAGAATAAAATTTTTTCCAATCAGATAATTAAAATAAAAATTATCCATAATAATTTTGATTTTAAATCCTATTTTTTTCAACCAAATACCTTCTGAGTGTATTACCTCAAAAAAAGCTCGACAGCTCTTGACACTTTGGATTCTCTTAGTTGGCCACCTCAGAGGTCGCCCCCCAACTCCCCCGCCCCCAAATGGCCTCCGTATTGCATGCACCAGGTGAAAATGGACGACGTAAATCCCACGGTGGATAACACGCCACGCGGCCCATTGTAAATTATTGAGGGAGGGGTCTCTCTCTCTCTGAAAACAGGATTTGATGAGGTTCTTATGACACGTAGGGCATGACAGGCGAGCCTCACCTGAGCAATCTTGACGTACATGAACCTTGGCTTCGTTATTTGTCATTTATTGGTGGAGGTCTGGCCTGTTGCATTTGTAGCTATTTGGTGAAGTTTCTTGATGCTACTTTACTGGAATTAAGGTCACCATCACTAAATTAGATATTTGGCTTCTTTATTTTGTAGAATAATTCAAACTATACTTCTTTATTCTGATCCTAATTAACGTTCCAACTTCCAAAAGACGTAGCAGGTTGTACTCGTTCTTTGTTCCATATGTTTGAATAAGCATATATCAACCCTTTATACCAAAAAAAAAAAAAAACATATATCAACCTTCTAAAGGGTCACTAGCAGTACAACTCAGCCAGCTATGCCTGCAGCGTTGCTATTTTGGCATATATCATGCATGATAAGCACGACTGTAGAACATGTGATGACTGACTGTGATCCGTATACAAATATTATTATGATAATACTTAAAAATTATTATATTAAGATTCTCTGTAATCTCTTTTTTGTACAAATACTACATTATCATGATGCGGAAGGTGCATTTATTAAAGAACAGAGCTTATGCATGAATGGTGCATTTGATCTATGCACATGCATATATAAACTATATGTCGTACATTCTTAGTTGCGTGCATATATATATATATATATATATATATATATATATATAGGAACATGTAGCTAGATAGTTACACACGGCAGTTGCATCATAGGATGAAGGAGACATGGATTTAATATACTGTACCATAAGATTAGACCTTCAATATAGTAAAGTTGGATCATAAAACAGTAATTTTGTATTCTATATTATCATATGTTTCCATAGACTTTTACACTTGGCCGCTGAATCGTATCTTAGCAGCAAAGTAATTTGATTCATCCACGGAGGAAGAAGATCTATGAATTTAATATACTACACCAGGAGACTAGACCTTCCACATCATAATGTTGTTGCTGTTGAATTTTCCTCAGAATCTTTCAACAACACTAGTGAAATCATAGATCCAATTAAACAAGTTAAATTATTCAGATACAAATCTATATATTGGTATCTATTGAAACTACCTACAGACTGACTCTCAATTATGAATTTGAAAAGATATGCTACGGAAGGTTGAGGTAGAGCCCGGAGTTGTTTGTAAGAACATTCTCAAGTTACTGAATGGATCTTAAATCTACCAGAAACTGATGGATTAAGTTTTTCTTGTTTTTTCTATTTATATGAAGAAATATTGAAGTATCGTATTCGACATGTCAGTGGTTTTATATGCATGTAATACTACCGAGTACTGAATTTTAATGTAGCTTGTCAAAAAGTACAGAGTAAGTTCATCTCATTATTTTAATCACTGGGAATTCATTGCAGCTTGTTGTGTAAATGTGAACAATTTAAAAGGTAATATTGTTTATACTCATAATACATGAACCTCCTTATTTTTATTTAGTTATGCATCTTTTCTGAGTCTTCTGAGTTGGTTCCGGACACCCAGTTGGGGTTTGTGGCATTGCCCTGGCCTACGGCACCAAAATGGTTGTTCCACATGGATGGAGCAGAAGGCACATGCAACTAACTTTAGTCAAAATAAAAGCCATCAAGTAGAAAGAAGGCCCCCCCCCCAATTACCTAGCTTTTTGTTCCACAAAATTTAGCATCCATCACCAACCATACCTTGAGGTGAGAATTGAGCTTTCCCACCCCGTTGTGGTCCCTAAAGCCTAACTTTTCTATGCTTTCACTAAAGCTCATCTTTTTTATCCAAAGTTCAGAACCAGTTTCTCGCCAAACTACATCTTATTATGGTGATTTCTTAAGCTGTTCAACACCCAGAAGTAGTATATGCCATGCTCAGTCTCCACCATGATAAAAACTCCCTAATTCCTCACAATAAGAACTCCAACCTTCCACTCCTGATCCATTTTCCATGGCAAACAGTGTCTCTGCTGCACCACAAACCAAGGTATTCCATTTCTTTCTCTCCTTATTGTTTCTGCTGCTGATTCTCTTCTATCTTTCAACTCGGCTCTACCCTTCATCTCCCCTTCATCGACCAACAAAGATCATCTCTCCTGAAGATCTTGATGAAGGATGCAATGGCCTCCACAGATATGAAAGCTCTGAGGCAAAGTGCACCTACTTGACATCCACAGCCCGATGTGATCCCCAAGGATACATGAATTACCTCTACTTCTTCTACTGCGTTTGTGGCAATTATCCAGCTCTCGGTTACATCCTGCTGCTCATGTGGCTTATCTTGCTATTCTACCTTCTGGGCAACACAGCTGCCCATTATTTCTGCTCAAATTTAGAGGGCATAACAAGACTGCTGAAGCTATCCCCCACCATTGCTGGAGTTACACTTCTTGCCTTGGGGAATGGTGCCCCTGATATTTTCTCTAGCATTGTCTCCTTCATGGATCCGGACACCAATGTTGTTGGCCTGAACAGCATCTTGGGTGCTGCTTTCTTTGTGTCATGTGTGGTTGTAGGAACCATAAGCATCTGTGTCGGCCGTCGCGAGATCATCATCGACAAGTTGAGCTTCATCAGAGACCTAGGCTTCCTCCTCTTTGTTCTTTTGGTTCTGCTAATGATCATTATAATTGGGAACATCAATGTGTTTTGTGCACTGGCTTTCACTTCACTCTATTTGGTTTATGTGCTCGTTGTTTCTATTGGACATTTCTTTTGGAAGGAGGACGAAAAGAAGGGTCTAATTGATGTATGTCCTCCATCGTGCAGCGCAAAAGCCTTTTCATTCCAAGCAACAGAGCATGGTGACTTGGAGACTTCTCTTTTAAATAGCATGGCAGAAATGGATGAATCAATCGAAGGCCGACGGGCTGATGAACCAAATTCTATCAAGAGCTATTTCAAGATCACTTCATCAACTTCCTCTTGCTTTCACAAAATTCTGTACCTTTTAGATCTACCTCTGTATCTTCCTCGGAGATTGACCATCCCCGATGTTTCCGGCCAAAAATGGTCGAAGCCATATGCAGTTGCTTCAGCAGCATTTGCACCAGTTCTTTTGACAGTCATCTGGAATTCCAAGAGGAAAGAAAAGACTACAGAGGAAAGAATGGTGATCTATCTGTTTGGTGGATTAATAGGGATGGCTTTTGGTACTGTTGCATTGTGGAAAACTAAGAAGGATAGACCTCCAACACAATTTCTATGTCCATGGCTTGCAGGTGGCTTCCTTATGAGTGTTGTTTGGGTCTGTATTATTGCTGAAGAGTTGGTTTCTCTCCTAGTCTCCATTGGGGTTGTATTAGAGATAAGCCCTTCACTTTTAGGGCTCTCTGTCCCAGCCTGGGGTAATTCTTTGGGGGACTTGGTTGCCAATGTGTTTGTGGCACTGCAGGATGAGCCAGGTGGGGCCCAGGTGGCCATATCTGGATCCTATGGTGGGCCCATCTTCAACATCCTGGTGGGCCTGGGCCTCTCCCTTCTCCTCTCCTCATGGGCTGCCTACCCTTGTCCCTTGGTCATCCCAAAGGACCCCACCCTGTTTCAGACGGTGGGGTTCCTTGTTGGTGGCCTGTTGTGGGCCCTGCTGATGTTGCCTTGCAGAGGCATGAAGCTTGACCGGGTCTTTGGCTGTGGGCTCCTAACTATATATCTTTTTTTTATGTCTCTAAGATTTGCAGAGTCTCTAGGGTTGCTTCAACTTCAATAGCAAGGAGAAATTTAGTCAAAATTGATGCAATAGTTTGATAGGCATTCTATTTTTGTTTTGCAAATATTCTGATTTGCAATGAAGCACTAGCGCAAATTTTTAAATACTCTATTGTTATGGGGATTAGTGTTATTTATTTCTTATTTACATGTTAGGTCTAAATCCACTTGCTTTTGACATTGCATGGAAAGATCATGCCACTTGAAGACTCAAATTTATGGTTATGTAGCAACTTAAGTAATTAGGGCTAAGTTTGAAATTTTGAGAGAAATTATATCCTACAATGAGTGCACTATGTGGCCATGCACCATGCCAATCAATTAGTCTCTCTCATGTGGGTCCTGTTCATCATGTACTCGTTTAGATGATTGATCTATAGAAAAGAGGCGAGCTGATTAGCATGGTGGACGGCCTTGAGATGGACTCAGTTTATATATTTCCATCTCAGTTTATATATTTCTACTTGACTAGACAACATGCACCTAACTTGAATTGTCCTTAGGTTCCAAAATGCCAATTCAATTTCACAATTAATAGCTTGGCAATATTTTAGCACATTTTTATATGGCTTCTAAGTCAAACCAGCATGCATCCTTACGTTATAGAGTACGATCAACATGCTATATATTATTCTATTGGTGACCAAAATTGGGGTTAGGAATTAGCCTCTGTCGAGATAGAAACCCATATAAAAAATGCATCTCACCGGCACTAGAAAAACAAATTATATACTGTATAAACTAGAACCGTATGCACCAATTTTCTGCTTGTCAATAATTTGTAAAACTAAGGATATCTCAAAATCAAAAAGACAATTTCTCCCAAGGTTTTTTCAAAGCTAGCCAAAATTATGTTGGTCTACTACCTTCTGTTTTAGTACGAGTGATCTTCAAGTGTTTTAACACTGAGATTTCTTGTATCAATCTTTTCAAGTCCTTACTTTTAAGAGAGAGAGGGGAAGGACGAGGATATCCACCTACATTGTAATAATTCAGGCTTTTGGGATGCAATATCTAACCAAATCTGGAAACTTTAATTGTTAAGAAAAGGATTGTGACCGTTGAAGCAAACTCTAATTTATATTTTTTTCTGATTGGATAAAGCATTCATACAAGTCCAGTATGAATACAATCAAAAAATCAGAAAATAAAATATCATAAAAAAACACTGGGCAATCAATGCATCAGTCCATAAAATCCTATCCTGATGCTCCACAACAAAGAAAATGACCCGATCTGCGGCACTGTTCACCTTGTAATAGACACGCTTGATGTCCAGAGAGTAAGATTGGAAATAGGCTTGGACCGGTCCGATGGACTTCAGGCCTAGCCCGAAATCATACCGGCCCAACTACGGGACGGGCTTTAGGCTAGGCCCGAACATAATCATATCGGGTTTGGGCTGAGATATAGAGCTCGCATTATTTTTGGATCAAGCTCGGGCCTACCATTGGCCTGGCCCCGGCATGGCCTGAGCCCGAGCCCGATTGCAAGCTTGATTTTAGCCCGAAATTTAGGCCCAAGTCAAGATATAAATGTTAAAGATGGCTAAGCTTGACCACCTAATTTAAATGAGACTTGGCATTGGGTTTGACTCAAATGAGCTTGAAATAGCCCTAACTCTTCCGCCCCCTATTTCACAACCATGGCACCGGCACCGCTGTTCTTCGTCTTCCTCAAATTTGGGCAAACCATCACCGCCTTCGCCCTAGCCCTCCGATCTCCCCCATCACCGCCTTCGGTCTTCCTCCGATCTCCCCCATTGCCGCCTTCGGTCTCTCCCATCACCGTCTTCACCCTAGCCCTGGTCTGTCTGCCACCACCTTCATCTATCTGCTATCTTTCGATCTTCCCCATCTCGCCTTCATCCGTCCGTCATCATGGATTCATCTCTGATCTCCCCTATCACCGCCTTCAGTCTCCCCCGTCGCTGCCTTGAATCCACCCATCGTCGTCTTCACCCTAGCCCTCATCTGTCTGCCACTGCCTTCGTCTATCCACCATCTTCCAATCTTTCCCCATCTCACTTTTGTCCATCTGCTGTGGTGGATTCATCTCCAATGGGTTTGGTGGTGGCACAGGGGGATACGTTGGAGAGGAGGATTTTGTGCCTTGTGCCTACCGTCGTCGATGTAGAGGAGCCACTGATGATCCCAAACTTCTTCGAAGATCTAGAAGCATCAGGATAAGCAATATGATAAGCAATGACCTGCCTATTTCTGACTAGTAAGATATGATAAGCAATATAAGCTGTAGGATTCCAGTATGACAATGGAAGGGTGATATTTAAAAATTTTTCTTTAATGAACACTATGAAAATTGAACCCTAGAACCCAGAAATCTCTTGACGATCACAATCAAAACTAAATTTAAACATTTTGTTCAGAAGCATACCTGTGTAGGTCGACCTATTTTCACAAGGTACCCAAGTGTTTGCCCTCCAACGGAGATCCATACTGAACTCGATCAAGAATACTCCTTCAAGAAATCTTATTTTTGAATTCTTTCTCCAAGAATTTCTTTAGTTTCTCTAGGATTAAACCCTCCTCAAGGATCGCTTAGAACACTCCTCCTCCTTGTTTAATTCTCCCTTGCCTCTCTTTAATCCTCTTCCTTGCTTAATTCTCCCTTCCTATTTGTGTGTGTGTGTGTGGGTATATATATTGTGTGTGTGTGTGTCGGTGTGTGTGCGCGCGAGCGCGCGTGTGTATATATATATATATATGTATGTATGTATGTATGTATGTATGTGTGTATAATTTTTTATATTTAATTGATATTTATATATGCATCTATATTTATCGAACAAAATAAATATGAATATGGGAATACCAATATACAATCCATATCCTATTCAATTTCGGTTTTAATACTGCACGAGGCCTATTTAATTGTGATACAGTGTGGGTCCTATAATAAGTACACCACATGGGGTCCACTGAATCACATCGTATCAAAGATTGACTCTAGCCAAAGATTTGGATTATTGGATCAATAGCAATCAACCAAATCCAATAATAATTTAAATATTTAAAATTTTTAAATTATTTAAAATATATATAACGTTAGAAAATGCATAATTAGTGATAAATTATCTATTTTAAGTAATATCCATTAAATGATATGAGTCTATATTTTTATAATGCTCTCTAAATATAGTATAAATAGAAAATTTAGAAATTACAAAAAAATATGTATTGTATAGAAAAATATATAGAATTTATTGATATTTTCTTGCTTGTTATAGATGGTAAGGTTTTGAAAATATTCAAAAGAATAAAATAAAATATGTATACTTTTTTATTTTTTATGGAAAAGACAAATAATTATTTTTTTTGAAAAAAGTTTGAACTTATTGATCTTTTAATTACTTTAAATACTAAGATTATGAAATATTTAAAAGAATAAAATGAAGATTGTTCTTTTGGGTTTTGTAAACAAATAAAATAATCTATTGCTAATAATATATTTAAAAATCTGATATTCTTTAAATATCATATCGTTTCGTTTTTCTCTACTGTCTCAAATTGTAAGTATTCAAATAGTCAAGGATTCAAATCCTAGTTTAAATTTGGTTTAAGACTACCCAACTTACTCATTTTCTTGAAGACTGGGCATTTCAACTTGATCTTGTATTACAAAAAAGAAAAAATGTTCTCCATCTATTTGGGTGTAGATTAGATCCTAAGAAATCGGATTGGTGAGAGATCCTGTTCATCAGCTTTTGCACCAACTTTTATTTGTAGAGCTACTTCTCCTCCAGGAGTTAGGATATGGAATCGGATCTGTTGCGGCCAATCGCCTCATCGTCCGATCGCCGGGAAGCGTGCACCTGCAAAAATGAGAAGTCCACTCTGACCGAAGGTGGCTCCGGCGGGGACCCTCCGACGGTCAAGTCAGAGAGGTGACTGGGCAACAGTGAAATGTAGACAGAGAGCTCGATCGAGAGAGAGAGAGGGAGAGGAGCGAGCCTGTGAGAAGTGGGCGAGATGGAGCGGATCCCTTGCACTGTTGCCTTCCCCGGTTTATATAGTGGAGCACGGTATGGCGCCGTCATTAATGGCGCAGACAAGTGAGGAACTGCCAACTCACTGTGGACTGTCAGAGTTGCCGTGAAAGCGTCATGCCGCCGTGAAAGTGTCATGTCGCCGTGCGGCTATCAAATCACCAGGGTTGACAATGCCCTCGGCGGGACAATGCCCTTAGGTAGCCGTGCCGCATGTCGCTGTCAGAGCTGACAAGGTCTGGCGGCTGTACGGCGGTTGGAGGAGCCGACCGACCCAAAGTCGGTGGCCAGCTGAGTGGTGTCGGGCCCCTCCGTTGGTCGGCGAGTCTTTCGTGAGTCGGCCATCAGACCTCTGGGTTCAGTCGGTCGGGAAAAGTACGCCCGACATATCCTCAGTCGGTCGTGAGCCGATAATTAGCCGATGATGGCATCCGTCAGTCGGTCGGGCCGTTAGTCAGTCGGGCCGCCAGTCGGTCGGTCGGGCCGTTAGTCGGTCGGTCCTTCCGACCGTCAGTCGGTCGGTCGGGCCGTCAGTCGGTCGGGCCGCCAGTCGGTCGGTCGGGCCGTTAGTCGGTCGGTCCTTCCGGCCGTCAGTCGGTCGGTCGGTGGGTATCCCCCAACAGTTGCCCCCCTCCACTCCTAAGTCGGATGGTGAACTGGTCGATGCTTTCATTCGGGCAGCAATCCTGGACGACTGGGAGTGGAATTATCGTATGCATAGATCCAACCGTACCACCGGCTGATCCGATGTCAGACGCCTCATAAATGCCAAGCGATCTGGACATCTAGTCGGTGTCAGAAGTCACGTCGGCGTCAGGTGTCAGACGTCGCATCTTGTCGTCGTCAGACGTTACGTCGGTGTCAGAAGATCGGGCGCCGGACGATACGGCGTCAGACGGCCGGATATTCGACGCCGATCGCGGGAGTGTGGGCCGCTGTCAGGCATCCCATCGAGAACGCGAATCGGCACGGGCGCATAAATGCGGAACCGCTCCCCCGCGTGCCGCGTGTCGAAGGTGGTTGGCCGGCGCCCCCCGCATTTAATGTGGGCAGTGCGGCCGTCCCGGGATGGGGCACGCCGAATACTCAGCCACCCGAAGGCCGCCACGTGTCGTGCATCCGTGAAGCTTTGGTCGGCGCGGAGTCATCTTGGCCGTCGGTCGGGCCTATATATATAGGACCCCTCGGACCCAAGGCCCCATCACTGCCATTTTGCTGCCAAAACTCTGTCCGGGCGATTTCTCAGTCGTCGCAGGCAGAGCTTTCTTGCTTGCAGAGGAATTCAACTGGTTCGTGGTCCTCCTTTCCCATCTTCTTCTTCTTCCTCTTCTTCTCTTTTTCTCCTCCTTCTTCTTCTTCTTTTTTTTTTCTGTTCGGTTCCGGTGCAATGGCCGGAAATCCGACTCGGGGAGGTCGGTCGGGAAACCCGACTGACGACTCCCGGTCGACTCCGGAAGTAGAGGTCTCCTCGCTTTCGGGGCCGAATGTCGATCGGCTTCGGGAGCATTATCGCATCCCGGAGCAGTTTCGGCTCTCCGCTCCAGGGGCCGGCGGTCGGATTAACAGCCCTCCGTCCGGCGATCTGGCGCTGTATGTCGAAGACCTTCGCGCGGGTCTTCGGCTTCCGATTTCGGAGTTCGTCCGAAATTTATTAGATTATTACGGACTCTGTCCGGCGCAACTGGTGCCGAACTCCGTCCGTCTCATCATCTCCTTTGCGTTGTTGTGTCAGCTCTTGCCGACCAACCCTCGCGTTTCACTCTTCCGGGCATTCTTTGTGCTCCGACCCCACCCTAAAGCCCGAGGGTGGTGGCTCTTCAACCCCCGGAAGGGTCTTGCCTTCATCACTGGTCTTCCATCGTCCATTTATGGGTGGAAGAACCAGTTTTTCTTCGTTTCCTCCTCATCTCCTTGGGGCTTCCCTTCCCGCTGGGGTGTGCCCCGAACCGAAGCCAACGACAACAGCCGGGTGGAGGCGGACGACCGGGAGGACTTCCACCGACTGAAAGACATGTCGGTCCCGAAGCAGAGGGAGCTTGTTACCGAACAAGCTCTCTACGATGCCGGCTTGAGTCTGGTCCTCCGACTAGGTATCGCCCGATCCCCCGGTCTTTCTTTTCATTCGGCTCTTGGTCCGGTCTTTAACATTTTTGTCGGTATTGCAGGGACACCTCCAAGAATGCGGCCGACAGACGCCGAGATTCGGCGGTTCGCGACAAGGAAGAGGCCAGCATCGGGGGCCGGTCCTTCGTGCCCCCCGAAGAAACCTGCTCCAGCGGCGCCGACCGTCGAGGCATCGGCGACCGACCAGTCGGAGCCTGTAGTAGCCCTCGCGGCTCCGACGGCTCACACGGAGGAGAGGCCGGCTGAGGAAGCGGCCGAGGGAACATCGGCGGCTTCGCCGGTGCGGGTGGAGCCGGATGACGTTCGGGAAACCGAACATCGTCCGGCGGCGTCCGTTGGCGCAACGGGGGGCGCCGGGTCGAACTCAAGCGTCCCCTCACTACCGGTTCCGTCGGTCGGGGCAGTCGATCGGGGGAAAGCCCCGATGGATCCCGCAGAGGAGGCAAGATCGGGGAGCCGCTCTGTGTCGCCGAGCGCACAGTTCCCTGAGGGAGCGTCGGCGTTGGTCGACCACAACCTTGCGAGGAGGTTGTGTCAGGGGATCCTCCTCCCGACCGACGTAGAGTCGCTGAGATCTCGGCAGGTGACCGAGATGCTGTCGCGGTTCTATCCGACCATGGTCGAGGTAAGCTTCGCATCATCTTCTCTTTCCCTTAGAAACTTTCTCTTAGAAATTTTTCTTGTTATGCGATCCTGACGAAGCCTTTTCAATCGGCAGCTGATCTATACAATGTCGGAACTGGAGGTCGGGTACCGAAGGTTCGGCAATGTCCGGGCCGCTTATAAGGAGAGGTCGGCGGCGGCCGAAGCCGAGAGGGCGATGTTGACCGACCACCTCCAGCAATCGGCCGACCGGGAGGCCAAGTTAGTAGACGAGGTCTCCCGGCTTGGGTCCGAACTTAGGTCGGCCAAGAAGGAGGCCAGACATAAGGGTCGGGCCGTGCGTCGTCTTCGGCACGAACGGGACGGCGCCACCGCCGAACTTCAAGGGGAGCGCGAGCAGCTTCGGGTGAGCCTGGAGAAGCTCGCCGAAGCCGAAGAGGAGCTATCAATCGCCCAGATCGATGCCGAAATGGCGAAGGCTGAGGCGGAGTCGGCGAGGGAGTCGCTCGCCCGTGCGAAGGACGAGGCAAGGTCGGCGAAAGAGTCGGCCGATCGGGCGGTGGAAGATTTTCGGGCCTCCGACCAATACCGGGAGGAGATGCTCGAGTCGGGCTTCGCCTCATACCGGGTGGGGTTCGAGGACGGTCGGGATGCCGTCCATGCTTTGTACCCGGAGCTGGACGTCAGCAGCGTCGTCCCACCGGTAGCCGAGGAGGAAGGAACCGAAGAGATGGCCGACCAGCCGTCGGGAGGCGTCGTCGTGGTGGAGGAGGCCATCCCGGAGCGGGTGGCGCCAACCGATATCCCCTTGCCGACCGAAGCCCCTCCTTCAACCACCGACCCAGCGCCGCTTATGGCCGACACACCGGTCATCCCCGATCCTCCGTCGATCGAGGAGATCGACCAAGACAGATGATCGGGCCCTGCCGACTACCTCTGTTTTTGTTCTTCTTTTTTCCTGAAGTACTTGTAATCGGGCTTCGACCCGACTTTGTAATTCTCTTTCAGTTTTGAATGAAACTTTTTCACTCTCTCCTTTTGTTTGTAACATCGAATGTATCTGTAATGTCGCATGCCCATGTGAGTCGCTAACTTAAAATAAGTCGCTAACTGCCATAGGTCGGTTAGGACGTTTGGCAACTTGTGCCGACCCGAAGGTAAGGTAGGTCCCGCCTTTAGATCGGCTTCAGATAGTCAATGCTGATCATCGGGCGCGTATGTTAAGTCGGGAGCCACGAAGGTAGAGTAAGTCCCGATTTCAGATCGGACTTTGATGGCCGAGATCTTCGGTCGGGCGCCCGTTGAGCCGGGATCCGACCGACTGTGATTACGGTTCGGCAGTCGGGTCCTCTGACTTGTTCAGTCGAAAGTCGTCCGGCGCATTCAGTCGGGGGAGCGCCGATAAGTCGGGCCCCGATACCCTTATGTCGGGTACACTTCCGCACCTCGTGATATACGGTGGTAAGCCGCATATCCTCCGACCGACTGTGGCTCGGTCGGTAAGTCGTAGATGCGACTAAGGTCGCATCGTGTGATAGACGGTGGTAAGCCGAATATCCTTCGACCGACCGTGGCTCGATCAGGAGTCGCGACGTCGGTCGCGTAGGCATTTCGCCTTTTCTTGGTCGGGGCCCGATCGGCGTGTTAGCCGATGGTCTGGCCCGAGAGTTCAACCGTAGAAGGAGCGCCAGCTCCCGTCATTGTAGATGCATCGGTCCTTGTAAGGGTCCGATGTCTCGTCGACTGTCGAAGGAGTGTCGACTCCGTCATTGTAGATGCATCGGTCCTTGTAAGGGTCTGATGCATTACCGACAATGAGGTCGTCGGTTTTAGGTGGATGCTAGGTCCACGTCAATACGTTGGGGCTTTGGCGAGTGCCGATCATTAGTCGAAGAGTTAAGACTCCGAGATTTCAAACCGAGTTTGTTTTCCGACTGAACAATTACAAAGCTCATGGGTAATACAACTTCAAGTTGTCGGCGTTCCAAGTCCGGGGAATGGGCTTCCCTTCAAGGGTCTCCAGCCGATAGGCTCTCGGCCCGTAGGTGTCTGCAACCTTGTAGAGTCCTTCCCAGTTTGGAGCCAACTTCCCCTGATCCAAGGGCTTCGAGACCTCCGCCTTCCTCAAGACCAAGTCACCAGGCCTGAAGAGCTTTGGTCTGACCTTGGCGTTGTAATAACGGGCGACCCTCTGTCGGTATGAAGCCATTCGGATTTGAGCCTTGTCTCGTAGTTCGGGGAGGAGGTCCAGGTCGGCCCTCCGACCCTCGGAGTTGTCCGGCTCCTGATACCGCTCGACCCTTGAAGATGACAGTCCGATCTCGAGCGGGATCATGGCCTCCGTCCCATAGGCCAAACTAAAAGGCGATTCTCCGGTCGGAACGCGGGGTGTCGTTCGGTAAGCCCACAGAACGGAGCCCAGCTCATCGACCCAGAGACCTTTGGCTTCGTTTAGTAGGGTCTTGAGTCCGTGGAGCAAGGTTCGGTTGGTCACCTCGACCTCGCCGTTGGACTGAGGGTGCCCGATCGAAGTCAGTCGGTGCCTGATGTGGAACTTGGCGCAGAAGTCTCTGAAGTCCTGGTTGTCGAATTGCCATCCGTTGTCGGTGATGATGGTGTGCGGCAACCCGAACCTGAAGATGATGGACTTTTGGATGAAGTCCTCCATCTTCCGCTCGGTGATCTGCGCCAGGGGCTCAGCCTCCACCCATTTGGTGAAGTAGTCGATGGCGACAACGATGAACTTTCTCTGGCCCGACGCTGGTGGGAATGGACCGAGAATGTCGACCCCCCACTGGGCGAAGGGCCACGGAGCGACAATAGGAGCAATTTGGCTGGCCGGTTGGTGTTGAATATTGACGTACTTTTGACATGGCTCGCACCTCCGGACCAACTCTGCCACATCCCTCTTCATGGTTGGCCAGTAATAACCTTGTCGCAGGACCTTGTAGGCCAGGGACTTGCCCCCCAGGTGGTTCCCGCAAATTCCTTCGTGAACCTCTCGGAGAGCGTAGTCGGCGTCGGTCGGTCCCAAACACCTAAGCAGGGGAAGGGAGAACGACCTCTTGTAGAGTCGGCCGTCCATGATGACATGTTGCGAGGCCGACCATCAGAGTCGCTTGGCCTCCGCGAGATCTTCGGGACTGATGCCGTCGGTCAGGTACCGGACGATCGGGTCCATCCAACTTGGTTCGGACGTTAGCTGCTGTACTTCTTCATCCCGATCGATGCTCGACTGTTGGAGGTTCTCCACGAACGTCTGACCCAAAGAGTCGTAGGCTGACGTTGCCAATCTGGAGAGTGCGTCGGCACGGGCGTTCTCCGACCTAGGGATGTGGGAAATTTTGAAATACTTGAGGCACGCCACGAGGTCCTTCACTTTCTGAAGGTACTTGATCATGGTCGGATCTCGCACCTCGAATTCGCCCTTGACCTGCCCTACGATCAGCTGAGAGTCGGAGAATGCCCGGAGGCTGTCGATGCCCAGCTCCTTTGCCATCCTCAAGCCAGCGAGGAGTGCCTCGTATTCGGCTTGATTGTTGGAGGCCTTGAAGTCGAACCGGAGGGCGTATTCGATGATCACCCCATCCAAATTCGTGAGCAGGAGCCCGGCCCCGCTTCCCTGAGCGTTTGAGGCTCCGTCGATGTGGAGTACCCAGGTGGAGATCGGGTCTGGCTCAGAGACCACATCTCGTCCTGGGTCTTCAGCTCCCGACCCTTGGTCGGTTGTCGGGCATTCGGCGATGAAGTCGACCAAGACTTGAGCTTTCAGGGTAGGCCTTGGTCGGTACTGGATGTCGAACTCGCTGAGCTTCATCGCCCACTTCGCGAGTTGTCCAGATGTGTCGGGTCGGCGCAGTATCGCCCTCAGGGGCTGGTTGGTGAGCACCACTATGGCGTGGGCCTGGAAGTATGGACGGAGTCGTTGTGCGGAGACGGTCAGGGCGAAAATCATCTTTTCCGTCTCTGAGTACCTTGCTTCGGTCCCGTGGAGCACCTTGCTGGTGTAGTAGATAGGCTGATGGGTTCGGCACTCATTTTCTCGGATGAGTACTGAACTGATCGCCTCAAGAGATGTGGCCAAGTAGAGATACAAGGTTTTCCCGACCTGCGGCTTTACGAGCAGCGACGGGGAAGCCAAGTACTTTTTCAGGTCTTCGAAGGCCTGCTGGCACTCATCCGACCAAGAAAAACCATTCGCGTGGCGCAAAGTTTTGAAGAACGGGAGGCACCTTTCAGCTGATCGAGAGATGAATCGGCTAAGAGCGATAATTCTTCCGTTCAGCTGTTGGACCTCCTTCTTGGTGTTCGGATGACGCATGTCGAGGATTTCCTTTATTTTCTCAGGGTTGGCCTCGATCCCTCTCTGAGAAACGAGAAATCCGAGGAACTTCCCTGAGGTCACCCCAAAAGCACACTTGGTCGGGTTGAGCTTCATTCGGTGTCGTCGAAGGGTGCGAAAGGTCTCCTCGAGATCCCGAACATGGTCTGGGATCTGCGTGCTTTTCACCAGCATGTCGTCCACATATACCTTCATGTTGCGCCCGATCTGGTCTTTGAAGACCTTATTGACGAGTCGCTGGTAGGTGGCGCCGGCGTTCTTCAGTCCGAAGGGCATTACCCGATAACAGTAGAGGCCCTTGGGAGTCACGAACGCGGTGTGCTCCTCGTCTTCAGGCGCCATCCGGATCTGGTTGTATCCGACGAAGGCGTCCATGAAGCTGAGCAGTCGAAATCCGGACATCGCATCCACCAGTTGGTCGATCTTGGGAAGCGGGAAGCTATCTTTTGGGCAGGCTCGGTTGAGGTCGGTGTAGTCGATGCAGATCCTCCACTTTTCGTTGGCTTTTTTGACCATGACAACATTGGCGAGCCAATCGGGATACGTGGATTCTCGGATGAAGCCTGCTTCGAGTAGTTTGTCCACTTCTTCGTCGATGGCCCTCTGCCTTTCTGGAGCGAAGGACCTTTTCTTCTGCCTCACCGGCCTCATCGTCGGGTCGATGTTGAGTCGGTGGGTTATTATTTCTGGGGGGATGCCCGACATATCTGCTGCCGACCAAGCAAATATGTCGGCATTGGCCGTCAGCAACTCCGTCAGTCGGCGTCGTTCGGTGTCGGGCAATTGAGACCCGACCCAAACTTTTCTATCGGGATTTTCTCTTATCGGGATCGCCTCGAGCTGCTCGGCCGGCGAACCTCGTTCTTCCTCCTCCCGCTGGTCCAGCTTGTCGATCGTCAGAGAACCCCTCGACTCGTCGCTTTGAGCAGAGATTTGGAAGCATCGTCGGGCGAGCTGTTGATCTCCGCACATCTCTCCGATTCCGTTTTTGGTCGGGAACTGAACAAGGAGATGGTACGTCGAGATGATCGCCTTGAGGGCGTTCAATCCGGGTCGTCCAAGTATGGCGTTGTAAGCTGAAGGAACTTGGACGACCACGAAAGTGAGGTGGACCGTGCTTTGCCGAGGTTCGGTGTCGGCCGTCACGGGCAGGGTAATTTCTCCCTCTGTCGTGACAGCGTCTCCGGCAAAGCCAATCAGGGGCACAGAGACCCTCTTAAGTCGGTCAGTTGACAGTCGCATTCGGGAGAAGGTCGAGTAAAATAAAATATTTGTCGAACTTCCATTATCAACAAAAATTCATTTTACATCATAATTTGCTATTGTCGCCGACACAACAACAGCATCGTCGTGGGGAGTTTGGATGCCCCGAACGTCATCTTCCGTAAAGGTGATTACGTCGTCCGGGCACGGTTTTTTCGTCGGCTCCCCTCCCGTAGACGTCCCCGGGCCCAGCCGCTTGGAGATCATGTTGATGACTCCGGCCGTCGGCTGATTGTTCGCCGCTTCTTCAGTCGGCTGGGGTCGTCGATCGGCAACTGGTTGGGTCGGCGGACCCTTCCGAAATTTGCTGAGATACCCTCGGCGGATGAGAGCCTCGATCTCATCCTTCAGCTGGATGCACCGCTCGGTGTCGTGGCCGTGACTTCGATGAAATCGGCAGTACTTCCGACGGTCGAGGCCTTTTGCCTTCAGAGGTGGAGGCCGTCGCAGGTATTCCTCCCCCTCGATCTCCATTAGGATCTGCGCACGAGGAGCGGAGAGAGGAGTGTAGGAGCCATACCTGGGGCGTGCCGGCCTCAGAGTCTGTTGCCGGGGTGACTTTTGGATTCGTCGGGGTGGCGAGACCCGACTATTAGTCGGGGGCCTGCTTGGTTCGGCGGGCTCCCGACCTTTTCTCCGCTTCTCTTTCGGGCCTCTGGGCTCGGCCAAGCGTCGGTCGGACGCTCCTTCGTCCGCACGCATATACTTGTATGTGCACTCCAGTAGCTCGGCATAAGTCCGGAGGAGGGTCTTGTCCAGAGAATAGGTGAATCGGGACGCCCTCAGGCTCCGCTTCATGGCTGAGACAGCCATGTCTTCGTTGAGGTCCCGGACCTCGAGCGTGGCCGCGTTGAATCGCGCCATGAAGTGTCGGAGCATCTCATTTTCCCCCTGCTTGAGGGAGAAAAGGCTGTCCGACGTTCGCGGCGGCTTTCGGCTGGTGCTGAAATGGACCACGAACGAATGCTCGAGCTGTCCGAAGGAGTGGATACTTCCCGATCGGAGACCGGAGTACCAGGCCCTGGCAGCCTTGCGGAGTGTGGCGGGGAAGCCGATGCAAAAAAGAGCATCGGTTGCCCCTTGGATCGTCATGAGAGCTTTATAGCTCTCGAGGTGGTCGACTGGGTCGGTGGAGCCGTCGTATGGCTCCACGTGCGGTATTTTGAACCGACTGGGAATCGACTCGTCGAGGACCAGTCGGGAGAGAGGTTGGGCGGTCTGGAAGTTGACGTCGTTCGAAGACTTCTGGCCGTCCATCTGCAACTGGGCGAGTCAGCGGTCGATTTCCTCGAACCGGCGCTCGTAGTCGTCCGCTCGTCGATGCTGGGAGACCCCAGGAGTGGAGTCTCCGAAAGATTCTGAGAGGGAGGCCGACGGCGTGCGCGGCCGTTTCTCCTTCCTTGCCCTTTCCAACGGGGAAGGAGAGGGCTGTTGGGGCCGTCGGTCGTCGCGCCATGGTCGTCCCTCCTCTTCTCCGTGGGAGCGCTGTTGGGGGCGCTCGCATGGAGACGACAGGGATCGGCGCGGTCGTCGGCGGCTGCTCCTGGAGGGCATCGGTCGGGCCGCCGGCTGCTGCTGGAGGCTTTTGACTGCGTCCGTCAGTACGGTCATCTACCGTACGATGGCCGCAATCTGCGCCTCCGTGGTCACGGCAGGGCGCGGAGAGCTGGGCTCCGCCGCCGGTGGTGGCGAGGAGGTCTCTTCCCGACGGGAAGAGCGCCTTGCCGACCCAGTGATTCTCGATCGTTGAGCTCTTGTCTTTGTCATGCTGTCCCCTACCTGGCGCGTCAATCTGTTGCGGCCAATCGCCTCGTCGTCCGATCGTCGAGAAGCGTGCACCTGCAAAAATGAGAAGTCCACTCTGATCGGAGGCGGCTCCGGCGGGGACCCTCCGACGGTCAAGTCAGAGAGGTGACTGGGCAACAGTGAAATGTAGACAGAGAGCTCGATCGAGAGAGAGAGAGAGGGAGAGGAGCGAGCCTGTGAGAAGTGGGCGAGATGGAGCGGATCCCTTGCACTGTTGCCTTCCCCGGTTTATATAGTGGAGCACGGTATGGCGCCGTCATTAATGGCACAGACAAGTGAGGAACTGCCAACTCACTGTGGACTGTCAGAGTTGCCGTGAAAGCGTCATGTCGCCGTGAAAGTGTCATGTCACCGTGCGGCTATCAAATCACCAGGGTTGACAATGCCCTCGGCGGGACAATGCCCTTAGGTAGCCGTGCCGCATGTCGCTGTCAGAGCTGACAAGGTCTGGCGGCTGTACGACGGTTGGAGGAGCCGACCGACCCAAAGTCGGTGGCCAGCTGAGTGGTGTCGGGCCCCTCCGTTGGTCGGCGAGTCTTTCGTGAGTCGGCCATCGGACCTCTGGGTTCAGTCGGTCGGGAAAAGTGCGTCCGACATATCCTCAGTCGGTCGTGAGCCGATAATTAGCCGGTGATGGCATCCGTCAGTCGGTCAGGCCGTTAGTCAGTCGGGCCGCCAGTCAGTCGGTCGGGCCGTTAGTCGGTCGGTCCTTCCGGCCGTCAGTCGGTCGGTCGGGCCGTCAGTCGGTCGGGCCGCCAGTCGGTCGGTCGGGCCGTTAGTCGGTCGGTCCTTCCGGCCGTCAGTCGGTCGGTCGGTGGGTATCCCCCAACAGGATCTTTCATGGTCACAGGTTGTTCACGGGGTGCGAAGGTATCACTCAGAAACCTCAAATGTGACCGCTAATGAAATTACTACTCTACAACAATGCTTCACTAAGGCAATTGATTTCTTTTACAAGGAACTTGATCCAACTTATTCTACTCCCCATTCGACTAACTTGGGCAAGTTCTTAGGTCACATTCTTCCGCTTGATTTCGTCCATAGAGAACAGCGGGCCAGGTAGAGTTTAGAGCACGGGCTTTAAGTTGTGCCTCTTTTTAATGGGATGCTTCCAAGTAAGTTGCCATCCAGGACTTGTTTAATTCGCAGAAAGGACTTTTCTTTCAAAAAAAATAATTTTTTAAAAATTAACTTTCTAAGAAGTTACTTTTTAGGAATAGAATTTTAGCATATTTGGTTGATCATGAGAAAGTGACTAATTACAAAGTAGCTTACGTTTGGTTGAGCATCCATTTTTTTAGAAAAACTATATAAAATACCTATTATACCTTTAGTAGATATAAGACCATATATTTTTACTCCTAAACTTTATATAAATATAAATATTATATTTATATTAATATAAAATATAATATTAATATATTATAATATAACATTAGACTATATTAATTTATTATGTTAACATAATACTAATATATATTAATATTATATTAATATTTTAATATAATAAATTTATTAATATCAATATTAAATATAACATTATATTAATATAAATATTAATATATTAATATAAGTATTATATTAATATTAATAAAAATATTATTTTGATGTAAATATTAAAATATAATAAATATTATAATTTTAATATTAATATTTATATTATATTTATATAAATATTATGATAATATTAATATAATATTATATCACTATCCAGTATTTCATCATAACCATCCGTTGATATTTTGCAAAATCTTAGCCATATATCTTAAAAGAATATTTTGAAAAAGAAAAAAGTATTACCACTTTTCATCTCATAGGAAGTGCCAAAACTCACCTTCCCCATGATTTCTATTTTTCATAAAATGTGGGAAGTGACTTTTCATGGAAAGAGCTTTTTTCACTCTCTCTCTTCTTAAAACTCCAACCAAATAAGAGATCCCTTCTCTACTTCTCAGGAGTTGCCTCTTCCTCCCTCCACTTCTTGTCAAACAAATGAGTCCCTAAGGAAGTTCAGGAGAGGGTCTTGGTGAAGGGGCTTTGTGCCTTAAGCTAGCCAACTCCTAGCCCTTCAAAAATGGTGGCCTAATTTTAAGCTTAGGCGAGAGTGCATTACTAATACTACAGTATGGTTAAGGCTGCCTGACTTACTATTTGAAATTTGGGATAAAGATAAGATCCTTCGTATTGCTGCTAAAGTTGGGACTCCTTTGTTCCTTAATGATTATACTCTGTTGGCAACTAGAGCTGGTTATGCTTGGATTTGCATACATTTGAATTTGTCAAAACTTGTATTGCAGTCAATCTCCTGTTGCGCCCATTGTCGAAGAAGAACACTTATAAAAGAAGTTCGCACTGACCGAAATTGTATTCGGTGGAGACCCTCCGATGCTTAAGTCAGTGAAAAGTGGTGAACAGCAGATAGAATATTGAAAGTGACAGAATATCATTCCAGAATTACCTTACCAATACTGTTCATTTACCTTCCTTTTATAAATGATTCAGATGTAACCGTCGAGCATGTGGTCCCAATTTTTATAGCACTAAAGGATAATTATTGGGCCATAATTGTAGAGTTAATGGGCTGTTTATGTCCACTAATGATTGTGACATGTAGTTGATAACCATCTATAACAGTTAGACATGTGGGTTCCGCACATTCCGGCATTATGTGATCGTGGGATGGGTGGTTACATCTACCACTGATCATATTCTGGCCATTATGCACTTTCTATATTGGTAGTTTCAGATAAGCCAACTATATATCTATAATAATAGTATATCGATAGTCGTAGAGATCCAAATGAGCATCAATCGGTAACTCTGATATGCCGATGGTCATCGATCGGAGATTAATTGAGTTATCATGGTTGTCCATTGATGGCTGAGAATAGTCGACTGTCAGTCAGTCAACTGCTTGTTAGTCGATAAATTATATTTATGAGGTCGATCTAGAGTCAGAATCGAGGGTCGATTGAATTGTCCCAATAGTTGCCCCCTACTCCCAAGTCCATGATGGCCTGACGTGCATATTATCACATGGTCTATCACGTTGAACGAAAAAAGTTATCACATCACGTACTACTTTGAGCCTCAATTTGGCTACTAGCATTAATGATTTTTAAAATATGAGAGGTCTCCAGCTATTTTATTGTTTCGATATCTGTAAGATCATCATTGGGATATTGTTTCAGGAAGATAATTTGGCACCCAGAGAATCCGAATGATTTGAGTAGATTTTGGCCATGTGTCCAAACATCATTGGCTTTGAGCATTCACGCGGATAATGGTGAGGTGGCATGATCTAGGAATAAGTGTATCGAATCGTCCGATCAATGATCGGTCTTAATATAGCCACGTGTCGACATCCGAGGAGACTTTGATTTGAACGATTTCATCCAGACCGTTGAGGGATCTTATATAAACAAAGTTACTTTCATTTGGATTTTATTTTTGTATTTGTCGCTTTCCTCTGCAATAGAAGGTTCTGCCAGAAAGTTTTGCCCCAGTACTAGGAGCTTTCTGAGTTCCGCTCCTTGCATCATCTTTGGCTCCAGGTTGAGTTCTCCGTTCCTTCTCTTAGGGTTTTCCTTCTTTTAGATTTTTCTTCTTCTAGGATTTTCTTTTTTCTTCTTTAGTTCTCAATTTTCAATGGTAAGTAAGAAGGCTTCATTTTGTCGGGATAGTCGGTCGGAGAATCCGACCGACGATTCTCCCTCGGGTCCTGAAAAAAAAGTTTCTTCCTTATTCGGGCCCAATGTTGAGCGGCTCCGGAAACAGTACCGTATCCCAAAGTAATATCAGCTTTTCGCTCCTGGTTCAAATGGTCAGGTGAACTCTCCTCCTCTGGATCAGATCGCATTTTATGTCGAGGACCTTTGGATCGGTCTTCAATTTTTGATTTCGAAGTTCGTCCGAAATCTTCTTGAATATTATGGTCTTTGTCTTGCTCAGTTGGCTCCGAACTCCATCTAGCTGATCATTAGTTTTGCCTTATTATGTTGTCTTATCCCGACTGATCCTCGTCCCTCTTTATTTCAGATTTTTTTTGTTCTCCGTCCTCACCCTAAGACCAAGGATTGGTGGTTTTTCAATCCGAGGAAGGGTCTTTCTTTTATCTCCAATTTTCTATCGTCCATTCATGGATGGAAGAATCAATTTTTTTTTGCTTCTTTTTTTTCTTTCTGAGGCTTTCCTTTGTGCTGGGGCGATCCGAGAACTGGCCCCAATGAAAATAGTCAGGTGGATGCTGTTGATCGGGAAGACTTCTCTCGACTAAAGGATATGGAAGTTCTACCACAACGAGGGCTAATGACCGAACAGGCTCTCTATGATGCCAAATTTAGTTCGGTAACTTCTCTAGGTATAACATAGTCGGTCACTTCACTTTTTCTTCTGTCTGTTTCTGAATTTTGCACTAATCTTTTTCTTTTGATTGTAGCTATGCAGACAAAGGCATGAGTGTCAGCTACTGACATCCGTTCGCATGCTGCTAAGAAGAGGGAAGCGATCGATGCTGGATCTTTCCGACCATTGAGAAAAAGTGGGGTTGATTCTCCATTGGTACAGGCAAGGGAATCCGACATTCTGTCGGAGGCAGCCCCTGAGTCGATCCTAGCATTGTCGGCCCCGACAATGCTTCTTCCGACTGAAGCACCGTCTGCTGGAGTTGAGATGGTGAGAGATGAAGAAGCCATGGTAGAACCATCAGCGGCTCCATCAGTGGGGATTCGGGCTGAATCACAGTCACGATCGAATCCGAACAATCTGTTGCTGCGCCAACCATTCCTCTAGTAGAGCGGTCTCAGACGCAGTCAAGTATTGACTTTTCGATGGTTTCAAGTGCGCGATCGCCGATTGGAGATCGAGGGAAGCCACCGACTTCTTCTGACGATGATGGGTCGTCTGCAGGCCTCCCCATCCTCTTCGACATCAGAGTTTCTACTGGTGAGTCGATCTTGGCCAATCCGACGTTCATCAAATGACTCATCGAGACTGCACTTCTCTCGACAGATAGAAAAAATAGAAGAAATCGAACTGTGTCCAAAATATTTTCGTCTTTTTACCCAATGATGATTGGGGTAATTTTTCGACACTTCTTTTTTTTTATTCTGACTTGCCTTTTCTTTTCAATTAACGCATGATATGTACGACTTAGAAAATGGATATCAAAAAATCGCTGACCTTCATCAAACTTGGATGGACAAGGTGGCGGCCGTCACCATCGAAAAGTCTGTTGCCATCGAACAACTTCAGACGATGACTGAACGAGAGAACAAGCTTCAAGAAGAAATCTCCATACGACGGCCGACCTACAGTCATCTAAAGCTGAGGTTGAATCGGCTCGTCAGAATATTATATCTCTTGAATCTCGAATCAGGAGCAAGAAGCACTCCATCAGTCGGCTCCGAAGAGTAAGGGATGGATGTATTAAGGAGCTGGAAGCAGAGCGTGGGAGGCATCGGACCACCATAAAAATGCTAGCACTGGCCAATACTGAGTCGGCCTCCGCGAAGGCTGAAGCTGAATCAGCGAGAGACGTCCTGAGTTTGGCTGTCGAGAACTTCAAGAATTCGAAAGAATTCAAGAAGGAGATTCTTGAGGGTGGATTCACCTCCTACTGTCGGATACGACGATGGTCAAGATATGGTCAAAAAATTGTATCCAAATTTGGACTTGAGCAATATCATTCCTCCAAGTTTGGAAGAAGAGACTGCTGAAGAGGGCACCGCACTGGCTGAAGAAGATGCACCGACTGCATCAGGGCCTGCTCCAACTACCGAAGTTGTGCTGGAGCAAGGTGATGAAGACAATAACTGGTGATCGATGTAATATTTTTTTCTTTTTTTTTGTAATCAGACAAATTTTATAATCGAATTTTGGTTCAATTTTGTAACCTTCTCTTCGATGAATAAAAAGGAAAATTTTTTAAGTACAAACTCTTTTTGATATTTTCCTCTTTGTACTTTCAATGTTGTGGAATAATAGTCGAACAACCGATTATCCATCGATGAATCGGATGTTCAGTAATAACTATAGTAGAGTTTCTATTAGTCGAGTGTCAGTCGACATACCTTACCTTTTATATATTTGGATAGATGGTGATAAGCTGAATACCCTTCAACTGACCGTAGTCAAATCGATATGTCTAGATATTTGATAGACGGAGGTAAGCCGAATATCCTTCCACTGATCATAGTCAAATCGATGTACTTTCGATTTGATCGGGATCAAATCGGTATAATATTTTGCTTAGTTAAAATAAAATCAGTATAAGTAGTCATTCGACTGAAGTCAATTTTTATAGTAAAAAAATGAAATATAGTCGGTATATCAATTTTTATAATAAAAAATTGAGATATAGTCGGCATGTCGATTTTTACAGTAGAAAATCGAATCTGTTGTCATTTCGAATCAGATAGCTACAATCCAATTTGGACTGTCTTCTCAAGATCTTCTTCTTTTAGTGGGATGGAAATCAGTTGCTCGGCTGGTTCATCCCTTTCTTCATTTTCTCTTTGATCCAATTTATCGACGAATAAAGAATCTTTGAATTGATTATTTTGTGTAGAGATGAGGAAGAAGCATCGAGCAAGGTATTGATCTCTACATGTTTCTCCGACTCTATTTTTTATTGAAAATTAGACCAGTAAATAGTATATTAAAACTACTGCTCTCAAGGCATTAAGTCCAAATCATCTGAGTATGGCATTATAAGCTAAGGAAACTCAGACGACTGTGAATATCAAGAGAACAATATTCTATTATGAAACTGTTCCCGCGGTTATTGAGAGAGTGATTCTCCTTCTACAGTAATTGCATCCCCAGTAAAATTGACTAATGACATTGAAACTCATCTGAATCGATCAGTCGGTAGTCGCATTCGGAAGAAAGTCGAGTAAAAAAAATATCAGTTGAGCTTTCATTATCAACTAAATTTTTTTTTACATCATAGTTTGCTATTGTCGTCGAGACAACAACAGCATCATCATGGAGAGTTTGTATTCTCCAGACATCATTTTTCAAAAAAAAATTACATTATCAAGTCATCATTTTTTTGCCAACTCTTCTTTGAAAGTTGCCCCCTAATCCTTCTGTCATCCAGAAATCATATTGATGACTCCCGTCGTTGGTCGATTGTTGATTAT
The DNA here is from genome assembly GCF_000442705.2 of Elaeis guineensis. Taxonomy (NCBI): domain Eukaryota; kingdom Viridiplantae; phylum Streptophyta; class Magnoliopsida; order Arecales; family Arecaceae; genus Elaeis; species Elaeis guineensis. The sequence continues at coordinate 6,202,222 of NC_025995.2, forward strand.
TTTCTTAGCTTGTGACTGAGGCTGTTAGTCGGTGGGAGGTTGAGTCAGCGATCTCATCGAAACTTTTCAAGGTAGCCTCGTCGAATCAAAGCATCTATTTCGTCCCTGAGTTGGATGCACTGTTCGGTATCGTGTCCGTGATCATGATAAAATCGATAGTATTTTCTTATGTCCCAGCTCTTTGGTGGTGCTTTCATTGGTAGAGGGTGTCGAAGATACTCCTCTCCTTCGATCTCCATCAAGATCTGCACACGGAGAGCAGAAAGAGGAGTATAGGAGTCATACTTGCTATAGTTGTTTAGCTTTAGACTCTGTCGTCGAGGTGAAGCTCGTTTATTGGTGGCTGGTCGACTTGATTCGATCAGAGCTCTATTTTTTTTCTGCTTCTTTTTCTGACATTTTTCTTCTATGGGATGCCAGTCAGAAGCGGCCTCATCCGTGTGAATATACTTGTATGCATGCTCTAAAAGTTCAGCATAGGTCTGAAAAAGAGTCTTGTCCAGAGAATAGGTGAATCTGGATCTCCTCATACTCCTTTTCATGGCCGATATGGTCATATCTTCATTGAGGTCCCTGACCTCAAGTGTGGCCGCGTTAAAACGAGCCACAAAATCTCTTAACGTCTCTATCTCGCCTTACTTAATGAAAAAGAAACTGTCTGATATCTGTGACCCATTTCGGCTAGTGCTGAAATAGGTCACGAAAGAATGCTCGAGCTGCTCGAAGAAGTTTATACTCTTCGACTGAAGTTCAGAATACCAAACTCGAGCGGTCTTCTAAATAGTCGCCAGAAAAATGATGTATAGAAGGCCGTCAGTTGCCTCCTAGATCATCATGAAAGCTTTGTAGCTCTCCAGATGATCAATTGGATTACTGGAGCCATCATATGGCTCCATTTACGGCATCTTGAACCGAGATAGAATCGATTCATCCAGAATGCACTGAGAGAAAGGTTGGACAGTGTGGAAGTCATAGTCACTGAAAGATTTCTGACCTTCTACCTGTGGTCAGGCAAGTCGGGGGTCAATCTCTCTGAACTTGCGCTCGTAGTCGTTGAGCTGCCGCTGTTGAGACAATCCAGGGGTAGAGTCCCCCGAAGAATTTGAAGATGGAGAAACAGAAGGTGTACGCGGTTTTTTCTCCTTCTCGATACTATATACACGGAAAGGAGAAGGAGAACGCTGCGAAGGATAGATGGCACAATGGGAGTGCCGAGAATGCGGTTGCCTATCTCAGTGAGAGTGCAGAGACAGTTGCCACTCTGGAAATGAGGAGAGTGAACATTATGGAAGACGGCGGCTGTGCCTAGATAGCATCGAATGAGCCATCGGCTCCTCCACCAACAGCTGCTGCTGGTGTTGTATTTGTTGCTGTTGGAGGTCATGGACCGCCTCCTTTAATACCTTCATTTGCTGCATTAGGACAGCAATTTGCGCGTCCATAGTGACTACAGGATGCGAAGAGCTGGGCTCTACCAATGGAGATGGGAGAGGAATATCTTTTCAGCAGGAAGATTGCCTCGCAGATCCTGTTGAATGTTGAGCTCTGATTTTTATCATGGTTGCTTATATCTTTCCCTACTTGGTGCACCAATCTGTTGCGGCTAATCCCCTGTTGCGCCAATCGCTGGAGAAGAGCACCTACAAAAGAAGTTTGCACTGACCGAAATTGTGTCCGACAGGGACCCTCCGATGCTTAAGTCAGTGGAGAGTGGTGAAGAGCAGATGAATATTAAAAGTGGTAGAGTATCAGTCCAGAATTACCTTACCAATATTGTTTATTTACCTTCCTTTTATAGATGATTCAGATGTAACCATCGAGCATGTGGTCCCACTTTTTATGGCATTAAAGGACAATTATCGAGCCATAATCATGGAGTTAATGGGCTGTTTATGCCCACTAATGACGTGACACGTAGTTGATAACCATTTATAACGATTAGACACGTGAGTTTCACACATTCCGGCATTATACGATTGTGGGATGGATGGTTACACCCGCCATTGATCATGTTCGGGCCATTATGTGCTTTCTGCACTGACAGTTTTAGATAAATCGACTATATATCGATAATAATAGTATGTTGGTAGTCGTGAAGATCCGAATGAGCATCGATCGGTAACTCTGATATGTCGATGGTCATCGATCGGAGATTAATCGAATTGTCGTGGTTGTCCATTGATGGTTGAGAATAACCGGCTGTCGATCGATCAGCTGATTGTTAATCGATATATTATATTTATGAGGCTGATCTAGAATCAAAATAGGAGATCGATTGAATTATCCCAACAATCTGTACACCCTAGTGTTACTTTTTCGTGCAAATGAATAATAGGTTTGGCAAGAAATTGTGCACGAGGACCTCCCGGATTTGTGCTATATTTGTGGACATGTACGTGTCACTTGGCAAACACTTGTTCATCTTCTCATCTCGATTTGGCTTCTTCCATAAAGGTGCTCTACGGACCTTCAATTCATGCCGCTCGCGTACCTCTCTTTGAATCCCCACTAAATGCTATGCTCCCACATCATCATTGCTTTTTTCAGTGGCTTCTTCTCCTACTAAGATCTCTGCTTGGGCTTCTACTCATCGGGCAACTTACTGTTCTCTACCTCCAGTTGCTACTTTGGAGCCTTCTCCTTTTCGGCCATCAGTTTTCTCTCTCTTGCAATTGAATCCTACCGGAGATTATATAGATTTTAAATTCAACTCTTAGTGTGCCAACTCACCAACTCCACGTTCTGCTGCACATGAGAAAAGAAAGAGGTCTTCGCCGTCGTACAGAAAGATGGAGAATTCCAATGGTTCCGGTGGTTTTATCTCTCCCCCTGGATACAAAATCTTGGGTTGTTAATGTGGTTTGAATTTTGAATATTTTTTATGAGCTCGAATTATGATCCAATCTGAAAAACTCATGTTGCGACCTGAATGAAATATTTTGGGATGTCTATGATGGTAGCGGAGGGCATGGGCCGATAGGCCCATGTCCGAAGCCCATCACTGATCTCATTGGGGGGTGCGGAGGGCAACGCCTCCCACGGTACGGACCAGTATAAATATTGTACTTTCTGCCAATCTCGGCAGTTTTGTGAGAGAGGTTTGGGAAATCAAATTGCGGCTAGGGTTTGGAGAATTCTTGAGTGATTGTATCTCCCTTTTCATCATAGTGAAATTTTTCTCTCGTGTCTTATCCGTGGACGTAGGCTTTTCAGCCGAACCACGTAAATCCTGTGTTTATTTTTTCTTCTCTTTTCTATTTTGTATGATTGTATGAATCTATGTGTGCCCTATATTTGTGCTTGCTGTAACATGAGTGTTGAGGCATCTAATCAGCTTATTTAAAATCAATCCTCTACTATTTTTACCACTACCTCTATTCCTACTCTTGCTGCTTCTGCTACTGAAAGCATCTCAATCACTACGTCTAAAGCTTGACCAAGGAATGTCTCACTTCCAGCTTCTGAAGGATTTTCAGTCCCATCGCTTTCAACCACTGATGTTGGTAATCCCTCTGATTTACATTCGGTCTACTTTGGTCAGCTTAAGTGCTCTATAAGAGCTTCAACCATGAGTTAGTAGTTGGATAGTGGCTCTATTGTTGTTGTTGATACCTGCTCTGTTCATGTTGCTCGTCAAGATTCATCACCTCATTTAGACTGGGATGCTCTTCCTAATCCCACCTCCATTATATCCACTTAGTCATGAATATCCTATCATGGAATTATAGGGGTGCTTCGAAGCACTCCTTTGTTGACTATTTCAAGACTCTCAATCGCACTCATAGGATAGATATTATTTGTCTTGGCTTTCTGAGAATTCCTGGCCCGGACTTCAAATAATTACGGGTTCTTTCTGGTCCTTGTATATGGTGTCTGCCGTGGGTCTTTCTGATGGTATACCTATTGCTTGGAAAAAGGATGCTGGATAGTTTAGTTTTGCTCATCAAGATCAACAGTAGTCTATAGGATTGTTACTCCTCGCTCGGGTTCTTCTTGGTTACGTGGGGTTATCCATGCAAGCATAGGTGGGCTGATGCGTCATTTTTGTTGCATTCTTTCTACCAAATCTAAATGCTGAAATTGCCAATTTGTTACTTGGGGACTTCAATCGTATTCTATACAGCCATGATATGTGAGGAGGCAGGCCTTTAACAGAGATATTCGTCAATTTCATAAATTTGTCAATCAATCTGGTCTTTTGGATCCGAGAATCTAAGATCCATCCCACATATGATGTAACAATCAATATGGCTCAGCCCAGGTCTCCAAGTGTCTCAATAGGATTTTTGGAACTGATCAATGGCTATTGTGGTATGCTAACTATGAGGTTTGTCACTTGGCTCGCTTTGCATCAAATCATTATCCAGTTTTGATGTCCTTACAATCACATCGGTCGAGGGGTCCTTTTTTCCCCTTTCCGATTCAGAAAGTTTTTGTTATCTTGTTCTGGAATTCATCAGCTTATCACTTAGTCTTAGAAATATCGTGGAGGTCATTGCTCCCTTTATATTCAGCTTTTTATCACATTAAGGAATACCAAGAGAGCCCTTCGTCAATGGAATAGATCAAATATTGATAATATTTTCTCCCAAGATGATATTCTTTGTACCAAACCCTTAGACCTTTAGACTAAGGAAGCTGTTTCTGGTCCTCTTTCACCTGTAGAGCATAAATTACTTTTACAAACTATGATTTAATATCAAAATAATCTTCATTTGCAAGAGATCTTCTGGCGGCAAAAATCTTGGATCTCACAGATGGAGGATGGGGATTCTAATATTAAATTTTTTTATACTTCTATCGTCCACCGACGACGTCATAATCAGAATTCTTCTATTAGTCATCCTTCTGGTTCTTTGACTAATAATATGGAAGAAGGTCAATCTATCTGGTTTTCTTACTTTCATGAACATTGGCGTAGCCATTCTAGCCCCATATCTCAATGGTTGCCACCATCTAATGCCTATGTATTTGATTCTCAGAATCAGTTGCTCATTGCACCAATTTTGGATTTAGAAATTGAGACTGTTTTAATGAATATGAATCTTGATCAAGCCCCAAGGCAAGATGGTTTCCTTTTTTTTTTTTTCTTTCAAAAAATTTAGCCCATTATCAAATCAGATGTTCTTACAATCAAACATTGTTTTAGGTATGGTCACTTACCCGCATTGGGGAATAAACTTTTATTGCCCTTGTGCTAGAAAAGCCTAATCCTACTTTGCCTTGTGATATTTGGCCCATTAGTCTTTGTAATATAATTTATAAGCTTATGACAAAGATTCTTGTTAATAGAGTTAAGCCTTTCCTTCCATCTTTAATTTTCCTAAATCAAGGGCTTTTGTTCGAAGTAGTTAGATTATTGATCACATCATTCTTGGCTAAGAAATCGTAGCTTTTTAGAACGTGCCACTCCTTCTAAAGCCTTAGCAATGCTTAAGATTGAAATGACTAAACCTTTTGATAAACTTAACTAGCAGTTCATCTTAATTGTTCTACATCATTTGAGACTTCACCCTACTTTTATCAAATGGAAACAAGCTTGTGTTGTTAATCCCTCCTTTGCTCTTCTTATTAAGTGTTCCCCCATGGTTTGTTTTTTTCCTAGTCAAGGTCCTTTATCCCTGTTTTTGTTTATTATGTGCACTGATATTCTCTCAAGACTTTTTCAGCCTGCTGTTCATTACGATGCATTCAAACTTCAAAGGCTATAGCCCTACCAATCAAGGGCCTCAGTCCTCTCGCATCTTTTATGCTGAGCAAAATTTTTTATGCACCATGGATGATATAAAAAATCCGACGTAGAGTACACTGACTTGTCCGATTGATCCATGTAGTCATCATTTTCTAACATGCATTTAATACCTGCAGATCAGTTTTTTATTTAAAAATTTTATATGAAGAAAATGTCCCTATCCTTCGAAAAAATTATAATATTTTATATCTATATTACAATATCCTGCATCCATAATATACATAGGATATCAAAATTTTTTCTAAAGAATAGAGGTGTTTTCATCATTCAAAATTTTCAAACGAAAAGCTGACCTGCATGCATTAAATAAGTATTGAAAAGTGATTGGACAAAAACGTCCCCTTCATATTATGATATTTTAGGCCATATTATGATATCCTGTGCTATATTACGCCACAGGATGTCATAATTTTTTCTAAAGGATAGGAATATTTTAATCATACAAAATTTTTAAACGAAAAAATCGATCTGCAGCATTAAATGTGCGTTGAAAAGTGATGACTACGTGGATCAATCGAATAAGATGGTGCACTCTATGTCAGATTTTCTACACTACCCACGATGCACAAAAGATTTCTCTTTATGCTAATGATATCTTGCTTAATGCTAAAACTTTGGCCCATGATATCAAAGTTGTGCTGGATCTCTTTTAATTTGTGCCCTATTAAGCCAACAAGTGAATCTTCAAAAGTTCCCACTCAAATTTGGCCCTTCCATTCCTTGGACTGTCAAAAGACAAATTCGGCAGCTTCTATAAATCCCTTTTCAAGATGCAATTTGGCATTGCCTGGGAGTGCCTTTAACTACTGGTGCACTTCGTCCTTTCCACTTTACTTGTCTACTGGACCAAGTGGAGAAAAGGATCACGAGAAACGGATCACGAGATGGCAATGGAAAGTGCTGTCTTTCGGTGTTATCCTCTGTTCCCATCTATACTATGTCTTCATTGGGCATCTCGACAATGACTGGAGAAGGGATTTCAATCTTTTTTTTGTTGAGGCATACCCTTACTCGTGTCGTGGTCTATATCTTTTATCTTGGGATTGTTGCTGTCAATCTCTTCATCATCTATTCATCGAGAACAAGCATCTATAAAATGAAGTCCGCACTGATCGAAATTATCTCCGACGGAGACCCTCCGATGCTTAAGTCAGAGAAAGAGACTGGGCAACAGTCGAATGAGAACAGAGACAGAGTTCAGCGTATCAAGATTAGCTTACCAAAATTTGTTGCCTTACCCTCTTTTTATAGGGTAGATCATCGCAACTGCCGGATATGGTCCCGTATTTAGCGGCATAGAATCATGGGGCGATAATCTCGTAATGGGTTATTAATCCCCATGGATTACACCGCGATATCAGTGGAGTAACCGTTCGTGACGGTTATGATATATTTGAATGAGTCGGCTGACTGTTCGTCAGGAGTCGGTTGTCGATTAGTAACTCTAAAATACCGACGGCCGAAGTAGTTTATTGTCTGTAGAATCCGAACATCGACTGCCTGTCGATCTTGATTCAGTGAGGAATATTCGGTTGGTCGATCGAGAGTAGCGTCGGTCTGCTCAATCGACATATAGTCGGTAATCGCTTCCAGGATCGTCTGTTCGTTTGGTGGGTCAGAGTCGGACATCGATCGGTGTGTGTCGGAGATCGGTCGGTTTATGAAGGTCGGTCGGTTTACTCCAATAGTTGCCCCTCCACTCCAGAGTCCAATCGTAGATCATTGCATGCGTCGTCACGTGGTTAATTGCCTTGGACGAAAGTTGTTGTCTGTCATGTCGAATTCAAGCTCTGACACCACCTTCGTTGGAGTACGGCCGAACAGTTATTTTGTTGCTTTCGAGCCATCGTATCGACAGGAGGATTTGGTGTCAGACGTCGTATCGGGAAGGTGAGCCAGCGCCAGCTGTTACATTGGGAAGGCAAACCGACGTCGCGGGATTTAATTCTGGCATGTAGATTTTCGCCACATGTCGGGGTGCCATTGGGTCGGAGACGTTCACATGGATAGGGATGACATGATTCAATCTGGGTCAGGTGCGTCGAACCATCGTCCGATGATGGTTCAATCTATTACCACGTGTCGTCATCCAGTGTCTTCTCGATCTAACCGCTTTCATCTGGGCCGTCGAGCATTCCTATATAAAGGGGCTCTGTCAGCCAGGTACTCATCCTTCATTTTATCTTTTCTAGAAAGAGGGCTCTGTTGGAGAACAGCTTTTGAGCGAAAATCATCTCTTGTTGCTTTCTTCAGTTCAGATTTCTTGAGTATTTTAGATGAGTGAGGTTGCCACAGGGGGTGGTCGGTCGTGGGTTCCGACCGACGACTCCCTATCGGACTCGGAGGTTTTTTCATTATGGGGTCCGACCATTAGTCGATTTTGGAAGTGGCATCGTGCTTCAGGACGATGTCAGCTTTTTACTCCTGGTGCCGATGGTGGGGTCGACGATCGATTTCTGTGCATCCTGCATTCCTGTCTCAGCTACATGATCAAAGTCATTTTCGTCGGTGGATGAAAATCTAAAGCCCGCCTCTAGCTTCGGTTGCCGATCGGACTTCAGCAAGGAGGGTGCGATCGTTGATCGTATTTTTCATGTAGAAGTGGATCAGGTTGTTGGCGTGGTTGGTCGGGCAGTATGATCGGTCAACCATCTTCACAGTCTGATCCGATTCGTATCATTTTCGAGCTGGAGGGTAAAGTTTATTGGAGAAACTGATTCAAAGTGGGTCTATTAATTCTTCAACGGAAGGCGGCGACGAAGATTAGTCGGTGTATCTTTTTTTTTGTAAAGAAAGTTATAATCAGACTTTTGTCCAATTTTATATTTTTTTTCTGATAATGAATAAAGATATTTTCCTTCAAGATATAGAATTTTTGTTTGCTGAAGTGTCTGTGATGTCCGTCCGTAAAGTAGTCTCTGAACGTAGATCGTAGATCCGACCATTCCACAGATTGTAAGGTCTGCTAGTCGTGCAGTTTCCAACGTATTTAATTAGGATTACGATAGTAAGTCATATATCCATTATCCGGACCTTGATCGGATTCATACGTTGTATTATCTGATAAACGGTGGCAAGTCGAATATCTCTCAACTGGCCGTGGCCATGTCGGTATAATTCCAATCCGACTCTGATCGTTTTGGTATTTTTTCTTTTTTGGTTGATATCAAATCGGCAAATTAGCCAGCCATTTGAATGGAAAGCTGACTATGGGGGCGGAGCGGCTTTTGTGGAGGAAATCTGTGTGGCCGGTGCTAGCCTCCCGTTGAAGTAGATAGGTCAGTTCTGCAGGAGAATCGGGATGCAGTCGGTGGTCAGGCTGAAGATTTATGACTTCTTTGGAAAATCAGACCCCAGGCCATGACATTGATGATCCGACCTCCACAATGAGGACCGACATTTTATTAGAAGTCTGGTTTACGATTCTGGAACAGAACTATATTTTCAAGTGCATACAAGGATCACTGATAGTAGAACTTTAGATTGTCGGTATTCCATATTCGGAGAATAGCCGAACCTTCTAAGGTTTCGAGCCGATAGGCATCTGATCTGTTTGTCTCTGATATCCTGTAGGGTCTTTCCCAGTTCGGAGATAGCTTTCTTTGATCTAGAGGTTTTAAAATTTTTACTTTTCTCAGAACTAAGTCTCCTAGTCGAAAAATTTTTGACTTGACTTTGGTATTATAGTATTGAGCTATCTTTTGCCGGTACGTGGCCATGCGAAGTTGAGTTTCACGTCGGAGTTCTGGTAGGAGATCCAAGTCGGCTCTCCGACACTCGGAGTTATCCGATTCATTGTATTGCTCAACTCTTGTCGATGGTAACCCGATCTCGAGTGGAATCATCGCCTCCATCCCATAGGCTAAATTGAAAGGAGACTCTCCAGTCGATATACGGAGAGTTGTCCGATACGCCCATAAGACTGGATATAGCTCTTCGACCCAAAGACCCTTAGCCTCATTCAGTCGGGTCTTTAATCCGTGCAAGATTGTTCGGTTGGTCACCTCAACCTCTCCATTTGATTGCAGGTGCCCAACTGATATAAGCTTATGTGTAATATAAAACTTTGTACAGAATTCTCTGAAGTCCTGATTGTCGAATTATCATCCGTTGTTGGTGATGATGGTATGTGGCAGTCCAAACTGTAGATGATGGATTTCTGAATGAAGTCTTCCATTTTGCGTTCAGTGATTTAGGCCAGGGGTTCGGCTTCTATCCACTTGGTGAAATAGCCAATTGTGACCACTATGAATTTTCTTTGGCCAGACATCGGGGGAAAAAAATTAAGTATGTCGATTCCCCACTGAGCGAAAGGCCAGGGTGCGACGATGGACGTTAGACGACTGGCGGGTTGATGCTATACGTTGGCATACTTCTGGCATGGTTCGCACCTTTGGACCAAATCAACCGCATCTTTTTTCATGGTGGGTCAATAGTAACCTTGTCGCAAAATCTTGTAGGCTAGGGACTTGCCCCCCAAGTGGCTTCCACAAATTTTTTCATGCACTTTTCTAAGTACATAATCGACATCGGTCAGCCCTAGGCACTTTAATAAGAGAAGGGAGAATGACCTTTTGTATAGATGACTATCCATCATCACATACTAAAAAGCTGCCCATCGGGTTCGTTTTGCTTCCACAGGGTCCTCAAAGAGGACTCCGTCGGACAGATATCGGATGATCAGATCCATCCAATTAGGTTCGACTGTTAGCTGCAACACTTTTTTATTTTTGTCGATACTTGGCTGTTCAAGACACTCCACAAATGTTTGACCCAACGAACTGTAAGCAGTCATTGTCAATCTAAAAAGTACGTCGACTTGAGCATTCTCGGTTCTGGGTATGTGGAAGATCTCGAAGTATCTTAAATTCATCATAAGGTATTTCACCTTTTGAAGGTATATTGCTATGATCGGGTCTCGAGCTTCGAATTTGCCTTTGACTTGTCCTACGATCAGTTGAGAGTTGATGAAGACTTTCAGACTATCAATCTCGAGCTCCTTAGCCATTTTCAAACCGGCTAAGAGAGCTTCATATTCGGCTCGGTTGTTTGAAGCTTTGAAGTCGAACCGAAGGGTGTACTCGATGACTATCCCTTCTGAGTTGGTGAGAACGAGGCCAGCTCCACTGCCTTGAGCATTTGATGTCCCATCGATATACAGCACCCAGGTCGACCTTAGGTTGGGCTCGGTGGTTGCAGCCTCCTTCGTGGTTGCATCTTCTGACTTGTTATCAGCTATTGTGCATTCTGTGATGAAGTCGGCTAGGACTTGTGCCTTTATTGATGGCCATGGTCGGTATTATATGTCGAATTCACCTAGCTTCACCGTCCACTTCGCCATTCGTCCCGATGTATCAGGACGGTGCAGGATCACTTTTAATGGTTGATCGATAAGGACCGCAATGGAGTGTGCCTGGAAGTAAGGGCGAAGCTGTTGCACCGATAAGATCAGGGCGTAGATCATTTTCTCCACTTTTGAATATCTAACTTCGGCATTGTGGAGTACTTTGCTGGTGTAGTAGATGGGTCGGTGAATTTGATTTTCATCTTTCTGAACGAGTACCGAGCTAACCACCCCTGTCGATGTCGCCAAGTAGAGATATAGTATTTCTCTGACCTTCGATTTTATGAGTAAAGATGGAGAAGCCAGATACTTCTTCAGGTCTTCGAAGGCTTGTCGACATTCATCCGAACAGGAGAAGTCCTTCGTTTGCCTCAAAGTCTTGAAGAATGGTAGACACCTTTCAATTGACCTAGAGATAAATCGGCAGAGTGCGGTGATTCTACCATTCAGTTGTTGTACCTCTTTCTTCGTATTTGGATGCTTCATGTCAATGATAACTTTTATTTTCTCGAGGTTGGCTTCGATTCCTCGTTGCGAAACAAAAAATCCAAAAAATTTCTCCGAGGTCACTCCGAACACACATTTGGTCAGATTTAATCTCAGTTGGTGTCGTCGGAGCATGTTGAAAGCTTCTTCCAAATCTCGAATATGATTCAAAGTCTGAATGCTTTTCACCAGCATGTCGTCCACGTACACTTCCATATTTCGTCCGATCTGTACTTGAAGATTTTGTTGATGAGTCATTGATAGGTGGCTCCGACGTTTTTCTAATCGAAAGGCATTACTTTGTAGCAGTATTAGCCCTTGTCAATCATGAAAGCCGTATGTTCCTCATCCTCTAGTGCCAGGCGGATTTGATTATATCCAGCAAAGGCATCCATAAAGCTCAATAGTCGATGACCCAACGTTGTATCTACCAGCTGGTCGATCTTTGACAGTGGGAAGCTGTCTTTCGGACAGACTCGATTCAGGTCAGTGTAGTCGATGCAAATCCTTCATTTTTTGTTGGCCTTTTTCACCATGACTACGTTGGCAAACCAGTCTGGATATGTGGCCTCTCTAATGAATCCTGCTGCGAGTAGTTTGTCGACTTTCTCATCGATGGCTTTCTGTCTTTTCGGGGCAAAGGATCACTTTTTCTGCCTCACTGGCTTGACGTTTGGACTGATGTTGAGCTGATAGGTCATTATTTTTAGAAGAATACCGGACATGTCCATGGCTGACCAAGCAAAGATATCGGCATTGGCTTTAAGCAATTTGATTAGTTGTTGTCGCTCTGAGTCAGACAATTGTAATCTGATTCGAATCGTTTGCTTGAAATTTTTTGTTATCAGGATGGAAGTCAATTGTTCGACTGGCTCACCTCTTTCTTGATTTTCCCTTTGGTCTAATTTGTCAGCCGGCAGGGAGTCCTCAGGTTTATTATTCTGGGCAGAGATCGTGAAACAACGTCGGATGAGTTGTGGATCTCCGCACATTTCTTCGATACCATTTTTGATCAAAAATCGGACCAACAGATGGTATGTCGAGACTATCGCTCTCAGGGCATTTAGTCCGAATCTTTCGAGTATGGCATTGTAGGTCGAGGGTACTCGGACGATCGTAAAGATTATGAAGATGGTGCTTTATTATGGTTCAATCCCAGCAGTTAGGAGGAGGGTGATTTCTCCTTCCACTGTGATCGCATCTCCAGTGAAGCCGACTAACGGTGTCGAGATTTTTTTGAGTTGGTCAATCGGCAATTTCATTCAGAACAAGGTCGAGTAAAACAGAACGTCAGTTGAGCTTTCATTATCAATAAGTATCCATTTTACATCATAATTCACTATTGTTGCTGAAACAACAACAGTGTCATCATGGAGAGTTTGAATTCTCCGAGCATCTTCCTCTGAGAAGGTTATTGCATCATGGAGTCTTGGGTGCTTCGTCGACTCCTCATCAGGAGTTGCCCCTCGATCCAGCTATCTGGTGATCATGTTGATGACTCCCACGATCAGTTGGTTATTCACAGCTTCCTCAGTCGTTTGGGGTCATCGATCGAGAGGAGGTTGAGTCGGCAGCTCCCTCTTATATTTCTCGAGGTAGCCACATCATATCAAGACTTCTATTTCATCCTTGAGCTGGATGCATTGTTCGGTGTCATGGTCATGATCTCAGTGGAACCGATAATACTTTCTTCGATCACAGTTCCTCGCTTTCATCGATGGAGGGTGTCGTAGATATTCCGCCCCTTCGATCTCCATGAAGATCTGTGAACGAGGAGCAGAGAGAGGGGTATAGAAATTATATCTATTATGTGTCGGCCTTAGACTCCGTCATCAGGATGAGGCTTGCTTGTTGGATGGGGGCCTACTCGTTTCGGCCGGAGCCCCACTCTTCTGCTTTTTCTTCTGATCTTTGTTTTCTGCCTGACAGCGGTTAGAAGCTCCTTCGTCCGTGCACATATATTTGTACGCACGTTCTAAGAGTTCAACATACGTCCGAGGAAGGGTTTTATCCAATGAGTACGTGAATCGGGATCCCCTCAGACCTCTTTGCATGGTCGATATGGCTATGTCTTCGTTGAGGTCCTTGACCTCAAGCGTGACCGCATTGAATCAAACCACGAAATCTCAAAATATTTCGGTCTCTCCTTGTTTGATCGAAAAAAGACTATTCGAGGTTCATGACGGCCTCTGACTGGTGCTAAAATGGGCCACGAAGGAATATTCCAGTTGCTTGAAGGAGTGGATACTTTCCGACCAAAGCCCAGAGTACCAGGCCCGAGCAGCTTTTCGAAGTGTGGCCAGAAAGCCGATGCACAGGAGGGCGTCAGTTGCTCCCTGGATTATCATGAGAGCCTTGTAGCTCTCAAGGTGATCAATTAGGTCGGTGGAACCGTCATAGGGCTCCACATGCGGCATCTTGAATCGAGTCAGGATCGGTTCGTTCAAAATAATCGGGAGAGAGCCTGGACGATATGAAAATCGAAGTTGTTTAACGATTTCTGACCGTTTGTTTGGAGCTGGATGAGTCGGCGGTCGATTTTCTCGAACTTACGTTCGTAGTCTTCAAGCCGCCGGTGGTGGGAGACTCTAAGGGTTAATCCTCCCGATGAATTAGAGTCAGATGATGTTTGCAGTCGCTTTCCCATCCTTGCTCGATCTAATTGGGAAGGAGAGGGGCGCTGTGAATGGTGGGTGGCGCATCGAGATTGCCATGAGTTCCGCTGCTTATCCTATTGAGAGAGTCGAGATCGTTGCTCTGGTGGAGGAGATGGAGATCGTCGCAGATGACGGCGGCTATGCTTGGAAGGTGCTGAATGCACCACCGGTTGCTCCACCGACGGTTGTGGTGGCTGAGTTTGCTGTTGTTGGAGGCTTTTGACTATCTCTGCGAGGACGTTCATTTATTGCATGATCGCAGCAATCTGAGTGTCTGTAGTAACCACAGGGCATGGAGAACCGGGCTCTGCTACTGAAGGCAGGGGAGGGGCCTCTTCCCGACGGAAAGTGTGTCTCATCGATCTGGTCACTACTGATCGTTGAGCTCTGATTTTCATCATTGCGAGTTTTCTTCTTGTTCTTTCTCCCTTCCTGGCGCACCAATCTGTTGCTACCAATTCCTTCGTCGTCTGTTCGTCGGAAATGAGCACCTGCAAAATGAAATCCACACTGATCGGAGTTATCTCCGATGGAGATCCTCCGATGCTTAAGTTAGAGAAGGAGACTGGGCAACAGTCGAATGAGAATGAAGACAGAGCTCAGCATATCAAGATTAGCTTACCAAAATTTGTTGCCTTACCCTCTTTTTATAAAGTAAATCATCGTAACTGCCGGATATGGTCCCGCATTTAGAGGTATAGAATCACGGGGTGATAATCTCGTAATGGGTTATTAATCTCCATGAATTACACTGCGATATCAGTGGAGTAACCGTTTGTGATGGTTATAATATATTTGAATGAGTCGGCCGACTGTTCGTTGGGAGTCGGTTGTCGGTTAGTAACTCTGAAATACCAACGATCGAAATAGCTTATTGTCTGTAGAGTCTGAACATCGACCGCCTATCGATCTTGATTCGATGAGAAATATTCGGTTGGTCAGTCGAGAGTAGCATCGGTCTGCTCGGCCGACATATAGTCGATAATCGCTTTCAGGATCGTCTGTTCATTTGGTAGGTCAGAGTCGGACGTCGGTCGGTGTGTGTCAGAGATCGATCGGCTTATGGAGGTCAGTTGGTTTACTCCAACAGGGATATTATTTGTTCCTCCAAGTGAAGTGGTGGTTTAGGCATCCATTCGTTGCAATTAAAACAGAAAGCATCTCTTTTTAAAGTTGCTGCTTGCTTGGTAATTAAACCTCACTCTCTTTGGGTGCAACTAGTGAAGGCTAGGTACAAGTTTCATGGCTCATGGCTTTTACACACTCTGCCACCTAAATGCTCATCATTATGGTGCCAAATTGTTTTATACTCATCATCTATTAAGTTTAATTTCATTTGGAAATTGGCAGATGGCAAGGCAGATCTCACTTGTAACCCTAGCTTTTTGGCTAACATATATCAACATAGATGTTTGTTTGCAAGATAAAAAAGTTACTCATTATATCATCCCTAGGGATGCAATCGAGCTGAGCCGAACCAAGTAGCTAGAAGCACTACAAGAAAATGAACTATTAGCGATGGCTAATTGCCATCACTAATAGCCGATTTGCCATTGCTAATGCTATTAGAGATAGCAATTTAGTCATCGCTAATAAAGCTAATTAGTGATAGTATTAGCGACAAAAAATAGTTACTAATAATTTTAATTTTTTTAATTAAAATATTAAAAAATTATTAACGATGGTTTAACCATCGTTACTGTAGTCGCTAATAGTTTTTTATTTTTTTAATTAAAATATAAAAAATTATTAGGGACAGCAATTACCGTCGCTAATGCCGTCACTAATAATATTTAATTATTTTTAAAAAATTTATAATTAAATATTTTAAAACCTATTTAATCACATTAACAAGCAATAATATTTTTTAGAACTTGTTATAAATAAAATAATAATTATTTAACATAATCATAAATATAAAATTAATTATATTATATTAAAACTATAAATTATATAATTTTATAAATTTATACTATTTTATAAATATTAAAATTATATACATATCGAAAAAAATCATGTAGGATCCTTCTCATCCTCCTCCTGCTCCTGTACATCCTCTCCAGCAGTTGATGGATGAGAACCAGATGTCTCAGTATCTTGTAATGAAAAAAATAAAATATTATTAATAAATTTTGATACGAAAGCATAAATATCGATACGGAGGTATATATTTCGATATATTACTCTGATTTTCAAACAGATTATTTCTACATATTTTATTCGATAATACGGAGCTATAGACACTTCCAGCCCATCGATTGAATGGTTAAATTGAATTGTTACTTTATAGGTCCCATTTTCAAATTATTAATAAGTTTCGATACGAAAGCGTATATGTCGAAATAGAGGTATATATTTTGATATACTACTTTAATTCTTGAACAGATTATTCCTACATATTTCATTCGATAATACAGAGCTATAGACACTCCTGATCCATTGATTGGATGGTTAGATTGAATTATTATCCCCTAGATCTTATTTCTGAAATATCAATAAGTTTCGATACGAAAGCGTATATGTTCAATACGAAGGTGTATATTTTGATATACTACTCCGATTCTAGAACAGATTATTCCTACATATTCCATTCAATGATACGGAGCTATAGACACTCCCAACCCATCGATTGGATGGTTAAATTAAATTTTTACACTTTAGATTTTATTTTTGAACTCAAGTCTAAACATATGAAATTTCTAAATATAAAAATTTAAAATAAATAAAAAAAATTATTATTAGACTTATCTACTGTGATGGCTGTGACAACGAGCCTAGTTGATCACGTAGATGTGGATCTCGAAGAATCTCAACGATCGTATCGCTAACGGCTTCTCGAAATCTCTGATATCGCTGGCTCCAAAATCTATGCACGATCTCCTCCACATGTGCATCACCCCATGTCTGGATCGTCGAGGCCTGAGAAGAGGACGTCAAAGAGTATTGAGTTATTGGAAGATCGAAGCTATGGCCGAATTCTATGATCCGGCTCCTACTTACCACTTCAGTAGCCCTGAGCCATCCCTCGAGGTTAAGGAGGGGCTGAGAGGATGGATCCTCATCGTACCGTGATGCGAACCTGAGAGTAATCAAGATATCATAAAGAATATTATATTAAATAATAAAAAATAAAATAGTATAAAACAGAATATCTAAAGTATTAGAATTTACCGCGTGGTATGTATGGCGCAGAACCATGCGAGTTGGCTGCATGAGAGCTCTCTTCTCGAGAGCTCTCTCCTCAGATGATGAACTCTAGATATTTTGTCCTCCTAAAAGTATTCTGATAAATGAAATTTTTCTTTTTCTTCGATGAATGGCTCAAGACTTAATTTTGCATACAACTCACCGTTCTTTCTTTCCTCTCTCCTTTGATGGGAAAAGAGTATAATATACTTAAACAGCTTGTTGGACTAGTACAAAGGGATCATTAACATATGCTTTTAATTTATGTTGGATTTCAATAAGCCCGTACTATAGATCAACCTTCATACAATTGTCGATATCAAACTATCGACACTTAAACAGAATAACACTATTACCTCCAAAATAGATCAACTTGATCACTTCTTCGAGGATTTCATAGTAGTCACTCTCTGCCTCGGCCCATCAGCTATCTTTTATATACACATCGCTATTCATTGTACTCTTATAATATCCATATTGCTGCGTGTGAAATTTGAAACTATTTACATTACAACCATTATAATATGTTACGTACTTTACTGGCCTGTAACCTAATGGTCTTAGCTTTTTAGGTATAGATTCGTCCCCTTGCATGACTTGCATATTATAAAAAAAATAAATTGAGAAAAATTATAATAAATAAAATGGCAATTGTCACTTACCAATTGATGAAACCAATTTGCAAAGTTCTGTGAGCGCTAAGTGGAGATTTCTTCCTCGCTTATTATCGGTTTGTTCCATCTCAACATCTTATCATATTGCCTATACATACATAAGATAAGTACAGGATGATAAATGATTAAAGAGTTGAGATTGTGATGGATACTTACTCAACATATGGATCGACCTCTGCATAATTTAGCAAAATATGTATCTCTACCTAGCGAATTTCAATATCAGTTAATATCCGACAAACCTCGTGCCCAAATTCACGAGTGGGATAGATAAATATTGAGATTTCTGCCTCTGATTCCTCACTACCATCATCATTTCGATCCACTTAAGTCAGCTTTATCTGCACTCTGGGATTAAAGTAATATCGACTGAAATTAAAAATTTCTTCAATTATGTAAGCCTCCACAATAGAACCTTCGACTCTGACCTTATTTTTTATTTTTTTCTTAAAACTATCATATATCTTTAAATGGATACATCCATCTGTACTGCATTGGTCCCCCCATCCTAACTTCATATGTCAGATAAATCATGAGATACTCCATAGAGTCGAAGAAACTAAGAAGAAATATCTTTTCTAACTTATATATAGTCTCTACACTACTAGCCTCAAGACTGAAGATATTGTCGGTGGATAGTTTAGTAGTATAAATATCTCTGAAGAAAAAATTAAGCTCGATCAAAAGACTCCATATAGAGTTGGAAAGAAGATCACGTCAAATCAATGAAAGTAATCGTTGCATAAAGATATGGCAATCATAGCTCTTTAGCTTATAAAATCTATAATCTTTAACATTGACGTACTGAGCTAGATTACTTACATAACCATTCCAAAATGTAAGATTTTTACACTATTCACATACATCCTTCAACTACTCCCTTGTTAAGGTGTAAGATGCTTTCAGCTTTAGAAATTTTTCAGATGGCACCTCAATCAATTCTAATAGAGGATGCTTGCATACATTTTTTATTTCTACTCAAGTCTTGGGGTTATCCTTCGTCTTGCCCTTGACATCCATAACAGTGTAGAAAATATTATCAAATATATTTTTCTCAATGTGCATGATGTCAAAATTATGATGAATCAAATTGATCGACCAATACGATAATTTTCAAAAGACATTGTGCTTCATCCAATTATGAGTTCTACCGAAATCTCAAGGTTTCTGCTTGTTAAATAGTATGCCAAATTGGACTTTGTCTATTTGGGATATCCTCTGAAATACTTTCATACCATTGAGATGCGGAGGTGCATAGTCTTTCTCTATCTTATTCCTTCTGAAACAATCCTGCTACTTTCGAAAAGGATGATGCTCAGAAAGAAATTGACGATGACAATCGAACCTGCAGGACGTACGACCATACTCAAGTTGAAATGATTTTGTATTCTCTATGTAATAGGGACATGCTAGCTTCCTATGAGTGCTCCATCTTCACAACATCTCATAAGCAGAAAAATCACCAATGGTCTACATCAATACAGCCTTCATTATAAAATTTTACTTCTTCGATACGTCAGATGTACGTATGCCGTAGGACCATAAGAATTTTAGCTCATCAATAAGAGGTCTTAGATATACATTAATGCTTCTATCAGGATACCGTAGTCCAAAAATAACTAATATAAGAAAGATATTATGTTCTTTCATGCACATCCTAACCGACAGATTGTATGGAGTAATAAAGACTGGCCAACATGAATAAGGGGCCACTACATGACTGAACAGTGTAAATCAATCCGTAGACAGATCCAGTCATACATTGCATGATTTCTGAGCAAATAAAGAGTGGCAAGCATCAAATTTCTTCCATACCTCACTGTCTGATGAATGACTTGTTATATTAATGTGTTTGCGAATTCCTTCTTTGTGCCATCTCATCTGTCCGATAGTACTTTTGAATAAGTAGAACCTCTGAAGCCTAGGAGTGAGGAGATGGTATCGAAGAACCTTATATGGTATGTCCTTTTGATTTCTATCCTCTTATCTCGGCTTAAATCGGCATTCACAGCATGCATCATATGTACTCTTCAGTTGGTCCTCCTTGTAAAAAAGCATGCAACCATTACGGCATGCATCTATCTTCCTGTATCCCATGCCTAATCATTTCATCATTTTTTTTGAAGTATAGAAGCTTCCAACAAACTTCTCATCCTTCGGTAGCATCCTTTTATTATTGCTACTATTCTATCATAATAATTCTCTATCGTATTAAACTCGGCCTTCAAGTTTAGCAACTCTAACACAACTGATAATACAGTATGTATTTCACATTCCGACTACAGTGGTTCATTAGTATTTTTCAGCATACGATAAAAATTACTGCTGCCAACTTCTAGATCGTCCTTCATATTCCAGTCAAATTCAGAATCAACTGCATTCATAACCATATCTACCATTTTGTCTGTATCCCAGTCCTGCTGAGGACTTCTAACCCTTGTAATTATTCTCACGTCTCTCCATATAGGTACCAATACTTATAATTTAGCATAAATCTACTCCTATATAAATGGATAATTATTGTATCCCTATCAAGCATTTTTCTATTGACACATCAAAGACTTGCGAGCTTAATTAAATCTATTGTATCCCTATCAAGCATTTCTCTATTATATCTCTATCAAGTATTTCAAAGACTTGCGAGCTTAATTGAATCTACATATTTTTAATAATATTATATTTTGATTTATAGCATATATTATTAATTTATATTGAAAATATAATATTTATAATTTTTTTTAATCTAATCTAACTCCTTGCTTCTTGCTTTTTATGTTTATATATATATATATATTAAAACCGCAAAGAGGAATGCCATCAACTAAGGTGCTATTTGCCACTAACCACTTGTTTCATTGGCCGCTCGGGCTCTGTATTTCAAATTCATTATCCTAGTCATCTCCTTTGCTCTACCGGAAGTCTGGCCCCTCTTCCATCTTATCCACTGCCTTACTCCTCGACTCCCTATTGCTCCAATCGCTCGCTGTAATAGTTTATTTCTTGGGTGGCTCGCACCCCGAACCCGAGTGGTGCAACTGAGTCAGAGTGGGCTCAGCGGTCAGTCTATATATTCGGGCGCACGCGTCAAGGCATGATTACTTCCATGAATCTCACTGCACTGATCATTGTAAACTCCTTTTGGTGGATAAGGGGTTCCGTTCTAAGAAATCATAGAATGGTCGGTGGAGAGGAGTCTGGGTTCGCTTAAACTTAAAACTTTATAGTAGAAGTTTTCAAAATTCCATCCGAATTAGCCAGCTAGAGAGTAGAGATAAGATAAATATAAACTCTCCAACGATGCCCATACTTACCTCATCCCTTTCAAAGGCGAAACCTTGGTAAAAGTAATCTCCAAATGCTCGATTCTTGAGTGCTCGAAGATAATGTTCTGTAAGTTTCGTGTGCTGGAGATCAATTCTAGGCAAGCATTTGGATCTTTTGGAGACCGGTTCCTCCCATGCTAAAGTTCGAGTTGTTGCACCGGGGCTAAAGTCCTTGGACATTCAAGGTTTGATGGCAAAGGATATTTCTCTAGAGCATTTGACATCGCTGGAGAGAGCACACCTTCGCAATCTTGTTTTTTATGGTCCGACAAAGATCTTTAGAAGCCTATATGCTGTATCAAGTCTCCAGTTATACGATTCGGCTTTGGAGGTTTGTCCAATAATTTTTTTACTTTGTCATGCTAGGAAATTGGGTATATGTGCAAGGGTATCCAGTAATCCAATAATCCTAAATGCCATCCATAACTTCCACCTTCAATGTCCTATCTTCTTCTTAATTACAACTAAAGTCATAGGTAATACATAGCTACAAGAATTTGATAGTGTTTTGGATAATCTTTTCGATTGTACATAGATGTTTTTTGTTCCACTCCTTTTTCTTTTCATTTCATTATCTTTTTCAGAAATTTATGGAAAAGGAGAGCACTTGAGGGAGGGTAGAGGGGTTTCTTAGGTTCCAATTCTGTTTTTTTCTCAAGCATATGGAATTTTTGTACGAGTTATGGTGGTGTGAGCTGGTTCCTTAAGGTTTTGAGATCTCTAGAACCTCTCCGGGCCTGGTATCCCCTACATCGCATGGGTTATAATCTAGTTCTTAAATTATGATCAAGCTTTGAAACTTGAGCTCGAGCATGGCTCGATAGATATTCAAATTGAGTTACGTCAATCTCATGTATTAATTTTTTTTATCAAATTGAGACCTAGCTTGGAAATAAATTCAATCAATCTTGAGATAAATTTCAAGCCAAAGTATTTTGAATCGAGTTGAGCTCGAATCAAGTTACCTCTATTTACTCAATTTGGCTCAATTACACCCCTATTAAAAACATACATTATTTCATATCCAATGGCTTGAATCATCATTATCAGTCTAGTCAAAATAATCAGATCTAATTTGGAGCCGGATTGATTAGATTTTAATCTACCTCTCTCTCCATGAATTATAGGTAATTTTAAACCTCGTCAATGATCATAAATTTAACATTTAAAGTCTTATACGAAGGATACTAGTTAGCAAATCAGATAGTGAACCCTTAGTCACATGGAAGATTTCTGAACTCTCTTTATTTACTTCAATAAACTCTTTTTCATGTAATGTACGCTTCCTAAATATCTTTGGCATGATAGGAAGAAAACACGGACTACATTTCTTTTAAATATTATATAGTTAGAATTTTAGATAAGGCAATTAGTGTATTTTAAATTACAAGTTAATATTTCAAAACTTATTTAACACATATATATATTTTTACATAACGATCAATAAAAATTTTAAGATACTAGAGTAAATTGAGCGTAAACAACTTTCTTTTAAGAATACAATAGGAAAAACTACTGCATTATTTTATTAAAATTATGAAATAACATAAAGGAACACAACAAAAAAAATTCTAGCATAATTTCTAAACAAACTAATAAGTTTTATTTCAGCCACAACTTTTCTAAATGATAAGTCCACCTACAAGTAAATAATTAGGCTGCAATGTTGTACTCATATAAATTAGACTATCCAAAATCTTTACACACATTGCAGAAGTCATTGAAAACATATTTTTCCTTTCAATAACTATATTATTTAAGTTGTTAAGCACAATTTTATTTGATAAATAATAATATATTTTTTGAATAAAAAATCAAAAATAGTTTTAAGAAAAATGAGAAAAAAATATAAGAGTAACAATCATAGTTTCCTACATACATGTCCATTTATGTTGGATTTTGTTTTTATTATATTATTATAATAAATTGATTGTAAGATTATCCCTTAATAATTTAGCATGCCATGTTAACCCCTAAAAATACTATTTTACTTTCGATGTAATTTCTTACTTATATGAAATTAAAATCTTTATTTAACTTAGTTAAGTAATATTAATAAGTGCACTTTAATATTTTTATGACCTTGGTGTTAGTGGCATCAATAAGAAAATTATCTAAATGTTTTAATGTCATTAAATCATCTAACTATTTTTTTGAGAAAGGGAAAGAAAAAAATTGTTTCTAAATCTGTAAGGAATGTAATATTGAACAAATTTCTTATAAAATACATGATTATAAATTTTGTTGCCTCAACCAATATAACATCAACAAGAGAATAGGGTAAAAACCCATAGTAAAACAATAGCCAAAGATGAAGCAAAAGCAGTTATCTCATAAATGAAACAGAATCATACTTTCATGATACATTATCACACCCAAAGTCTCTTATAATCTTAACCTTTTTGTATGGCAATACCAACTTTGGCGTATCTCCAGGCCAGCTCTTTGGGCTTCGGCTCATCCTAATTTTAACTTTCTTCTTCATTCTGATCTTTCACCTATAGCATGATTAACCTATCAATAACATCAGCATCATAAACTTCTATGGAATTGAATTACTGTAAATTGTTAATCTGCCAACTAAGATGACATTGTAACATGGACATGATGTTTATGTATTTTCAAGCTCAAAAGAAGTCTTGGGTGGTTATGCTATAGAAAAGAACATACAGCTTGCATAATGAGCATCTAGAACCTTTTCTTTTTCTTTCTACTTTCTTCTTCTATTATTCTAATAGTTTGTGTCAAGAGTTCAGAAGACTAAAGATCAAAATCAGAACCATTTCCATTGCTTGTTGTTGCTTCACCTACTAGTCAAATAAATAATAGTTTTTTTGCCCCTTCTTTGGGCTGAACACTGCACAAAGGTGTGATATTGCTGCAGCATTTCTGATTTCATCTACTTTAAGATGAGAGTGGAGAAACATTTACTAGTTCATGAATTTGAGGCGTGAAAATTATGGGATAAAACCAAATAACTTTGTCATGCCTGTTGTTTATTATGCAAGACCACACGCCTGCTATACTGCATTACCGCAGTCAAGAGATTTACAATCAAACAATTATGTAAGACCAGCCACTCTACATCATGTTGTTATCATTATTTAGGCAACTATATTGCAACCCTAGTGGTTCATGGGAAAAGAAGTTCACTGTGGTCCAGTCTTAATGTGCTGATGCCTTCAGAAGGCATCATCTCTGAGTAATGGTACACTTCAAATTTCAGAACTTTGTGGATTTAACAGTTTTCAACATTTGACATAACACTTCTGAAAGAAAAAAAAAAAAAAAAAAAGACTCGACATAACATGACATATTATAACACTTCTAGATTCTCCAAGAGCAAAGTTTATGCCTAAAATGCCAAAATATGAAACAAATCTATGGATACCTAACAAGTTCTCGCCACATGTGTGAGGAGCCACACTCAAATTCAGCCAAACAATGACATCGGGAAATTTGAGAATCTTATGTGCACAATTGTTAAAGTTACATTGTCTACGATTTGGAGATGCTTAAAAAACAAAAGAAAATATAACTATTAAGCATCATACATGAAATAGCTTAAGCCAATCTGTCACAACCCATGATCTCACTCAAAAAAGTTAGTTGGAAGGTATTATTTAGATTTCTTAGCCTATACAGGTATTTAAGATCTTCCCAACAAATAATCAATATGGAATTAAATACACGGACATATGAGTTCTCCAATACTTCTCCTGTTTTATTCCTAGCATCCTCACCAGACTAAGAGTCAAATCCATGCATTCATTTATAAACATCATGATAGGTCTATAGTCAGCTCCAATGAATCCGTGCTACAACATCCCCTAGTCCACATAGGTTATGGATTGGATCCGCTCTAATACTATTTATCATAATCCAAGATCTCATCCAAAAAGATCAACCAGAAAGTATTATTTGGGTTTGTTGGTCCTACATAAGTACCTAAAATCTTTCCAGTAAATAATCGATGTGAGACTAAATATATGCTTGGATCAATCTATACAAAATTGCTGTGGCAAACTTTACAATTTGTCTTCTGAACGAACAAAAGAATATGTATTTTACCTCCAAGCCATGGGCATCTATCTGCATCAGCAGAGAAAATGACTATTAGTGTTAATTACAAAAACGGATAAGCACCCTGTATTTACAAGATAGAAACTGGTTATCCTGTCTTAACACCATAGACACAACAAATATTCAGATTATATCTCTCTTAGCTTCTATTCTTAAGGTTAATAATCGTAATGGTGTTGCAAAATAGGAGAATGTTTGTCCAATGTATCTCGGGTTGCTGATGGATACTAAATGTGCAAAACAAGCAAGGAAAAATAACATTTAACCAAATTCAAGTAAATATTGACATAATTAACCAAGAAGGATCTAGGTGCCAAAATATTTATGTTTCACAGTTTTAAATCTATGAGTAAAGCTTACCTTAAGGTATATGCCTTTCTTATGCTATTTACCTTGACAGATTTTGCAAGTTGGTAATCATGAAATCATGCGCAATCAAACAGCAAATTACGTCATTAATGCCACTAATGATAGTTTTTCTGCTAAAAATTGAGATTAATTTACCTGTCTACTCTGAGAAACAGCATGTTTCACATGAATCAACTTGAGCTTTTCGATCGAGTCATAGTTTCCCTGAAGGCAGTCTTCATGCATAATCATCAATTGCTCTGCAATCTGTATTAAGTCAATGCGGAAATGTTTATGCATCAAGATAAGGTATTTATGTACAAATTCAGGCGCCAATAATGCTTCCATCCTCAAATTTTCAGCTCTGAAGTCTAAAACAATTAGAAGAAAAAAGTGTATAAACACAGATGCTGTGTGTTGACAAGTTTTACTGGAATGGTTCACATAAAATTCATGCTGAATGAGTTTCACAAAAATGATTGTATGATTGTTCTCCACAAGACCTGTTTTGCTAAAGCTGGTCAGTCACAGAGCCTGGAAAATAAGTATTATGAAAAACAGGTCTCCCTCTGTTTTTCATGAAACACGTTTTACATAAATCATGTTTTACAGTCATCTGTTCTACCAAAAACACATAAACAACCAAGCAAACTCTTAGAATTACATAGAACAGAACAAAGTTGACATCAAAATATTAGATCAAGGGGGGCCATAAAGAAGTCATGCGTAAATAGAAATGAGAATGTATAGGCAGAAAACTATAAAAAGCCACAATGAATAAGGCTTAGAAGGAGAGGTGTTTGGATTGGAGTTGAATATTTACATGGAGGTCTCTGAACAATTCATGGCTAAGGATGGCAATTGATGCAGGCCGCTCATGCATGGCTTATGTTTGGTGCCATTCTGTGTGCAATCAAGTTCAAACTACATGCACACGTGCAACCTTGTTCCCAGGTTCTGAGCTACAAAAATCAATGTCCAGCCAAGACCAAGTCAAACTCAGTCTCAACAAGGCCCAAACTTGTATGTATGTGTGGGTGTGTGTGTGTACATGTATGTATGTATGGATGGATGTATGTATATGTATGTATGCACATTTATGCCTCAATTGTTGATGAAAGTTTAAACAAGACATAAAAGCGGCTCAAGGTGGCTAGAGAAGAAATAGCTGCCAAGAGATGAAAAGAGAAAACAGAATCACAGATCAGAATCTGAAAACAAGTTGACAGCGTGCTTATTCATCATGGTCAATTCATATGAGTTAAAGTGATCATGAGTTAAGTTCTTGATATTATCATCAGAATAAAAAGTCAATAAGCTGCATACTGATTTACAAATTCCTAGTTGGACATATGACATATCACAATGGAAAGTTACCAGCCAAATCAGAAGTTAAGCATCCATAAAGAACCAAATAATCTTAAATCCATATTGCTTGCAAATGCCATGCAGTGACTAAATAAGAATATGACATGCCCTAATTCTGACCCCAAAGCATCTCAAAGTAATGTATTGTCAGTGATATTGGTATCTTGAGATAGAGCTCGTGTTAGGGCTGTATTTGGAAGTTTTAAGTTCAAAATCATGATTTATCCCTTTACTAGGTCACAAGTCACAATTTTTTGAATTTGAAGACAGTTTTTTAAATTGTTATGCAATGGTATTGATATCTTGAAATAGAGCTCGCTTTAGTATTGCATTTGGAGCTTTTAATTTCAAAATCATGATTTTATCATTTTACTAGATCCATCTTTTTTGAATTTCAAGACTTTAAATGGATGTTTGGTTGTTTAAAAGTCATAATTCATAAAGGGATGTTTGGTTGTCTAGAACTCTACTACATCTAGTCTAGAAATTCCCAATTTTATGATTTCACAGCTTTTGCAAAATTTCTTTGCATAACCAAACATCCACACTAGAAAATCATAATGAAGTTTTGATACATCCAACTTATCTTACCTGGACACCCATGTCTTGGTACAAGAACATATGTTAGATACGTACTCAAATTAAATGTATGCCAGATATTTGGCTACTTTCTGAAGTTTTTAACTGTATGTTTTAGTAGATGTTAGAGAGCTGGACTCCAGCAATGAGTTCTACTCGCTGTATTAGTGTTAGAACTTAAAGTGAGCTTTTATATCCTTTAGAGATTGGTTGACAATCTAAGTATTAAAATACCTTTGCTTTCCAAAGCTTAATTGGAAATTTCAAATGAGAGACATGCATATTGGAACATCTTACTAACTAATATCTTTTCATGGTTCTTTTATAAGATTAAACTTATGTGTGTTTTAGATAAAATCATTTTTTCCCAGATATCAGCATCTCTCCTTTTTCTCTCTCATTGAGTTAGACATATAGACATGAATCCAAATCCAATTCTTGTGCCTATGCCCATGCAACCTCTGCATCAAACCACACACTAGAGTAGGTTCATGACAATAATATCCATAATGGGCTTCAAACATAATGTATTTTTCACCTGTTAAGAGATAAACATAGAAAAGAAAAGCGACAAGGAATGAATGGTCCTGGTCTGTTGGGGAAGTAGAAGCATAAGTAGAAATGCCAAGAAAAGGAGAAGCTGATTCTTAACAAAATGTTAAAAGAAAGACCTTTAGGAACATATTACTGCAGAACACTATAAAATCACATGTACTCAAGTCTCTGTTTCACATGTCTACTTCATATCAATGTATTCTCTTTCTTCTGATTGGTGCAACTTTTTACTCCACCTTTAGACTTGTTCTCACACCAAACTATCCATCTGAAAATTTTCATCTTTATAACATTTATTTGTCTGCTTGGAACCTCTTGATCATCCAACATTATAAACAATACAACACCAAAAATCTCGTTTGGTCATGAATTCTTCTTTTCATCAAGGCATACATTTGATTGCATAACATCCCAAACAACTTCTGTATGTCTTCCTTAATCACTATTAAACTGACAAATAGACCCTTAGAGAGTCCAACATCCCATTAAAAAAATGTGGGCAGCAATACTGCAAGTCAGTTGAGAAACAGACGGATGTGGTAATCATGGAATTGGAAGACTGGATTTCAAATACTGAGCTTCATACCAGAAAAATGAGGAACATAAATCACCAGTGATCCAGTATGCCTTATCAATGATTATTGAACAATAAACTTCATAGAACTCCCAAATCAATATTCCAGCCTTCTGGCCAGAAACTATTTCAGTTGAAAATGCAATGCTTTGAGTCACTTCTTTGTAGTATTTGACAGTGAGTAACCACACGAATGGCAACAATATGATAAACAAAAAAAAAAATCTGAGAATTGTTAGCAGTTGGAAGGATTCTTCAGTAATATTGAGTGTTGAAAAGAAACTGTTTACCTCAAATATGGCATCATCGCCAAACATAAAAAGACCTTATTTGATGCAAATCACAAAGTAATGTAGTTTGAATGCCTTAACAAGGCGTATCATTAATACTAATATCCAAACACCTCTTTTAGTAATTTCCTCCTTATAATAGAGGTGCCACTTTTCATTTTAAGTCCAAATCATTGTATGTTAAAAATAACAGTTTGAAGACTTGAAGCAGATCATTCAAAGTTTCCACACTCCAATGCATGTACAAGTCCCAAAACTTGACAATTGAACATAAGCTCACAACATGTTACATGAGACATTTACAATCAAAGGACAATTAGACAAGAATCACCTCCTCAACGCTGCCATCCTCAATAGTTGTATTGAAAGAGAGCACCATGTTCTCGTCAAGTATATTTTCCAAATCATCAACATAAAGTCGAGCTGAAAACAGAAACGAGAAGATTAACAAAGCAATCCCTGATGTGCCATCCTTCAATCATTTCATTTGCGCACATCAAACATGCACCAAGAAAGCAAAAGTAAGAAAAAAAAAAAAAGAACAGAAGAAATGTAGTAGTAGAGATACCAACTTTAATGAAAGAAAAAGAAACGAGGGAAAGACTTGTATGTCTAAAGATATCAACTTCAATCAAATCAAACACATTTCTTAACCGGAAGAAAAATTGCGAGACCAAAGATAAAGGCTGAAAATGTGTCCTCTTTTGCCCTTTTAGTAGACAAATTTCCATACAAACAACAAACTGACCAGCGTTTTCCAAGCAAATAAAAGAAAATAACAAATTTGATCCGCAGCAACGCGGAACTCACGTACTGTTGGGGAATCTCCACCGACCGACTTACGGTCGAAGGGGCCGACTGGCCGACCGACCGACTGGCCGACCCCGACGGACGACTCTGACTGGCCGACTCCGACTGGCCGACCGACCGACTGGCCGACTCCGACGGCCGACCGACCGACTGGCCGACCCCGACGGACGACTCCGACTAGCCGACCGACCGACTGGCCGACCCCGACGGACGACTCCGACTGGCCGACCCCGACGGACGACTCCGACTGGCCGACCCCGACGGACAACTCCGACGGCCGACCGATCGGCTGGCCGACCCCGACGGACGACTCCGACTGGCCGACCCCGACGGACGACTCGGACTGGCCGACCGACCGACTGGCCGACCGACCGACTGGCCGACTCCGACGGCCGACCGACCGACTGGCCGATCGATCAGGAAGTCTGATGGCCGACTCACTCGCCGACCAATGGAGGGGCCCGACACCACTCAGCTGGCTACCGACTTTGGGTCGGTCGGCTCCTCCAACCACCGTACAGCCGCCAGACGTTGTCAGCTCTGACACGGACATGCGGCGCAGTTACCTAGGGGCATTGTCCCGCCGAGAGTAGGGTCAACCCTGGTGATTGGACGGCCACACGGCGACATGACGTTTTCACGGTGACTCTGACAGTCCACAGTGAGTTGACAGATTCTCACTTGTCCGTGCCATTAATGACGGCGCCATGCTGTGCTCCTCTATATAAACCGGGGAAGGCAACAGTGCAAGGGATCGATCCGCTCCGTCTCTCCCACAAACGCAGGCTCGCCCCTCTTTCTCTCTCCCTCTCTCAGAGCTCTCTGTCTACATTTCACTGTTGCCCAGTCACCTCTCTGACTTGACCATCGGAGGGTCTCCGCCGGAGCCGCCTCCGGTCAGTGCGGACTTCCTTTTGCAGGTGCACGCTTCCCGGCGATCGGGCGACGAGGCGATTGGCCGCAACAGATTGGCGCGCCAGGTAGGGGAACAGCATGACAAAGACAAGAGCTCAACGATCGAGAGTCACCGGGTTGGCCAGGCGCTCTTCCCGTCGGGAAGAGGCCTCCCCGCCCCCACCGGCGGGGGAGCCTAGCTCTCCGCGCCCCGCGGTGACCACGGAGGCCCAGATTGCGGCCATCGTACGGCAGATGACCGTACTGACCGATGCAGTCAAAAGCCTCCAGCAGCAACCGGCGGCCCGACCTATGCCCTCCAGGAGCAGCCGCCGACGACCGCGCCGATCCCTGTCACCTCCATGCGAGCGCTCCCAACAGCGCTCCCACGGAGAGGAGGAGGGACGACTACGGCGCGACGACCGACGGTCCCAGCGGCCCTCTCCCTCCCCGTTGGAACGGGCAAGGAAGGAGAAGCGGCCGCGCACACCGTCGGCCTCCCTCTCGGAATCCTCCGGAGACTCCACTCCTGGGGTCTCCCAGCATCGACGAGCGGACGACTACGAGCGACGGTTCGAGGAAATCGACCGCCGACTCGCCCAGTTGCAGATGGATGGCCAGAAGTCTTCGAACGACGTCGACTTCCAGACCGCCCAACCTCTCTCCCGACTGGTCCTCGACGAGCCGATTTCCAGTCGGTTCAAAATGCCGAACGTGGAGCCATACGACGGCTCCACCGACCCAATCGACCACCTCGAGAGCTATAAAGCTCTCATGACGATTCAAGGGGCAACCGACGCTCTTTTTTGCATCGGCTTCCCCGCCACACTTCGCAAGGCTGCCAGGGCCTGGTACTCCGGTCTCCGATCGGAAAGTATCCATTCCTTCGGGCAGCTCGAGCACTCATTCGTGGCCCATTTCAGCACCAGCCGAAAGCCGCCGCGAACGTCGGACAGCCTTTTCTCCCTCAAACAGGGGGAAAACGAGACGCTCCGACACTTCGTGGCGCGATTCAATGCGGCCACGCTCGAGGTCCGGGACCTCAACGAAGACATGGCTGTCTCAGCCATAAAGCGGGGCCTGAGGGCGTCCCGATTCACCTACTCCCTGGACAAAACCCTCCCCCGAACATACGCCGAATTGCTGGAGCGCGCGTACAAGTACATACGCGCGGACGAAGGAGCTTCCGACCGGCGCCTGACTTAAGGCACGGGCTGAAAAGAAAAATGAAAGAAAGGTCGGGCCCATGCTGAACCCAGCAGGCCCCCGACCGATAGTCGGGTCTCGCCACCCCGACGTATCCAAAAGTCACCCCGGCAGCAGACTCCAAGGCTGACACGCCCCTGGTATGACTCCTACACTCCTCTCTCCGCTCCTCGTGCGCAGATCCTAATGGAGATCGAGGGGGAAGAATACCTGCGACGGCCTCGGCCTCTGAAGGCAAAAGGCTCCGACCGACACGGCCGATCGTCGATCGCCGAATCAACGGCTCGATCACCGATCGCCGAACCGACGGCCTCAGCCTTTGAAGGCAAAAGGCTTCGACCGACACGGCCGATCGTCGATCGCCGAATCAACGGCTCGATCACCGATCGCCGAACCGACGGCCTCGACCTCTGAAGGCAAAAGGCTCCGACCGACACGGCCGATCGTCGATCGCCGAATCAACGGCTCGATCACCGATCGCCGAACCGACGGCCTCGGCCTCTGAAGGCAAAAGGCTCCGACCGACACGGCCGATCGTTGATCGCCGAATCAACGGCTCGATCACCGATCGCCGAACCGACGGCCTCGGCCTCTGAAGGCAAAGGGCTTCGACTAATGCGGCTGGCTAACTTGCCGACTTAGCTTCGACTAAGAAAGGCAAAATGCCAAGACGACCGCAGTCGCATTCGCGACATACCGATCTGGTCATGACCGATCGAAGGATATTCGGCTTGCCACCGTTTATCATACATCCCGACGCATACGTCCGACCAAGGGCTGGACAATGGATATTCGACTTGCCATCGTCATCCTATCCGAATACGTCGGATGCTACTCGACTATCAGATTCTGCAGAATGATCGTGTCGACGAGCAACGTTCGGAGGTTGGCCGACCTCCGACCCGACGTGCATGCTCGACCTACAGTCAGGACGATCGATATTGGATCGTTCGTTGATGTGATCGCCAGAGTCGGGGCAGGAAAAGACGGAACACCACTCCTTTCGTCCGAAGCCGTCGCCCACGTGTTCACGCGAGCCAACACGACATCGGGCTCAGGAGTGGAGGGGGGCAACTGTTGGGGAATCCCCACCGACCGACTTACGGTCGAAGGGGCCGACTGGCCGACCGACCGACTGGCCGACCCCGACGGACGACTCTGACTGGCCGACTCCGACTGGCCGACCGACCGACTGGCCGACCGACCGACTGGCCGACTCCGACGGCCGAAGGACGACTCCGACTGGCCGACCCCGACGGACGACTCCGACTGGCCGACCCCGACGGACGACTCCGACGGCCGACCGACCGACTGGCCGACCCCGACGGACGACTCCGACTGGCCGACCCCGACGGACGACTCCGACTGGCCGACCCCGACGGACGACTCCGACGGCGGACCGACCGGCTGGCCGACCCCGACGGACGACTCCGACTGGCCGACCCCGACGGACGACTCCGACTGGCCGACCGACCGACTGGCCGACTCCGACGGCCGACCGACCGACTGGCCGACCGACCGACCGACCGACTGGCCGACCGACCAGGAAGTCTGATGGCCGACTCACTCGCCGACCAATGGAGGAGCCCGACACAACTCAGCTGGCTACCGACTTTGG
The DNA here is from genome assembly GCF_000442705.2 of Elaeis guineensis. Classification (NCBI taxonomy): domain Eukaryota; kingdom Viridiplantae; phylum Streptophyta; class Magnoliopsida; order Arecales; family Arecaceae; genus Elaeis; species Elaeis guineensis. The sequence goes on from NC_025995.2 coordinate 6,235,969, forward strand.
GTCGGTCGGCTCCTCCAACCACCGTACAGCCGCCAGACGTTGTCAGCTCTGACACGGACATGCGGCGCAGTTACCTAGGGGCATTGTCCCGTCGAGAGCGGGGTCAACCCTGGTGATTGGACGGCCATACGGCGACATGACGTTTTCACGGCGACTCTGACAGTCCACAGTGAGTTGACAGGTTCTCACTTGTCCGTGCCATTAATGACGGCGCCATGCTGTGCTCCACTATATAAACCGGGGAAGGCAACAGTGCAAGGGATCGATCCGCTCCGTCTCTCCCACAAACGCAGGCTTGCCCCTCTTTCTCTCTCCCTCTCTCAAAGCTCTCTGTCTACATTTCACTGTTGCCCAGTCACCTCTCTGACTTGACCGTCGGAGGGTCCCCACCGGAGCCGCCTCCGGTCAGTGCGGATTTCCTTTTGCAGGTGCACGCTTCCCGGCGATAGGGCGACGAGGCGATTGGCCGCAACAGATTTCACTGTTGTGCGCACGTGTTAAGGTTACGGAGCCTTCCCCTCTCCACCACTACGCAAGGTATTGTCCGCTTTCCCCGACGGCGCCGCCCATACGGGCCGCACGCGATCGACAGGTCACGGTTTTGTCCTCTCTACCCCTCTTGGGCAAAAGGCGCCTCACGGGGTAAGAGGGAGCCCGCACTACTTAAGCACATGCACACACCAGAGTTGCCCGATGTGGGACTATTAAGGGATGTCCCCCCACAGCCTGCCCACAACAGATGCCCCCCACTCTGGAGGGTGCAGGTGTTGAGCGACAGGGGGCGGGTTACCCCTACCTGGCGCGCCACTGTTGTGCGCACGTGTTAAGGTTACGGAGCCTTCCCCTCTCCACCACTACGCAAGGTATTGTCCGCTTTCCCCAACGGCGCCGCCCATACGGGCCGCACGCGATCGACAGGTCACGGTTTTGTCCTCTCTACCCCTCTTGGGCAAAAGGCGCCTCATGGGGTAAGAGGGAGCCCGCACTACTTAAGCACATGCACACACCAGAGTTGCCCGATGTGGGACTATTAAGGGAGGTCCCCCCACAGCCTGCCCACAACACGTACAAACTTTAAACTTTAACCCAAAAAATAGGAAAATAAGGAAAGATTGCCCATCCCGAAAGAAATTTTAAGTACAATTCGAAATTCGAATTGCAATATGAACATCGAAACAACTTATTTTGGATAGAAATTGATACAATAAAGGAACGAGTCGAGTGGGAATCAGGGAGCAAAACCCTAACTTCTGGATTGGGAGAACCAGGAGAGGAGGGTGGAGGCGAGCTCCTCCGATTTCCGGCCGGAATCCCTCCCGCCCCACTCGTTTCGGACCGCCATTTGCAGCGCCGTCCACTGGGAGAGGACGAGAGAGATCCCTTCTCGAAGAAGAACCAGAGATTCCGGAGTGGGCATCGCCAGGGAAGGCCTTTCGTGACCTCCTCCATCATCGGAATCCATGGCCTCCGCTTCCTTCTCCCTGTTTCGCTCTATCACACGCGCTTCACCGGGATCAGGAGCGGTTGGAAGCCACTTATAGACGGGCGGGGTGGAGGTGGCGCGCAAATGAAGGCGCATTGGGGCACGTGAGATGCACGTGCAACTAGGACAAAACCACAAAACCCGTTTAAAACCTAAGTAGCCGAAACGAGTAACGAGAGCTCCGTCTCTCCGCCGGCTCCTCCACCGCCATCGCCATGACCAAGTTCCGGAAGCTTGGCCGCCCGGCTGCCCACCGCGTCTCTATGCTCAGGTTACTCTCTCCCGCCCCTATCTTTTCCCACGCTTCCTGAGTCCATTTCTCGTCCTTTTTAGTTTGGGCTCCCTTTCTTTCTTGCTAATCTCTGGAAGCTGTCTTTTAGGACCATGGTCTCTCAGTTGGTGAAGCATGAACGCATCGAAACTACCGTCGCGAAGGTACTTCTCTCCTTGTCCAGTTTCTGGGTTTAGAGATCGAGGTTACAATTGGGGCGGGATGTGTGGCATTTGTTCGAGCAGGTGGTGATCATTTGATTTGTGAAAATTAAGTTGTTGTCTTTGTTGTGATGATTGCAGGCAAAGGAAGTTCGTCGTGTTGCAGATAACATGGTGCAGCTTGGCAAAGAGGTCCTTGCAATACTTTGATGCTTTAGTAATTATTTTCACCGATCGGATTCCGTCAAGTTTAGATTCCTAACAACCCTCATCATTAAGTTCGGAACATGTGAAACTTGCAATAATGGATCACAAAGCATCGCAATGTGGAATGAGACATGAGTATATTGTTACTTCTAATAGTGCAATTAATTTGGGATTTTTTTTTTTTTTTTTTTTTTATACATCTTCCTATGTTCAAGTGCCTGACGGCCCTGACCAGTGTTAGAGTGATTGTTCAGGCAAGCTTATTACAGATATCTGGAACGCATGAATCTTGTGTTAGCATATTAAGGGATTGCTTTGGGGCCGGGGAAATGTAAGAAACATAGAAATGATAGAAATAATAGATGAATCTTGTATGCTGGATCTATAGACTCTCTTTCATTTGGAGGCACTAGTACTGTTGTGAAACTTCTCTGTCCAATCACCAGGCTTTTTGGATATTGGTTTCCTAGACTTGAATGAAAGTGCCAACTAAACTAAGAGCAGTTGGAATGGCTCTTTTACAAAGAAACTGACTAAATTGTTCTACTTCTAAAGGAATGAAAGGGGTATTGAGAGAAGGAGATTAAAGAAGAGGAATACTTAGGGATTAAGAGAATGAATAAGCTGAACTAAGATTTTTATGAGAGAAGGATTTGGAGAGTTGAGTTTGATGAAGCGTAAGTAAAAAGTGCTTGGGAAAGGTTGTCTGGCGCTAATATTGCTATGAGCATATGAGTAACTCGAAAATCTGGGAGAATATTAATAGAGGTCTGAATACTTGAGCCATGTATTATGGTGTTTTGGAAGTAAAAATGTGTGCCAAGCTGAGTTAGTTATATTACATGTGTTATATGAAGCAGCATGATGGATTACTTTTCCAACAGAATAGATGGATGTGGAAGATTGCTACCTGCTGTTCATGATTAGAAACCTAAAAAATAGGCAGAATGTTTAGAGTTTAAAAGAGATAGCAAGCTGGATGCCTTCGATTAAATCCTTCTGTAAGTATATTCAGTGATATGGATGCATTTTGCCTAGAAAAAGAGAGTTTGGAGCTCTCTAAGTTTGAGCTTTCAGCAGGACAACTATTCTCAATAGAATTAATAGTGGTGAACTCATGAGTAGGGTCTTCAGAGGTGACAAGAATGGTATTCTTTGTGGCATGTATTAACAATTTTCTTTCATGGGCATTGGGTGCAAATGCCCACGAAAGCTTGCAATTTTTGTTAGCTAATTGGAACAAGGAAATTTGATTGAATGCTTCAGACAATTTGAGTCACATACTAAAGATGATGGAAGACCAAAGTTATATTCTTACATGCATAGAGTTGGGAGATCTGGACAGATCAAAACAGAAGAATATTTAAATGGTCTATAGTGGAGGTGGATGATCAAACGCTTGCAACTAGCTTCACCATTTTGATATTATTTAAGATGTTTTTTTTTCTTTGTTGAACCCACTTTATTTATTTATCTATCCATTCCTTTATTTGTTATTTGCTCAGTCTTTCAATGTGTAGTTTCTTTGGGGCTTCCTTGTTACCTTACCAGCTTGATATGTGTGAGGTTGACATGGAAAAGGACCCCCTTTTATTATATCATCTTGGCTTTAGATTATCTTTGCTGCTTCAGAACAAAGCTATGCTTGATTCTGTATTTCATGTTGCCTTTTTCTTGATCTCATCTTAATTGAATTATATATATCCTGTATGATTGCGAACTAGTCTGCAGTTTCAATTAGGTTCCTTTATTTTTGTTTGTTCTGCATCCACCTTACTTTGATACAGCAATGTGCTTTTTCTATAGTATTTTGTTGCTTTATTTCTTGCGTTCTCCTGTTTTTCATTACTTCATCACCAAGTTTAGTCATCTGTTTTGGGGGTCTCCATTCTCTCTCTTGTCTTGATAGTGGCAACGGACGAGAATCATCCTTCCTTTTTCTCATTCCTATATTTCATCATGAATGGTAGTTTTCTGTTTTTTTTCTGAAGGTTGGGGGGGAGGTGGTGGGGTGGGGATCTTTCATTTTTGCTGGGACAAAATGATACCAGAAATAGGCACAAAAGTGCGAAAGCCACAGGCCTAACAATGGTGTGGGCAAGATGCCCCTGACTTGGTTTATTTCATACTTTTGCTCTTGTTCTGCTGTTTTTACTTTTCTGAGGAAGGGGAAGTTATTTCGTATAGATTCTGAGAAGCACTTTATGTGAAATCTTCATGACATTCATAAAAGTTGTCTAACATGTTTTGTAGTTGCTTCCTGACATATATATCATTACTTAATTTGCACATTTTTTTTAACTAATAACATTTCTATATTCTGATAACTGTGATGCATAATTCATAAAGTTGATATTTAATCATGCTCAGATTTTCTTGTAACAGGCTTGGTTGTTAATTCATGAGTTTGATTGTTTTCAGGGGACACTTGCTGCTGCACGTCATGCTGCTGCTTTTGTTCGTGGTGATGATGTCCTTCATAAGTTGTTTACAGAGCTGGCATATCGCTATAAGTAACCATCTAATTTATTAGCATTCTGTATCAGTCATTCTTCCAAATTTTATTGCTTTTTTTTTTTTATGGAAGAAGTTTCCTTGGAAAACCAGAGACCGAGCAGGTGGGTATACAAGATTACTTCGGACACGCATACGAGTTGGGGATGCTGCACCTATGGCATATATTGAGTAATTTCTCTTTTCTTTTCATGTCTCCTAAAATTTAAAATTTATTTTTTATGGGAATGATGCATGGAGGTTTATATATGTTAGTTCTTGAGGATATGTTGTATGGGAGGGCGGAAGATTTATACCTTCCATTTTCACTTGTCATGGAATATATAGATAAGCTATCTTTCTTATCCAGAGTTGTGTTTGACACACTATAGGAAAGCAATTTAGGTGTCTCATTATTATAATCTATTTCTTCTTATTTCAGTCTTCTTGTTTTCCTTGTAGCTCTGTTAAGTGGAGTTAGTTGAATGTCATTATTCCTCTTCTGTTTATGACTTCTATTTTTTTTACCCTTTTTTTTTTAAAAAAAAAAAAAAGAGCTCTTGTGGATATCCTTCCCTGCAGATCACCATCCATTGCCATAAGTTATTTAGTCAATTACAGCAGTTACAAAACTGGTATGACCTTTTTCTTTGAAAAAGTTCTGAGGAAGAAGTTTTAACAAGAAAAACATTTCAGTAGGCAAAAGCTAAAAAGAACTGTCCTGAACCAAGGAGATGAAAAAGATAAAAGGCTCCAGGAGAAAGAAAAATTGCATGATTAGTAAAGCAGAGTCGCATGTGCTGAATTTAGTCAATCCAGCCATCAAACATTTCTCACAAAATTAGTCACTAATTGAACTTTCTGGTTGTCATGTTCTACCAAAACAGGTTAATCAGAGACCTAAACAATGACTTTTGACAAATTGTTATTTCGCTACTTTCAGAAAACCTGTTTTAAGATGATATTAGGCTTGATCATGTATGTTGTTGTAGAATTCACTGATAATTAAACAGCTTATATGTCATCTCCAAGCATGCCCAGGCCCTTAGCTTGATGATGGGATGTGGAAACTGTTTTTCTGTGAGAATTCACATGGCAAGCTTTCTCATTCCAATTGCTCGCTCTCTTTTCCTTGGTTTTTATGCTCTAAGCTGCACTACCATGATTCCACTGCAATTCTACACCATATTCACCTGTACTTTTTAGCATATTTATATCTGCTCCAAATGCATGTGTTAATGCTGTTTGTGCCCCTACAATGTCAGTGTCTGGTCCAGTGCTTGTCTTATGCTCATTTCTGGGATTGAACAACTCAAACCATGACTTTCAAGACGCTAAAACATGAAATTGCATCAACAATTTATGTGAGATGCATGGTCAATGTGATATTAACGTCTTTGATCTTGACTCATCTCTAAGACTTCAAAGTGATTTGAAACAGTGTAATGTATGACTCTTAAATAACATATCAACAACTAATATTTCCTGTTCTATTCTCAGTTAAACGGGTTTTCTATAGTCTGGCAGTATGTATATATTCAATATCAGCTATACAGTATTAATTTCTTATATATGTGCACTTGAATGCAGATTTGTTGACAGGGAAAATGAACTCCGAGAGGCTAAACCCCCAAAACCACAACCACCTCAGAGAGTCCCTCTTGATCCATGGACAAAGTCCCGTGCTAGCCAACAATGGGCTTCTCCCAAAGAGCATCAAAACTCTGGATCAGAAAGTAAATAAAGTATTGTTTTGATGTGTTTTTGGTAAAATAGAATTTCTTTGTTCCAAAGAAATTTTGTAACTTAGCAATTAAAAGAAAATGATCCTAAATGCTTTTAGAGAATCAGGGCATTTATGTGGTGATAAGTCATAATTTGTATGTTATTGCAGTTGGTGAACCATCAGTTGTACCTATTTTTGTGGTCAATGCTGGATTTTTGTAATAAAATCATCCTTGATAAATCCCTGCTTGCACTGCTGAATGAGAGCAAGCCATGCAGCCAAGATTGTCCTTTTTTCCATAAATAACTCTTCTTCTAGATGAAATAATCAGATATAAATCTTCCTATGGTGCAAGATGAAAACAGGGAATTCTGTTAAAAACATTTGTAGAAAGCTTGCGATTGGCCACCAGGTCTGAAGTCTGAACCCTCGACCTCTCCCAAGTGGTGGGAGATGCCCACCAGCTAAGGCTGGTTGGCTAAAGGAAAGATGCTTGAGATATTGGCACTCTCTTTGTTGTCGATACTGGTAAGCATCCTTGTGTGCTTGAGTTAGTTGATAGCAGCACATATTTGGGAGTCTTGCATACTCGGGAAGTCTTTGAATGGCTTATTTGGTGGTAGAAGTATGTGCCCTTACTCTGCACTAGTCCTTTCAAGTTGACTTGGCCCATTGTATAAGCCTCATTTATAAATTTTAATGAACTTATTTGAAAATAATTGCCATCACTTGGAGAGAGTTGTGCCAACCAGCTGAGCTACAAGCTGGGCAATTGGTTATATATTCCAATAAGGTGATCAAAAAGAAGTAGCACATCAGACAATCAGACAATGAAGTATTGGAGGTCCCAATAAAAAGCATCCGAGTCTTGCATTCCAAGAAGTAGAGTTAGGTGGGAAATGTCAAGATCATCTTATACATACCAAAATTCTTTTTAAACTAGAGAACCAGTGCTCTTCGATTTTAGAATCATTATTTAAATATTTTTATATGGAAGCATGTCCATTCATCCATGGGTCATGTCCGTGAGATCTGTAGCCATCTTCAAAGTTTCATCACTAACAAAATAAACTACCAACAAATTAAACTCTTTCTCCATTATTCACTGCAATAATAAAGTTATTAATCATTTCTTTTATCATATTCCATGATTTCGGAGTGAGGTTTGTAAACCATGCATTAATATCATAGTATCAGTATGAGTTTGGCATCATATTTTACAGACGATATGAGATCAGTGAAATCTTTAATAGATGGCCACCATAATTGTTTACATTATATAGGCCTCACACTGTATTGGCCCTCGGGATTCCATTGTCTTCTCCTCCACGCACCGTCCTTACATTCAACCCACAGAGTAAACCGATAATTTTATGAAAATCATGGATTCAACCCATAATTTTATTGGAATCATAGATTCAACCCATAATTTCAGTGACATCTTGGCAAATCATTTCCAAAGAAAATAGTGGATTCAACCCATGATTTCATCTTATGTGGCAATAAAATCATGGGTTCGACCCATAATTGCATGCATAGCATCCCACATTGTCATTCAAACTACGATAGATTTGTAAATAAATTTAAAATAGAGATATTTTAAGAATTAAGTTATAAAATAATATTAAAAAAATTTCAAGGATAGAGATCCATTGAAAATATAATTATCCAGCCCATAGTTTTGGAAATATACTTCCAACTGTTGAACCCAAAATATTTGGTTGTTATGCAAGAAGGTGTGATCCTTGTCACAATATTCTTCAAGTTTAATAAATACATTCATTGACTGACTATTTTTCTATTAGATCTTATTAAACAAAAATATGCATCTCTGAATGGTTATTAGTTTATTTTTATATAATTATACATAATCCTGAGATTTGAAAATAACTTTAAATTCAACACTTCGGAAGTTTATGTTGAATTGAAGCATTTCCCCTTATTAAGATAATTCAATTGATCTGTCCTATTTGGTGCTTCTTTGCAAAAGATTAAGATTCTATTTGGAATTACTATAAGCAGTAAAGCTTTGGGAGCTTTTGGAAGTAGAGCTTTTGAAAGTAGAATTTTTACCAAAAAACTGTTTGTTGTTTGATAACTACATTTATTAATTGCTTCAGAATTTTAATATATACTTGATAAGTAAAGTAAAAAAATATTTTTGATATGATAAAATGATAATAAAAAATATTGCATGATATTGTATAGTAGAGAATAATACAATATAGTATATATTATTATATATTAAAATATTATTATATTATATAATATTATTATCATATAACATAACATAATATTGTAACATAATATAATATTATTATCATAATTATAATATAATTTATAATGTATTATAATACATTGGTTATAATCTAATTTTATAATAAATTATAATATAATATTAAAAATATTATTATATTATATTATTATAATAGATTATATTATATATTTATAATGCAAATATTATTATTTTAAAATATTATTTCATTGTATAATATCACCATCATATAATGTAATAATATAATATAATATAATATAATATAATACAATACAATATAATATAATACTATAATATAATATTATTATAATTATGATGTAATATATAATATAATATAATATAATGGATAATCTATTATCGTATAATATAATATTTTTTGAGCAATATCACGACAACCAACCCTTGATATCATCTATCTAATGGTGAAGATTCGGGTGACAAGAAGGATCATGGTCATTCAACATCCATCCTTCTAGCTTACGCATGTGAGAATTGCGCGTGCTTCCTAACACCTCAAGGTGCACTTTCCACTGCCCGCCATTCAATCTAATATGCTCACTTTAATGAAGAATGGTGGTCCCAATGTTCCCGTAGAAGCCCACCAATTAGTAACCCACCATTAATCCAAAGGATAGAAGGAAGGGCAGAGATTACTTCAAAGGAGTAAAACCACCGGATCCAGGAGAAATTATTGGTGAGAACTATTTCATCACATGGACTTTGGGCCATCCAATAATATTGTCACATCATTAAATAATTCAAAATTTTAAACTTCCCGTTTGATTAAAAGTTCGAATGGAGAAACAGTTCATGATTAATCATGATTAGTCATTTTGAATTCAATTTATATTGAATTTTTTAATTCACTGGTGTTCTGATATTTTATTGGATGTTTTAAAATTTATGTGATAGAATGATTCTAATCAATAATTCCTTTAAATTCAAAATCTAAGTCGCACTATTTTTCAGATGCATCAAGGCTCAAGAGTAGCACGGTAACCGATGATAATGCGCCAACTAACATAAAACGATGACATGGACAGTAGCCAACTAGCTACCAAGCCTATGCGTGGAGGTCAATCTATAGGTGAAGCAGAGAGCAGGAGAATGCATTTGGAAAATACTGCCTTTGTTTGCAAAAATAATTATAATATAATCACTGTTCTCTGGTCTTTCTTCACACGTATTTACGAGAAAGATTAAGAGCTGTTTCATAAGTTTTGATCCGGTTATGTAGGCAAAATTGGCCAAACTGATCTCACAAATTGGTGCATAATAATTGATATGCTAGTGATGAATCTGCCATCAGTTTTATTTGATTGAACCCATCTTTACGGGAAGTTTACTATGTCGCATTGTAATAAAGTAACAAGCAATCTTGACGATAGATATGGATGGTCGATAATTGTCCTTTCGTAATTTGGATGGTAACGATGAGATTTCGCATAGAATTCCAGCCACTGCTTTATAAAATGAGATTTTGTTTTTAAGGGAACGAAATGAGAGCCAGAGCATTTAAATTCGTTAGAGAGAAGAACTGGAGCGCTCGAGTCCTTGGAGGACCTGGTGTTGAGTTTATTCATAGTTTACCTTTCCATCTACTTTCTCAGCGTACTGCAAAGTAATTTCATTGTTTTGTATCTCCGCATGTTTTATGTTGCGGTGATTATCCATAAATTCTATTTGCCTTTGTTCTGGCATAACTTTTCCCCCAATCCAGAGCGGTCACAACCCTAAGTACAAAGAAAAACCCTAAATTCTTCATTCAGATGATAGTCGTCTTCTTACTCACATATATCGTGATTGTATCATCATCATTATTGACTGATATCTTGTGAGATCTGATCTGACCGAGCTAGTTTGGACCCATCTAAGGGTTAGCTTTTGATGCCATGCAGGGGTCTGCATGTCACAGACACCTGCATGTCACAGACATGTGGTCGGGCACGGGGCAGCCACATACCACTGGAGGAAAAAAAGAAGAAAGAAAAAGAAAACCCCTCTCCCTCCTCTGTTCAATGGATCAGCAACCTCTTTCCTCTCTCTCTCTCTCCTGCTCTCTCCTCTCCCTTTTTGTCTCTCTCACAACCTTTCTCCCTTCCTTGTTCCAGCTGGAATCGAAACCCCTCTCTTGCACTTACACACTCTCTCTCCTTTTGTCTTCTTCCCCGTATTTCTTCTTTACTGTGCTCCCTTCCCCGCCCTCTCTTTTTACGTGTTCCTCTCTCTCTGTTTGTGTGCGTATTGGATGGATGGAAAAATAGAAAAGAAAATGAAAGAAGAGAAGTGAAGCTTCCGCCTCTCACCCCATCATCTCCTTTCTTTGTGTGTGCGCGCACACGCCATGTGGGTGAGTGGGTGAGGAAACAGAGAGAAGAAAAAAAAAAGAATCTATAAAAAAAAAAAAAAGAATGGAAGAATCTCTTATCCTCTCTCTCTCTCTTCCTCTCTCTCCTTTCCTCTTCTTCTTCTTTGTTGTTGCCATGAGTGGTAGTCGCTGCTGTGAGTGAGCTCCCGAGCAGATAAGATGAAACCCTTTGATTTTGTTTGGGCTGATTTCAATAAAGGTTAGTGAGTAGATGTAACGTAGTTGGTTCCTATTATAAATTAATAAATAGTAGGTGATGGGATGAGAGGTGGGGTAAGAAAATAGAAACTAAAAAATATTAGAATGGAGAAATTAAAAAGATGGATGTTTTGTTTTGGGGTAAAAAAATAGAAGCTCGCTTCATCCATACTTCTCGAAATCTAATAATCTGAAATACATACATGTAATCTAAAATCAATATCATATCATTGCCTTGTAATTATTTATAAATTTATTAAAATTTTAAAATCTAGATTTCTGGATAGCTATTCTTTCTCACACAACAGCGTCAATCCAAGATTTATTTATCCTATTAAATAGCATCCAAAAATTTTTAAATTTCATCTTCAAGTCGACTCATAAGTCAATAATCTCTGATTAAAATTTCAGATTAAATCACTCAATCACTATAAAATTAAAATTCTCAGAAATAGCATCATGAAATTGCAGCAAGCTTCTATATTATTTTTGTTGGTTGGGGTTAAGGCTGCTGATTACCTCAGGATTGTGAAGTGGGGAAATAGCTGCTGCAATCTCCTGGATTTTCGGTACTCGGAAAGATATTGCCATCTTAGAACATCCGTTGTATTCCTTGGATTGATTCCTTTAATTAATGCACATCTTTTTCACTTCATTTAATAGTTCAGTTTTTATTGACATTATACGTAATCCAGTTGCATGTCTATATTCGACTAGCTATAGTGCTCAGGCATATATGGAATATAAATGTCGGTACATTGATAGGATCATTAAAAGCAAATTGAAAATAATTTTGATATTCTTTCATTAATCATAATGTTATATATTTTTGTGAAAGATATATTATAGATTCTTTGATTTTCCGTAGAAATACTTCGAAGGGCAGGGGCTTTAGCTTACTGGCAATGGTAATTTTGAAGGGGTTTGCCAACAGAAATTCTTATGAAAATCAAAAAGGGTTTTAAAAGATTTCGCCGTATATATTGCTTTGAAAGGCTTAATTTTAAAGGAGCCTTTGTCGAAGTTATCAATGTTTTGAAATCTCTCCCAGAGCAGCAGGCATTGATATAATTATGCAAGATGTACAATATTTGTACTTTTAGTTGTCAGCATCTTGTTCATACAAAAGAAGTTTGGGGCACATAGTGTTCGCAAATATTCTGAAGATAAAAATGGAATGTCCAACCCTCAATCACCGAGGATTGGATCTGGTTAGAAATCTTATTTTTCATGGAGATCGATTATAATTTAATTAAATTAATAAATAAATATTAATATTAAATCAATTTAAAATTAATATTAAATCAATTTAAAATTTACAGATTGGAGGTATACAGTGCACTATTTTAAAATAAATTTTGATCCTCATATGGGATCAGATTCGAAAAATCCATCCCAAGATACAACTATAAACCTTCCCTACAGATACAACTGTAGAGAGGATGACGGAGCTTCAATCCAGCAAATGAATGATTAAAGGATCAAAAAAAATTTTGAAGAAGAAAACACTGATGGAGAAAAAGAAATGAGATCAAAAGAGAGGAAGGAGCAAGTTTTTTTTCTACCTCTAAACTCCTCCACTACAGGGTTATTTTATAGGCCCACGGACTAGCTAGTCCAACGTTAATCTCATAATTATCCAGTCTAAATGGATGGAAACAACTTAACCAATCATAAAATAAGTGGAAATAATTTAACCAACCGCAAAATGGGTGGAAATAACTTAACCAATTGCAAAATGAGCGGAAATAACTTTAACCAATCGCAATGGGCAAAACACAATGTCCGAAAAATAGAAAAAATAAAGATCAGAGAAATAAAATCTACGCTCCGCCCTGCCACAGATGCGGGCACGATCATGCACATGTAAGCTGGGTCGGGCCGGGCCGCATGCGCGTGTTCATAGGCCCAAGAGAAGGATCTTCAAAATAATTTTTTTTTTTTTCCAATGTGGGACTAAACTTCATGCAAGCTAGAGGTTTGGTTGGAAATAGATAGACAAATTTTTGAGTTTTTAATTTTTCTCCAAAAACAACAATTCTTCTTAAAACTCAAAATTTCTAACATAATTAAAATTAATAATATAAAATATTTTTTTACTAGATATAAATATTGTGTAATTGGTAAAGTATCTTTTATGACTTAATTTCACTTAGTGTTAATAATATCAATCTGAAAGAAGCGGAGTGAATCAGATTTTGAACTATATTCCTTTAACTTAGATTTTTACTATTATATATATAATACAGAAGCTCATATTGCATGTTTGCATATTAATGGCTATGTGCAGATATCTTGATTATTTTATAAAAGTTTTTAGAGATTGTCTATATCTCTAGCTAGCCGCGGTCAAGCATGGATACTCTTATATAGGTGAGCCCCTTCAAAGATGTGTATAGTATCAAATTTCGAAAAATATCTTTTGGATCTCATTAAGAGATAAATTCTTCTTAACTATTACATAGAAGCACTAATCATCATAGGGATGGACTGGAGTCTATGATTCCTATATCAAATAAATCATATGTGCTCCCTGACAACCAACCAGCTTGTTATTACCATATTAAATCTCTTTCAAGAGATCTCTTATTATAGAGATTAGGTTTCCACTACTAAAAGGTCCTTTATAGGCTAAGTCCCATCTCTCTTAATGATTATAGGACCTTAGTCATATTTAAGCCTTTTGTAAGGTAATCTGCTAGATTAAGTTTAGTTGCAACATGATTCAAAAAAGTTATTTGAAGTTTTTCTTTTCTTTTTACAGATTTTTGTCTTAGTTTAATATGCATGTTTATTTTAGTATTCATAATTTTTTTTTATAAAAATCTATTGCATCTCTTGAATCACAATAAACTGATATTAGAAGAATAGGAGAAGATATTAAAGGAATCTCATATAGAAGTTTTTTTAGCCATTCAGTTTTAAAATAGATATAATTAAAGACAACAAGTTCAGCTTCCATAGTATTTTTGGCTAAAATTATTTGTTTGGAAGATTGTCAAGAAACAACACTTTCTCCTAAAAAAAATACATAGCCAGAAGTTGATTTAACATCTATTATATTAGAAATTCAATTTGAATCACTATAACTCTCAAGTATATTTGGATAACTTACAAAATGTTAGAAAGAATCTATAGTACTTTTAAGATATTGGAACACTCTCTCTAAAGTAGTTCAATAAACTAGATTAGGATTACTTGTATATTTACTGAGTCTAAAAATAATATAAGCAATATCAGGTCTAATCCAATTAGATAGATACATTAATGAATCAATAATTTGAGCATATTTTTCTTGATTTACAGATTTTTCTGTATTCTTCAAAAGATGGATGAATGGATTATAAGGAGTAGATACAGAAGTAGAATCGAAATATCCAAATTTATTAATAATCATTTAGTATAGTGAGATTAGGAAAGACAAATTGAATCAAAAGTACCAATGATCTTCATACCAAGAATTATATCAGCTTCATCTAAATCTTTCATATCAAAATGATGTGATAGAAAATTCTTGATGTTATTAATTAAGTCAATATCAGCAGCAAGAATCAAAATATCATCAACATAGAGGCAAAGAAGAATGAATCGATCATCAAATTATTTATAATATAGATAATTATTTGATTCATTGATTTGAAATCGATAAGAAAAAATTATTTAATCAAACTTTTCATGCCATTGCTTAGGAGCTTGCTTTAATCTATGGAGAGATCGAACAAATCTGCAAACTTTATGTTTTGGCCTGGCATAAAAAAATCTCAGGCTGTTGCATGTAAATCTCTTCTTCAAGATCTTTATGCAGAAAGATAGTCTTAACATCTATTTGATGAACAATAAGTTTATTGATAGAAGCTAAGGCAAGTAAGACTCAGATAGTAGTTATGTGAGCTGCAGGCAAATAGATATCGAAGAAGTCAATATCGATTTTTTATCCAAAACCTTGAACAACAAGTTTTGCTTTATATTTTTCAAGTGTACCATTAGTCCCTAATTACTTTTTGAAGATCTATTTGTACCCTAAAGATTTGTTTCCAGAAGGTAAATCAGTGATAATCTAAGTGTTGTTTTTAATAATTTATTCGATTTTACTATGTATTGCCTCCTTCTATAATGGAGCATCAAAAGAGTCCATGACTTTTTGAAAAGAGGTAGAGTATCTTCTATCAAAAAAGTAAAAAAACCATCACCAAAGTATTTTTAACCCTATTTCTCTTGCTTCTCCTAAGCTCAGGTTCCGAAGTTGATTCTACTGGAGTAGGAATAGATGATGGTGGTGGTAGTAAATCAGAAGAGAATGGTTGATTAGTGATTGATTTAAAAATTTGAGTTTTAAAAGAAAAGATATTTTCGAAAAAAGCTACATCTTTAGATTCAATAATAATATTGTTTGATATTGAAGGTATTTCAAAGTTGACAATAAAGAATCTATAAGTATTACTATTTAAAGAGTAGTCAACAAAAATAGCATCAATAGTTTTAGGTCCTATCTTAACCTTTATTGGTTCAGAAATTCCAACTTTAGCCAAGTACCCCCAAACTCGAAAGTAACTAAGCCTAGGAGGATATCCTTTCCAAAGTTCAAAGGATATCTTTTCTTTATCTTTAGGAGAAATTCTATTTAGGATATAGCAGACTGATAGAAGAGATTTTTCTCATAAATTTTGAGGTGTACTAGAACTTATAATTATGGCATTAACTATGTCTAATAGGATTCGATTCTCTCGCTCAGCCGTGCCATTCAATCTAGAAGAATAAGGAGCAGTAACTTCATAAATTATCCTATATATTTTCTTCATAGAATAGGATCAATTCATTTAAAATATATTTATCTCCTCGATCAAACCTTAAGATTTTAATTCTTTTTTCAAATTGATTTTCAACTTTTGCTTTATAAACCTTAAATTTGTTTAAGACTTCATCTTTGATCTTTAATAAGTATAGCAAAATTTAAAAAAGTCGTCAATAAAAGTTACAAAATAATAACTACCTCCACGAATTGGATCTCTATTAAAATCACAGATATCATTATGAATAAGTTCGAGAATGTGAGTATCTCTAAAAGTTACAGACTTGAAAGATTTTTTAGGTTGTTTGGCCGGAACACAAACTTCACATTTTGAATTTTGATCAATATTGAATTTTAGAATTAGGTTAAGACAAGACTTTTTTGGATTGATCTAAGATTGACATGACCTAATCTTCCATACCATGTTCCACAAGATTCAAAATTTAGTACAAGAGACGAGGAAGAGCTAACAGAACTTTCATTGATTTTGGAAGGAGAGAATACATTTAACTTGAACAACTCTTCGAACACAAAGCCCATTCCAATATATACATCTCCTTTAGAAATTATAATTTTATTAGATCCTAAAATAACCTTAAAATCTAATTGAATAAGTAGAGAATCACTTAACAAATTTCTTCTTATGGTGGTTACAAGCTGCACATTTCGAAGAGTTAAAATTTTTCCTGAAGTAAGCTTCAGGTTAATTGTTCCACTTTTAAAAATTTTGGTAGTTATCCCATCACCCATGGTTATACTTCCTCTACTTAATCCTTGATATGATGAAAAATAAGACCTATCAGAACAGACATGGATGTTGGCTCTGATATATAACCACCATTTTAAATCAAGTAGGTTAAATTGATAGATAGAGAAAAAAAGACCGACCTAAAAGAAGATGGTTCTCCTTCTATCATATTGACCTAAGGTTTAGTTTGAGTTTGATTCTTCATGTTCTTCTTTTTATAGATAACCTTCTGCTGGTTCTAGTGAAAATATTTGAATACAAGATGGTTGTCCTGACTACAGAGAAAGTAAAACCTCTCATTACCTTATTCCTTAGGTTTTTGGGATTGATTGTTAACCTAGGCTTTTGATTTTAAAATCTAGCTATATCCTTTTCTTTAGCTTTGAAATTTGGATTTTGACCTCTATAAGTTTGACCTATAGGATTTGGACTTGGATTTTGAGATTCAATTAGATTAACCTTAGTTTGAAGTTGATTTTCTTGATTTTTTTGATTTTTTTTTTTTAATTCTAAATTGATTTTCTATCTTAATAGATTGAAGAACAATCTTAAAATTGAGGGAAGATTATGATCTTCTAAGGTTATGAGCAAATTGAGACCAAGAGGATGGAAGCTTGTCTATCAAGCATGATACCTGATAGTTTTCATCCAGAGTAGATCCCCTTCTATAAATCTCTTAGACTAGATTTTAAAATTGATGAATTTGATCATTGACAGATATATTGTCCACCATTTTAAAATTGTGGAAGTTGGAAATGGTGAACCTTATAGCTCCCTCATTATCTCGGATATAAGTTTCTTCTAAAGCTTGCCAAAAATCTTTAGAAATCTTATATTTTCTATAAATTTTATATAATTCATTAAATAGGCAACTTAGAATTCTAAGCCTATAGTGATAATCTATTTTTTTAGAGGATTTAGAATTTGTGCAAGAGAAGGATGATTTAAATGGTAGTGATTTTCTCAATGTAGATAGTAAACCTAAAGATATCAACTAGACTTTTAATTGTTCTTGCCACCTAAGAAAGTCTTTTTCATTGAACCTATTAGATTTGAGACTAGATAAAGCTTTAGAACCCATAGAAAAAAATCTCAAAAGAAAACTAAGGAACAAGACTATAAGAGAAAGGAGCTGCAAAAAATATATATCAAAATATTTTAATGATTCTATATTGCTGATTTATCTGTAAAATTTTATTATTTTCTACTGACAATAAGAAATAAATTTTAAAGTAGAATAAAATTGATAAACAGAAATTTAAATAAATTTTAATGTAGGATAGAATTGATAAATAGAAATTTAAATAAATTTTAATGCAAAACAGAACTGATAAACATAAATTTTAATAAATTTTAATGCAAAATAGAACTAATAAATAGAAATTTTAATTTTTTTATAACAAAATTAAATTTTCAATAGGCTATTAGTAGAAAAATAAATACTAGTTATACACTATTACTAACTTACCAAGATGAGAAAATAACTATTACACTATCACTAACAGAATTGACTATATAAGATCAAATAATTATTATATCAAAAAATTTGATAGACTATTAGTAATTAAATCATAATTAGAACGGGAATCACCTTAGATTGTTTGGAATCTTACTTCCCACAAGAGCCAATTGCAATCTAATTAAACTAACAAGCAAATATTAACATTAAATCAATCTAAAATAAATATTAAATTAATATTAAATCAATCTAAAGCTTACAGATCGGAGGTGTGTATTGTACTATCCTAAGGCGATATTTGACCCTCGTGTGGGATCAGACTCGAGAAATCTGCCCCAAGATACAACTGGAGATCTTTTCTACGGACACAACCGTCGAGAGGATGACAGAGCTTCGACCCAACAGATGAATGATCAAAGAATCAAGAAAAAATTTGAAGAAGAAAATATGAGAAGAAACGAGATCTGAAGAGAGGAAGGAGCAAGTATTTTTTCTACCTCTAAATCACTCCATCATAAGGCCATTTTATAGGTCCATGGACTAGCTAGTCCAATGTTAAAATCTTAACGGGCAAAACACAATATTCAAAAAGCAAAAAAAATATCAGAGAAACAAAATATAGGCCCCACCATGATAAGGGTGCGATCGCGCACATGTAAGCTGGGCCGAGCCACACGCTTATATTCATAGGCCCAAAAGAAGGGTCTTCAAAATAAATTTCTTTCTCTTTTTTTTTTCCCAATGTAGGACTAAACTTCATAAAAGCTAGAGGTTTGATTGAAATTAGATGGGAGAAATTTTGAGTTTTTAATTTTTTTTCAAATCCAACTGATTTCACCTCCACCATTAGCCTCCTATCACTGCCAGCAATCAAAGCAGCATCAACAGCAGTATCACACTAAGTTTGCCTTTGCTAGTATTTTTGGCTCATAGCTTCTTGACCTCCTTCCTCTCCTTCCTCGTGCTGCACTGGTTCTTGAACTAGACTTGGTCAAGCAATTCCCAAAGGTCATGTTGTGGACAGTAGCCATGGTGATTAGAATGCTCGTGCTTGGATTTGTTGGAAGACTAAGGGATCTATTCAAATCCTTCTTTAAAAACCATCGGGAGAGTGGCCTAGCGAAATGGGCCTTTACTTTCATACAAGTGACCTGAGTTTGAGTCTCGGTAGATATCGGGGCTTTGATTAAATAGCAGAACGTGAATGATCGAGAGGGAGCTAATTTTGATGGCTTGAAAGTAGTTTCTGGTCCATTAGACCTCGATAGTGCTACAATTAACATCTACCAGAATATACTTAGGGCATATTTAGTTGGGAGGAGTTGAATTATAAAATAGGAATAAGAACAAATGACTCTCGTTCTAACGATATGGTTGGAGAGGTTTCATTGCTATTCCGATTCTAAAGAAAATGAGAATGTTCTAATCTTACAAAATTCAATCTCTATGAACTAAACGCATTAGGAGAATGATCATTTTGATTTTCATTCCAATTTATTTCAATTATGATTCTGGATGTAAATCAAATATACTCTTAATACCTATTTGCACAAAATTAAGGTCAACTGGATTTAGGCTCAGATACGATCAGATCAAAAATTGGACAATATGAGTCTATATTAATGTTCTGAACTATTAGATATGATCTATTATCTCAAAACTGCTTGCACTCCAAAATCATATGATTTGAAGATTTCTAGTCATACATCAAGTGATTAAAAAATACATATAATCTAATTTTATTTAGGCTGTTTAATTTTTGACTATTTAATGTATAGGTTAAAGATCTCTAAATCATATAATTTTTTTGTGTACAAGCAGTTTTAAAATAGGAGATCATATTCAATGATTTGAAATATTTATATAAGATTTTTATTATAAAATTTTGATCTGAGTTCAAATCTGATTCAAATCCGATCGATCTGATTGTAGTTTGACTTTCCCTTTTCTCTCTCTCTACACACACGAGATAGCTTATAAATACATGCACCACTCTTGAAAAATGTGCTGTAGATTTCCTGCCTACTTGACTAGCTTGAATTGGTGATGGATCTTCAGGCTAGGCTTGAATACCGAATCTGGTCCCAAATGTTCCTAAGAAACTCCACAGCGATGCATGATCGTAATCCATGTTACTGCTTGGAACACAACCATGGTTTTGAGGTCAAATTTAAGTCAATCAGGTACTTATATCTGATAATTTAATATACGCTAACTCTAAAGGCACAACTAGTTGTCAGCACATGCAGTGCATGCGGCGCCCTTGGTGAATGTGCATTGGAAATTGTTCTCCATCTTAAAATCCAAGTCGATCCATTTACAGATCAATCTCGGACGTTGAACTTATAAAATAGAGAGAGAGAGAGAGAGAGAGAGAGGGAGTTAATTTTTGCATCATTTGACTAAATATGCATAGGATCTTAAAAAGCACCAAAAAAGAGCAATTGTTTTATGTACTGGGAATGTCTAATGCATGCACCAGTCATTATAGCAAGCCAACCTTTGCGGTTTAGTCATGTGAGACATTCAAGCTGTATGAAACTAGCATTCGTGAAATATATAATCAATGCAATATTGTTATTCCAAAATACATGTCCTTGATGTTTGCAGTTTTTAGCTAAACTTGGTGTGGTAGATAATGGTCATTGCCTATGTAAGGTAATGCAATTCCCTTACCTGTAACTATGAGGGTTAATTGATCATGTCAAGCCAAGTAAGGATAATAACATACAAAACCTTGACCCATACTCGGCTTAACCCGGTATTGGATCAAGATCCATCTTAATTCATGTCCGTTCACATGTTATTGTGGGTAACCTGTTTGATCTTATTCTCATCTATTTTGCAAGACTTAATCTCTCACAAATCTAAACTAAGTTATCAAATTTAATATTTACAATTTTTATTAGATAATTTTTAAAATAATTTAAATAATTAAAGGAGTATTTGATTGGAAAAATTGAGGCTTGGAATGAAAATGGAAAGCGATGACATTTATTCTAACCTATTCATTAAAAGAGTTCTATTCCAATTTCGATTCAGGAACGGAATGAAAAAGTCTAATCTCTCTAAAATCTAATCCCGATTATCCTTTAAGATCCAAATCTTAATTCTGATTTCTATTCCGATCATGAGCTATTTTAATTTCTATTCTAACCTATTTTGATTTCAATTTTAGTTGCAAACTAAACATCCTTTTATATCTAAAAAAAAAAATTAATCATTTAAAATATTCTTCTCATGATTTAATCTTATCTAAATTTTTTCTATGCAGATAAAACTCTAACGTCATGACCCAAAGCAAATTGAAATTTTGATCTATAACCGACCCATTTAAAATTTGGTCAGAAAATTTGACTCATTTCAAATCCTGACTAAAAAACTCTTGATCCAAATCCAGCTCAAATAATGACATCATGAGTCGGATTTATTGAATCAGATTGCCACCCTACTGATGAGTACAAGTACTCATAATGCAATAGAAAATAATAGATTGCAATTCCTCGTTCCTTCCTCCGACCTCAAATTAGTGGGATCCAAAAAGTTTGTAAGCCCGGCCCGGAAAGGACAAGGAAGCCCACCTGTGGGTCCGTATTCGGGTTGTATCCTTCGCGCGAAGGAACGATTGATCTTTCTTCGCGACATCAACCGTTGGATCGCATGTTACACAGCTCTCAAAGCACTCCACGTCTTTCCTCAGTCTGCCTGCACAGATCTCGACGCGGTCGATACGCGGCCCAAAGGTTCACATCGCGATGAATCGTACCTCTATAAATATTCCGTCTCCCGACCGGTTTAGAAATTGCTTTTTCTTTCTATCCTTTCGAGTGAAGGTACCCGGCTTCCATCGTTCCCTTCTCCGCTTGGGTATCTCTCGACGGAAAGGGGAAACCCTAACCCTAGCGCCCTTCGATTTCCCCTTGAATCCATCCATCGCCTGAGTTCTCTTCGGCTCCTTCCCAATTGATCGATCCAAGGTTTTCCTCGCTGCTCAATTTGGGGATTTTTCATCGGTGAATTCCTCTGGTTCGGAAGATTCTTGGATTCGCCGCGTCCTTGGGCGATTCTGCTACGGCGTCGGCGATCTGTTGAGCGTGGGATCCAATATCGCCTCTTCCGGTTGAATCCCTTAAATCGAAGGGGGTTCTGTTGTGGAAGCCCCTCTCCTCTTGTAGCGGCGGCGGTGATCGTCGATCTCGGTGATTTCGCTGCGGATCGTCTCTTTTTGCTGTTTGGATCGCTGTTCTATTCTGTCGGGACGCGAACGGGTTGGCGGCGAACTCATCTCGTGTTCTTCCTCTTTTCTTTTCCGGAAAGATCGTTTGTTGATCGGAACGATCGTTTCTTGATCGAAAAGATCGTTTGTTGATCGGAGAACAGAGCGTGATCTTCATCAAGGATTGGAAAAGAGATACTTTCTTGATCGGAGAATAGAGCGTGATCTTCATCAAGGATTGGAAAGGAGATTTACTGCTTGTACATATGTTTATGATTTCTGTTGTTCTAGCGTAATATCAGGCCTGTTTTCAATTTCGGCCTTTAAATTCAGTTTGCTGCTTGTTTTTAAATTTCCAGCAAGTTCTATCTTTTTGGTTGATCTGGTTTGCAATTACATCTGAAGAAAACCGGAAAGAAAAAATAATGGCTGTGTATTATAAGTTTAAAAGTGCAAAGGATTATGACTCTATTCCGATTGAGGGTCAATTCGTATCTGTTGCCAATTTGAAAGAACGAATTTTTGAATCGAAGCATTTGGGAAGGGGTACAGATTTCGACCTTATGGTCTCCAATGCGCAGACTAATGAAGGTTGGTTCTTCTTCTGGACTAGGTTCTCTTGATTGATTTATTCATGCAGTTTTACTTATAGGAGTATAGTTCAACTCGTTCAGCGTTAGCAGATGTTAGACTAATTATAAAAAAAAGGATGGGTTTGGGGTATTTTTTAGATAATTGTGTTTGAATATTTAAGGGATAAGTGGTAACTGAGTTTGTGAGATTCTGCCTAGTATTTGATTGATAATGTGTCTGTTGAGTTAGTTTGCTGGGAGTTATCTGGGTTGCGCTAATCTCACTTTCGATTTTTATAGACTTCGTGTTCTTCCTTTTTCGCTTTCAGAATATGTAGATGAAGCCGCCATGATACCCAAAAATACATCAGTATTGATTCGTCGCGTCCCAGGTCGGCCACGGAAGCCTATTGTTACAGAACGAGACGAGTACTATTTTGCACTCTGAATCCTGAACATTTGATGAGCTTTTCTATTTACATTTACTTTGTGCCTTAGCCGATAAATTTAGATTTGTTTGCATGAGAAGGATGTAGTTTTGCTGAAATATATTTAAACTGTGTTGGGATCAAATTTCATCGAGCAACTTTAGGACAATGTTGGATTCTTGACAGGATGTTTAGATTGAAAGTTTGCTTTCTATCTGCAGGATGAAAGTTGTAGAGGATAAAGTGGAAGATCTTCCACCAGCAAGTAGCACTTTAGTTGGTGATTCATCTACCATGAAATATGTAAGAGTTTAATTTCTGAATATGATTCCCTGTGCTTCTTTTTTTTTTTTTTAATTCTGAAATGATGTCAACCACAATTATCTTAGTCCTTGAATGGGTAATGAGTGGATTTTCCTGACTGTGTGCTGATCTTTGATTGATGGTAAGAATATTAATTTTGCATTCACTCTAATTTCACAGCCTGAAGAATCTGAATGGGATGAGTTCGGTAATGATCTGTATGCTATTCCTGAAGCACTTCCTGCTCAGTCGATCCATCCAGCAGTAGATGTTTCTCCTGCAAATAAGGTTGACGAGGATAGCAAGATTAAGGCTCTAATTGACACACCTGCCCTTGACTGGAATCGGTGAGACATTTAATTGAAAATTCAACATTTCTTGCAAGGGCAGTCACCTTTTGTTTACCAATGAGGAATCATTCATAACATATTGTTTTTTACTTGGTCAATCCCTTTGCAGTCAAACACAAGAAGGCTATGGTGCTGGAAGAGGCTTTGGTAGGGGAATGGGTGGGAGAATGATTGCTGGTCGTGGTTTTGGTAATCCTTTAAACACCTGTAGCTCATCATGCATGTCTCTTTTCCCTTCTTTATCCTGCTCTTCATGCTTTTACATCATTTTTCTTCTTTGATTCCTTGACTTACATGCAGATCCTCGCAATAAAATTAACTTTTTAGATTAAACTAGCATTTCGTTAATTTTGTGTTTGTTATATGGATATGCCTCTAAAAGTAGCATATGCTTTTTCTGTTTTCCTACATATGTTTGTGCTACTAGGGACCTTGCAGATGCATTCATCCCTTGTCTGTTTATTGGGATGTTTCTTTTCTGATGTATCACACTTTAGAGTTAAAACATTTGTTATCCATTCTTCTATAGACTTTTGTTGCAAGCATAAATGAGTTCTTTGATGATGCATGCTTCATGTATTGCTTAATTTCATGTTCCCATTGTTCTAGATTCTGATGTTTTCGTTTTTTGTCATTAAATGAAGGACGAGGTGGGCTGGAGCGCAAGACACCTCCAGCAGGCTATGTTTGTCATAGATGCAAAGTTCCAGGTAACTTATAATATGCAGACATATGAGGTCCCTGTCATTGTAATTAATTGTTTTTCCAGCATTGTGGATCACCAGTTAACGTATGTTAAGAGATATTTCTTTCCAGGCCATTTCATTCAGCATTGCCCCACAAATGGTGATCCAAACTATGACATTAAAAGGGTGAGACCTCCAACCGGAATTCCGAGATCAATGTTAATGGCAACTCCTGATGGTTCCTATGCATTACCGGGTGGTGCTGTTGCTGTTCTTAAGCCAAATGAGTAAGTTGATGACTTCATGCATTATTCTGTGTTATTATGGTATTGTGATAGATATGACAGCTGATGACCAACTTTACCTATATAGAGCTGCATTTGAGAAGGAAATTGAGGGGTTACCTACCACCCGTACTGTCAGTGATCTTCCACCGGAATTGCACTGCCCACTGTGTAAAGAAGTAATGAAGGATGCTGTTTTAACTGGCAAGTGCTGTTTTAGGAGTTTTTGTGACAAATGTAAGTGTGTGTTGATGCTCTGTACTTGATTTTCTTCTATTGTATTATTTGTCTCACATAAAACTCATATGATGAAGTTTTAATTATTTTTCCCATTGAGCAGTTAGCAGTCATTATTTTTGTACTCATTTGACTGGCAATCATTCTCTAATTTGGCTTCCACCAGGCATAAGAGATTATATTATCAGCAAGTCAATGTGTGTCTGCGGTGCTACGGATATACTAGCAGATGACCTTCTTCCCAATAAAACACTTAGAGAAACAATTAGTCGCATATTGGAGTCAACAACCAGTAGTACTGAAAATGCTGGAAGCCTTGTTCATGTACAAGGTCTGAATGAGTGCTTCTCATGGTTCTTGATATATAATTGTTTGTATCGTCTTCATGGAAATGACCTATATCTTCTGGCCTTTCAGATATGGAGTCAGCTCGCCAAGTACAGCCCAAAAATCCATCTCCTACTCTTTCTGCTGCATCCAAAGGTGAACCTAAGCAAGTTCCTCCAGCGGATCCTTCTCCAAATGCGATGGAAGGGGAGGCAGCAAGCAATGTAAAGGGTGCCAATGCTGAGACTAATTCTTCGGACAAGAAGGTCACTGCAAATGTTATTAAATCTGAAGCAGTCCCAGAATCAGAAAATGCGAAAGAAACATTACTAGAAACTTTTCCAGTTCCTGAAGAAGTGCAGGAAAAGGTGCTTGCTGGAGAACAAGGTGGGTGATTTGCACTGGCAACGTAATATTCTTTTCCCCATTTTTTAGGGAAAAAAAAAATATTGTCTGCTAATGGTCTGTCTGAAGACATGAAGGTGCAACTATTGTAAAGGTTTCTTGAGTTGCATAGCATGTTTTAGATTGACATTAAGGTGGACTCTTCCAATAAAAAAAAAAAAGTATTCTAAAGTGAGAGGTTTTTTTATTTGATACCAGAACAAGGAATTTCAATTATATACAGTAGTCTGGGGCAATAGATACGTAAGGGAAGTGGTTATGATGGAACTATGGTGTTACGATAATCTTTCAATTTGGTCTGTTCTGTTCTCTTATGATTGCTTTTTCTTCCTTCTTGTACCAGGAAAGAAGAAGAAGAAGAAGAAGACACGCCTGGCTGGCAATGGTTTGTGCATTACCTTATGTTTTGTTCTGTAGATCAGTGTTACCAATCTTTGTGCCTTGCACAGTGCAGTGTGAAATCATTAGTTGCTTTATGTGGTATGCAAATAAAAAATCAATCTAACTTGTTTTGCTGCTTCCGCTTCCCATCTGCAGCTTCTGACATGCAATGGAGGCCTTATCAAGATTTTGGATCTGAAAACTTTGTTGGGATGTCTTTGGCTCCATCAGGCTACAACCCATACTGGGCTGGTGGTGGAATGCCAATGGGAGTTGATGGATACATGGCATCATTCACTGGTCCCATGCAATACATGGGTTATGCACCTGGCCCCTTTGATGTTCCTTTTGGTGGGGGAATTCTTCAACAAGATCCATTTGCTGCACAGAGCTATATGATGCCAGTAGTTCCCAGGTATACTTGGTAGTTATAAGTCCTTGTAGAGTTAGAAGACACCCAAGTTTTAAAATGTGAAATCGTTATCCTCTTATAAAATCTGAAACTGTAACAAGCTTTTTTTTTTTTTGGTCCATTAGTTGTTACTTTCTGAATTTTTGTTTTATTTGAGTAGGATATATATATTATAATGTTTTGAAACAACTGTAATAAATAGGTTATAAACTTAGTCTTGTTATTATTGCCAATATTTCTCTTTCTTCTTCTTTTTTTTCAGTTTGTTCTCTTTATAATTTTATATGCATAGTTCAGTTACAGCATAATAAATTGACAAAAATTATACATCTTACAGGGATTTGTCGGAGTTGGGCATTGGAGGTATGACCCAAGGGCCTGGATATTTGACGAGGGAAGAAGTTGAGGCTAAGAAGGCTGAACTAAGACGGAAGCGTGAAATGGACCGACTCCATGAAAGGTAATTGGAATGTTTATTATTTAGTTCTTCATTTTTTTTGGCAGTTTCTGGATATGTTGGAGTAATGCTTTTGTGAAGTCAGACTAAAGTAATGGTTACTGTTTATTCACATGCATGAACGCATGCACAAGATAACTGGTTTGCAAAGCCAGAGGGATTTTAGCTTCAGGTCTGAGAATGGTGTGATTAGCATAAGTTGTATTTGAGATAAGAATTTTAATGGTGGTGGTATGTGAAGGCTAATATATACATTCTTTTTACAGGCATAACATTATATATAAATGATATATTCACTCCTTGATCCTTTCGATTTTATGTTTCTCAGAGCAGCTGTGACGTCATATTACATGGAAAAATATATCAAACTCCTGTAAGATAATTGACTTATCAGATTAGATAAAATTGTTGACCAATCCATATATATGCATTGGCATAGCATAAATGGAGATAATTAGTAGGTGAATTACTTATAATATGGAGAGCAGAAACACAATTAAAAATAAAATAATAATATGCTGTGCAAGTAAAAGTTTATGCCTGCTCGTTCAGTATATCATCAGCTAATCACTAGCTTTTCTAAATCCTGCTTTCTGTTTTTTGGGTGCTTGTGCCAGGGTTTTGCATGTTCCTTCTATCTCCCTTTGTTCCTTTAATTTGTTTGATGTGGGGAAGCAAAATTTTGTAGTTCATTATATTTGAGATTTCTCATATACCATATACCTATAGCAAGACCGGTTCCATATTGTGTCCCTTTTTCATATTTTTCCCCTGATGTCCTTCACTGTTAGGTCTTTAAACTAGGAATCTGTCAGTGTCACCTATTTTTGAATGCTCTGTACTTTACATCAACAGCCAGCCAGATTTCATATGTTTGGTTTTTCTGTTTCAATCCTTGCCGTTGATTTCTTCACATTTCAGGCACCCTGTTTTTATTTGGACCATCTTTTCTTTATGTTACGGCATTCTGCATTAACAGCCTTTTTTTTTTTTTTAATTTTTAAGTTGCGTTTCTTTCCAGTAGTATCATGTTCAAGCCTTTTGCCTTGTGCGCAATTTTCTTGCTGCGTATCATTGTTTTACCATAAATTTACCTGTATCTATGTTATCCGTTGCCACGCACATCCATGCTTTCGTTCTGTGAAAGCTTGTTGTTTGATGAACAAATTTTCCGCCCTGTGACTATAGTTGCATTGTCAGCTTCAAGATGTTCCACTAGGGTGGCAACATATGAGATATATTTTGTTTTGACTGGTAGCTGTGTCTATATATGCTAGGGAACCTCTTTGTTCTTCCAGTCATTTATTCAGCAATTCGTTTATCCACTTGTAATCATTCTCTAATAAATGCTATGAATAATATACTTAATACTTTGTGACTCTCAAAGTCTGGAGATTTCTTGTGTGCGTTATTGGGCTTCTTAATTCTAGCAATGCCTCACAGATCGTTATTCTGTTCCTTTTTTTTTTTTTTTTTTTTCACGACCATCTTCATAGCTTTATGGTATGGATGGCAAGATTGTTGCTGGCGTTTTTCATGTGATTCTGGATGTCTCTTTTGCTTTTGATGACATAATGGATGTCTCTTTTGCTTTTGATGACATAATAAACTTTCCAATTGGACATTCATGAAGAGGATAAGGTTTTGCTTAGCTTTCTTTTTGTCCAATCATCTATGTTGTTTAAGTCCTGGATTTCGAATCTCTTGACATTTTCAAGCATGCCGTTATGCCCGCTTGTTGGGTTTTTTCTGGTGTTCCTTTTGATGATTGCTCAAGTTGCTGCTGCTTGGTTTCAGGGCGAGGGAGCCCAGAAGAGAGGACAGGGAGCCCAGAAGGGAACCAAGTCGCGCGAACGATGTCTCTTCATTGAAGTCGAAGCCCGTACGTGCTCTTTTGTCGATTCATTTGCTTATTCATTTTTGTACTCTGGGCGTCATCGTAGCAGCATTAGTTTTAAGCATCAGCAGAAACATGCACTCCTGCAGCATTACTAATTCCAGGGGCCTTTTCTTGCGTGCCCAAACTTGTTATTGGGCTTGGTACGGTGTAAGATGTGGATTCATCTTTGGGCCTGTGACGCTTTGTGATTCATCATCCCATTTGATAGTCTTAGGATTTAAGTCCTTCTCGGGGCAATAATCACGTAGGAAACCCGGTCACCAATCGGGTCTTGACACGTGCCTGTTCACCTTTCCTCTGTGAACCCTGGCGTAGCGAGGATGTAGAACCCCGTTCTTCTGATTTCTGGGTACCCTCTAATGGAAAAGCTACAGGCAATCCGAAGGAATGGTGCCTTGGAGATTGGCCTTGAGGCAGTTATGATAAGCTATATCACGGTAATACTTGGGCAGGTTTAGGAGGATGCGGCAAGAATTTTGGTCCTAAAATTGGATTTGGGCTCCTGGCGTAAGGGTAAACCCCCGGGCATTGCCAATTTGTCTCGTGGAAAGGGGTTTTGAAATTAATCCTTCTTCTCCAAGTGGGAGGATGTGTCTTGGAAAAGAGGGAGTGTATTCAAGTAGGCCCTCTCATGTATTTGACCTAAAGGAGACTGGAGATGGACTCCCGTGGCTTCAACTAGAGTTGCTGTTGAGCCATGATGACCCATGTGAGATTGTTTCATATTGAGAAATTGTGAGCTCTTCCGGACATAGATCTAAGAGTGATGTGATAAGGGACCCCCGCTGGCTTCTTAGGGCACCTTGGAAGCCCTATTGCCCTTGGGATGGGAGTGGTTAGAGGATTCACCTTTAGGGAACTCGTGCCATCCCTTTGTATCATAGGTGCGATTTCATTGAAGCATTCTCTTGTATAGGCTGTGGCCATGTATATGGTCATTGATCATGAGGTTAGGTCGGATCCATTGCATGGTCCAAATTTCTGACCTTTGTGGACCCCTCATTCATGTAATTGAACAGTGGCCACAAATGATTCAATGTATGCTACTTTGGGGGGCTCGGCCTGCCTTCAAATTTCTTCAGTCATTGGCGACGTTATAGAGGCGAGAAAGAAAATCTACAACTTAAATTAATCAGTTTTATCGGTGCATGCATGATAAATAGTAATAAGTTCATTTTTCATATAATTTGTTTCGTTTTAATCGATTAATTATTTCAAGTTTGGGACCGAGGGCATTCTTGGCATGTAACTAAAAATATTGTAGCAATGTTAATTCCTGTCATTGTAAGGGCATAATGGGCAACGTGATTGGAAATTTATTCATTCTAAGTTTCTAACAAGCAATCCTGCTTTATTTCAGCGGCCGGTATCCCGAGCGGCGAGCCTCGACCGGTCCGACCGTGAAAACCGGTCCGAGAAGGCAGACCGCCACGTCCCCTCCCACGACTCGGGCCGCCACTCGCCGAGCCGGACCGGGAAGAGAAGGGCCTCGGACCTGGACGAGCCGTCCCGGGCCGAGGCTGCCAAGCTGGAGCGGAAGCACAAGGTCAGCGTGTTCTCTCGCATCAGCTTCCCGGAGTCCTCCTCTGGCGACGGAGAGAGGGCCAGCAAGAAGAGGAAGCCGTCGGAGGTGCCGCTGAAGAACGGGCTGAAGGAGCAGCACGAGCCAGCGGCCCACCGCCGGTCCAGCTCGGACGGGCATAGCCATAGGGACGAGTGGAAGGGGTCCAAGGGTGGCGGTTCGTCGTCGATGGGAAGCCGGAGGTACGAGCGTGACTCGAGCGAGGAGGAGTATCATTTCAAGAGGAAGCCTTCGTCGTCGTCGAGGAGGGAGGCGGAGGAAGAGGGCCGGCCGGCGAGGCGGTCCAGGGAGAGGGAGTCGCATGAGCGCGGGAGCAAGCGCCGGTGAGGGTAGAGAGAGAGAGAGAGTGGTGGATGTTGCGAGAGCTGTGTTAAGGAGGGGGCTGTGCCCGAAATTCATGTAATTACACCCAAGGTTTTTTATATATTATGAATGGCATGATATTTCCCAATAGAATTATTGCAACGTTTTGCTTCTGTTTGTTTATTTCTGTGATTGTTTGTCCGTCCAGCTCTCTAAGCCACTATCAAATTATTTTGAAGGATGGGATGAGGTCCCAAGTTTGAGATTGACAAACTGGATGAGGAGTTTGGGTAACCAAAAAAATAAAAACTTCAGAAGAGGTTTAGATAACAACGAGAAACTAAATACCAAAAGAAAAAGAGTTTCTGTTTCCTAAAATATTTATAAAGTAAGTACGGAAGATGCAAGAATAGGGCACGGTAACAGCATATGGTAAATGTTTAGCATTGCTGGTTTGTAACATTGACATTTGTGTCACTTGAAGATATGTAAAATTGTTCATGAGAAAAAACATATGTTCCATTAATGAAAAAGAGAAAAAAATCTTGAATTGATTCTTCTACAAAAAATAATTTGGAAAATTATTTGGTAATGGAAACATCAAGAATAATTCCAAAATTTTTAATATTCTGAAGAATTTTTTTATGGATGAGATTGGAGATTAGGTCACTGACTCAAAGTTTTAGATCATCCCAAGCATCAAATGAGTGTAACAAATTTTAATAAAAAAAGAGTTCAGCCAAAGTTCTTTTCATGCTTCGTGCGATTGTGTGATTCATCTAAATTTGTTCTTTCTTAATAATTTAATTCATCATATTAGTAGTATATTTACATCAATTTTAAGAGTAAATTATAAAAAATCTCCTTGAGAATAGATCCAGTAGTATTCAAAATCTATAGTTACCTCCTTAATGTGTTAGTCAACCTTACAGTTTAACCATATTATTAGACAGTCCGTTAATATTAACTTAAATCTAATTATCATATCATAATAAAATTTTGAAATGATCAAAATAGCCTCAAAGAAAAGATACGAAAATGCATGCATTCCCTTCAATCTAGCCAGAGGCCGAGCATAGGGCTTGGCATGGCACCGGTATCGAGTGTGCCGCATGGATCTTCCTCACGTTGGCCGCCAGTTCCAAGTCCGTGATCTTCACCTGCAACCACCCATCGGAAAATTGGCATCGGCATCGATGTTTGAAGGGGTCTTGTTCCGCGGTCGTACATGGCCAGCATTGCCGTTGATGAAGACAGTGCTTTGCATGAAGGCTCCGGCGCAGGAGAGTAAAGAAATTATTCACAAATAGCACGATATCTCAATCAAAAACTCAGAGCAAATTGTTTACGAGTGCCACCAATTCACTCCATTGTCGCCCCATTCAACTCTAGAATGAAAAGACACAAAATGCTTTGGGGAAAAGAGGCAGACATTTCATGAGCTCCGCTGCGCTGCGGTGCTCTCACGAGCTCAAGGAGGAAGAGAATCG
Organism: Elaeis guineensis; assembly: GCF_000442705.2. Taxonomy (NCBI): domain Eukaryota; kingdom Viridiplantae; phylum Streptophyta; class Magnoliopsida; order Arecales; family Arecaceae; genus Elaeis; species Elaeis guineensis. The sequence goes on from NC_025995.2 coordinate 6,268,480, forward strand.
GCTATTTTATTAAAAAAAATATGAAGAATAATTTGATTATTTTATAATTCTGTAAGTTTTTAGATAATACCGTTATATTTTAAAAATATGAGCATAGATTTTTTAAAATATTAAATAAAAATATAATAAAGATAAATTTTAAAAAAAATAATTATTTACTCTAATTTTAAAACTTGGGATCTAAATCAAAACTTGCCTTATGCAGACTAAATATTAATTTCCATCAGCTAAGACTATAGTGGATTGTATATCAAACAAATCTTTGGAATCGGCCCACCTTGACAAATATGCTCACAATATATATTAAACTATTCGATTTCCATTCCTAACATGAAACGGCTTTATGTCACACCTAAAATCTTCCTTGTTTAGAAATTTCATAAAAGCATGACAAACAAGAAAAAAAAAAAAAATTCTCCACGGCGGTGTCAATTGTTTTTCCTTTAACTCGTGGCAATATATTCCATATTTAAAAATTATTATTTTATATTTTCTCCTCCTTAGTGACTTTTTGCTCCCACAGAGACAACGTCATATATATTCTATAATATGTTGCTACTAAAGTTATATATTTTAATTAAATATATATAAAAAATAAAAATAATTATTTATGTTAGACAGGGGTTGCAGACATAGAGGATTCGTATAGAGGACGATTCGATGGCCATTATCAATTGGATTTGGGACAATACGAGTCTGTTAGAGGTCCATCTATTTTTTCATGATATCTAGACATTTCTTCATCAGTTTGTCATTGTATCTATTTGGCATATTTTTTAATAGACGAACAGAATGATAGATTAAATTGCTTCTTCCGTTGCTGAGTATATCGAAGTTTTATTTTCTGACTTATGGGTTATATTCACATTGGAGTCATGTGATCAGCCGTATAAAAAGAAAAAGAGAGAGAGAAAAAAAAAAAAAAAAGCCTTGGCTTTGGTCCAAACTGAGCCATTAATCCACAATCTGGTTTGGTCCGAGCCAAAAATTAGAACCGCTTTGTGTTCACCCAACTCACCTTCTCTGGTTCCAACCATGAGCTGCGACCCTACTAACCCATTTCCATCCAAAAGAACGCTGGATTCACTTTTCCCTCCACTCCCGTCGCCCCAAGGTCTCCAAGCCATGCTCCTCCTGGTCCCGTCACCGCCGCCGCCCTCCCATGCTCTCCTCCCCCGACCCCCAGTCCCTCGCCACAGCCGTCGAGCTCGCCATCGCCGCCCGCTCCGCCCGCCTCGGCCGCGCCGCCCATGCCCAGATCGTCAAGTGCCTCTCCCCCCTTGTCCCCTCCTTCCTCTCCAACCACCTCGTCAACATGTACTCCAAACTCGACCTCCCTTCCGCCGCCGCCTCTACCCTCGCCCTCGACCCCGTCCCCTCCGTCGTCTCCTGGACCGCTCTCATCTCCGGCGCCGCTCAGAACGGCCGCGCCCTTCCCGCGCTCCTCCACTTCACCGCCATGCTCCGTGCCTCTGTCCGCCCCAACGACTTCACCTTGCCCTCCACCTTCAAGGCCGCCGCCGCCCTCCGCCACTCTCTCGCCGGACGCCAGCTCCACTCCTTCTCCCTCAAGACCGGCCTCATCAATGATGTCTTCGTGGCCTGCGGCGCCCTCGATATGTACTACAAGACTGGCCTCGCTTTGGAGGCTCGCCAGATGTTCGATGAAATGCCTCATAAAAACATTGTCGCTTGGAATGCCGTCATGACCAATGCGGTGCTTGACGGCAGGCCTGGTGAGGCCATTGATGCCTTTAGCAAGCTCCGGTTGTCAGGCGAGTCCCCCAACACTATCTCGCTCTGTGCCTTCTTCAATGCCTGTGCTGGTGCTTCCTACTTGTGGCTTGGGGCTCAGCTCCATGCCTTTGTGATACAATCCGGGTTTGATTCGGATATGTCAGTGGGAAATGGGCTTATTGATTTTTACGGGAAGTGCCATTGTGTGGATGAGGCGAGGGCGGTGTTCGATGGGATGCCAACAAAGAATGATGTCTCGTGGTGCTCGATGATTGTGGTGTACGCACAGAATGGAGCCGAAGAAGAGGCATTTAATGTGTATCTGGATGCACGGAGGGAAGGTATCAAGCCCACCGATTTCATCGTCTCCAGTGTCCTCACCACTTGTGCTGGCCTCTCAGGACTTGACCTTGGGCGATCTGTCCATGCTGTTGCCATTCGCTCTTGCATTGATGGGAACATCTTTGTCGGTAGTGCGCTTGTGGACATGTATGGGAAGTGTGGGAGCATTAGCGATGCCGAGCAGGCATTTCGGGAGATGCCTGACCGGAACCTTGTCTCATGGAATGCGATGATTGGAGGGTATGCTCATTATGGAGATGCTCATATGGCACTTGCTGTGTTTGATGAGATGATTAATAGTGGTGAGGTTGCACCAAATTACGTGACCTTGGTCAATGTGATCACTGCATGTAGCAGAGGAGGGATGACTAGGGAAGGACTAGATTTGTTTGAGACAATGAGGGAAAGATTTGGGATCCAGCCTCGCACAGAGCACTATGCATGTGTGGTGGACTTGCTTGGACGCGCAGGGATGGAAGAGCGTGCATATGAGTTCATAAAGGAGATGCCTGTAAGGCCATCTGTTTCGGTTTGGGGGGCACTTCTTGGGGCTTGTAGAGTGCATGGGATGACGGAGCTGGGGAGAATTGCAGCAGAGAAGTTGTTTGAGATTGACCCTCAGGACTCCGGCAATCATGTACTGCTCTCCAACATGTTTGCATCAGCTGGCAGGTGAGAAAGTATATCCTCATATTATTAATTCCCTGTATTTGTAAGTTTAGTTGATTGCATTATGGATAATAGAACGCTCCAGAATGGTGGGATAAGTCAATAAGCAATAACTGTGAACTGCAGTGTGATTATTTTTATCTTGTTAGAGACTTCCTTCACATTATGCATTAGGGGAGCCTGTTTCTCATTTTTGTCAGCTGGACTCCATGATTTGCTCCAACAAAATGATCTTATTTTTCAGATGTTTCTCGAACTAACTGGTTTTAGTGTAGCGTTCTTATATAATGCAAGATTCTTAAAAATATCACATGGTGATTCCTATAATATCACACTATATTCTTAGTTTGTGTATAGATATACTTTTTGATAAATTAGTTTTTAAGAAATAGTATTTTTAGAAGGATATTATGAGCCAAAGACTTGTGCTGATACATCTTAATATTTTTAGCCTCTTTGCATTATTATATAGATTTATTTTACTTTAAATGCCAACCTAAGCTGAAAAACTAAATCCTTACGAAGTGAAATGAACTTGATAACAAACATGTTGTAGTTTATGGAGAACAGGCTTGTGAGGCAAAAGAATAGGGGAGCTCAAAACTGGTATTTCAATAAAAAGAATTTTGCATCTTGGAAATAGCTCTGGATTTAAGGTCATATGAATGAGGAGGCATGGCTGATACTGATGATCTCTTACTCGGAAATTGCAAGTGGAATTGTTTTCTAAATATCATTTCTGACGTATGCTGTTTCAAGCCCAAGGATGGTAAGAAAGCTCACTTATGGAACTTTAAAGACCATGCAAATGCATTAACTCTTGATTGCCTTAAATTATTCTACTTCAGGTTGAGGTTCATGAATGGTTTCACGATCAGGAACTGAGATAATACTCTTTGAGATGCTCCTTTAATTTTCATGAGCGAAACAGGAGGGGACTTGCCTCTTCAGCAATGGTGTCATCACCTTTAGTCTAGCATGCGTATTACTTGTGCTCTGCACCAGGAGTTTTTGATTCGAGCAATGATGGTAAAAATTAGCTGTGGTATGCTCTAAATGGACTGTGAAAGGAAGTCTGAGAAGAAGCATCTGCTAAATCTGGAAGAATTAGAGAGGAATGTGTAGAAAGTTCTAAATTTGACATCTGATATTTGATACTCAGAGGGCTAGAAACATTGGTTGGCATGCAATGAAAAAATGGATGCCACTGATTTAGAAATGACTGCCAGATTATCATAGTAAAAGCGAACTTGCCAAACCCAAAGTCCCCCCAACCCCCCCAAAAATAAAAAAAGCATCAATGGACATTTTTTTTTAAAAAAAATAAGTTTTAGAAATAAAGGGCACCATCACCCACCCTTCCGCTTTATTGCTTGGGCTTATGGTCCTCATGGGGAGCAAAGTTGAAGGTGCATCTATTAGGGTTTCCAACATAGTTGATGGTCTACCATTCCCAAGTGTTTCCTGCAATGTTCAGGAGACTACTTGCTTGGCAGATGAATAGACTATAGGAGGAAACGCTCGAGTATATGGTTTTGTTGTAAAATCAAGCACTTTTGAGTCTGTTCTTTTCTATCCTATCAAAATTATTATTCTTAAACAGCATTTTCTCTCAAAAGAAACTTATTTTTTTATCAGAACAGGAAAACCAAAAGGTTAAGGTTGTATGGAGTCACTAATGTAGCCTGACAGAATTTTAGCCGAGTACCTCTTGATTTCATACATATATAAGATTTCCAATTTTCATTTAGATCTTCATAGTTCAGATCCTGGAATGGTAATAAAAATGCCACTTGCAAAGCTGATTAGCTATCTCAAGTCAGTCTTACATTATTCTTTTTATTACTACATGAACATTTCAACACTGATTTGGTCATTCTATATCCTATTTATGCACAAATATTTGGCATCACTTTTTACTTCAAGTATTTTCATTAATTTATTTATTATTTGATTGAAGCACACGATCGGTATCTGACACATTTATTATTTTTTTTCGCTGAATTGCCTTTAAACCAATCCCCAGGTGGGAGGAAGCGACGGAAGTGAGGAAGGAGATGAAGGATGTGGGGATCAAGAAAGGTCCAGGATGCAGTTGGATCATATGGAAGAATGTTGTCCATGTTTTCCAAGCGAAAGACACAACTCATGAGAGGAATGATGAGATCCAGGCAATGCTGGCTAAGCTGCGAAGAGAGATGCAGGCAGCTGGCTATGTACCTGACACGCAGTATGCTCTCTATGATCTAGAAGAGGAAGAAAAAGAGACCGAGGTGCTCCAACACAGCGAGAAGCTTGCTCTTGCCTTTGGTCTCATTTGCATCCCACCTGGGATTCCTATAAGAATTACCAAGAATCTGCGAGTCTGTGGAGATTGTCACCGTGCCATCAAGTTCATCTCAGGCATTGTTGGAAGAGAGATTGTTGTGAGGGATAACAATAGGTTCCATCATTTTAAAGATTATCAATGCTCATGTAGAGATTATTGGTGAAGAAACAATTTTTGATAGATTAGTCATCCTCATCATTGTACCATTGCAATTTTATTAAGGAATAAATATGCTTATTAATGCCTGGAGTAGTTCTAATGGAACGAGGAGCAGCTGTCATCTTTTGATTTATATTTCAGAATTTGAAAGATTTACAAAGAGTTAATGCATCCTCTCCCTTTCCTCACAGCAGAAGGGAAAATTCGTCTTCATCAAATGGAGTTCTCAACAACGTACTTCTCAAGCTCTGAGTTTATTGCTATCTGTAGCGAAGTAGGTCTGTGATTGATACTACAACCATAACTAAAACCTTAAGCAAGGGGGATTGGCATGGACGAATTTCTCGGTTCCGTGTTTTTTTTTTTCTTTTTTTTGTTCAAGCCTTGCACAGTCCCTGAAGTTATGCATTTGGAAAGTGTGGCAATGTTACTTGCCTAGCCTGAGTGGTGGATTTGAGGCGTGACCTGAATCATCCTGGTATTTCCAATTCATTTTCATTAAGATCATAGTAACAATCGAAATCATGGGGTAATTCTTTTAATACATACAGAAACAAAGAATATCAGTAATTGAAGTGTCAATGGAATGGAGGCTGTTCCGACCGTCCGGTCCCATTCTTTTGAGATTCCAGCACTGGATATGCATGCTGGGTCTTGAAACACATTTCTGACCTCCATCATGATCGTTCCGTCTTCATTCCGATCGGATCAGATGTTGGTATGGCCGTCCCAATCGTACCTTAATTTTTTCTTTTCTTTTGTTGTATGTCGATGATGCTTTGAAGTTCGAACAGTCCATTCGTCACCGAAAGGAGGGAGGGGAGAATGAAGGAAAGGAGAATACTGATCTTTTTCTTTTTCTACTAGTGCATCGGCATCATTGCCAGAGGAAGCATGGCTTTTGCCATTCGATTCTAATTTTTTGAGAGAAGAGTATGCTGGGAGAGAGGACAGCTTGGGAAGGAGAAGGGAGGAGAAGAGAGAGGCCGTCAGATTTTCCGATGAGGAGCCAACCTAGAGAGATGAAGGAGGAGAGAGGACCAAAGTGGAAAGAAAGAGGGTTTGGGGCCTTGAGGCTCTGGTATGGACTTTTCTTCCATGTGTTACATGACGTGATCATTCAATTTGGATTGCACGGCATCATCCGTTCGATTGTATCCACAGGCCACACATCTCTCAAAACACTCCATGATTTTTTTTTGACCCGAACATCGCGCCCATAGGCCCCATGCAGCTCCGATCGTAATTTCTCTCATGCCCACTACTCCGTTTGAACATCGCATTCACACAACTATCTGATTATAACAAAAAAAATTTCCATAAAAAAATATCATATCATATCGTATTTTGAGGTTTAGAGCCTTTGACTCCATTCATGCCCACATAGCCTTTGAAGTACTCCCACCGAAAGAGATCATAAGAGTAATTTTATCGGATAAATCCATATGGCTGACATATGAAGGAGAAAAAGTTAAGAAAAAATTATTGATGAGACTCTCGCGTGGCCGACACTTGATATAATTTGAATTTTTGTAACTGTCACGCCCCCGACCCGAGATTGTGAATCGAGGGTCATGGCAACCGCCGCATACTTATAGAATACTTTTTCCATAAGCATGCAAGGCATCTCATCATGATATCTTCACAAACAGTTAAATAAATTTTTCTAATCAATTCAATAATCAAACCTTGATTCAAATAACAAATCAAAACTAAATGTTCAAAAGAAAGTAACTGTCTGATAAAGCCAATACTAAAAACAAAACTAAAGGTCTTGAATCAATTCTGAGAAAAAATCCTAAATCAATGAGTTAACTCCATCTCTAATCGCTCTCCCAACCGAAATCCCGCATCATGCTAATTTTCTGGATCTGTTAGAAAAACATAAAACTTATCATGAGCTAAATAGCCCAGTAAGCAATGTATACCTTTAACTGAATAATCAGGCAAATAATACTATGCATAACAAATCAATATGTAATTTCATGAAATCATATTCATACTGTCAATCATATATAAAAGTCAATTCATCATAATTTTTAATTATACTTTTCTTCTTAAATTCATCAATTTCTTAAATTCTTCTTACCAACCATGACTATGACCACATTATCCCTGTGGCAGGGTCATAATACCGCGTATCTGCTTGCGGTGGGCTGCGAATCATCTGGCAGCCAAGTCCTTTGGAACCGCTGGTCTAACTGGCGGTTTTATCGCTGGTCTATCTGGCGACATGTCGCTGGTCTCACTGGCGACATAAATCCTCAGGACAGTCAATTGCCAACGTATATGCCCCCATTGGCGGGGTCCTCAACACAGTCAGGTTGTCAATTTCATATTGTCTTCCAATTCATATATTATTTTCAAAAATAATAAAATTAATTGATATTCGAGTCAAATCAATCATAACATTCTTTGAGATCATATATCATCATAATAATTGCTCAACAAATAACTTCAATCATAAATAATTTTCTACAATTAACTTTCATCATAAATAATTTTCAACAATTATTTCAATAAATAATTTCAATCGCAAGCATGCATAAATTTATTTAATTCATAATATATCAGATAAATTCAGTAAAAGTAAACACCACTTACCTCTTTCATCTTAGATCTTTAGACTTCGTTAGAAGAATCAGCTAATCCTATTTAAAATATCAAATCATTATCAAATTCTATTCCATAAATATAACAAGATTAAATCATAAGGAAAGAGGACTGTTGTCCGGATGTATCAAACCATCCAGATACCAGGGCAAATTCAGGATCTCTGATCTGAGGGTCAGATTCAAGTGACTTGATCAAGAAATCGTGAGGCACAGATCGAATTAAAGTCAAGATCAATCAATAGGGTTCTTTAATAATAAATTTGAAAGATCTTTGATACGATCAGATGAGGTTGACATACAGCACGAATATCAAAGCAACTTCAGATCATCTTGATAGAGTCAATATAAGCTTCTAAAAGATGAAGGCATGACTCGATACAGGATTCATAGATCTTTTTTTTTAGAGAGAGAAAGTCGATCATGAGAGAGAAAGTAGAGAGAGAAAGTGGCGAGAGAATCTTCGTATCCTTTAAAAGTGGCAATCATGATTGAGATCATCAGAGGTCATATCAAGGTAACTTAATATAGATTAACCATGATTGATATTATCAATTTCGAAGAAGGATCGGATTAGGATCTAATCTACTGCACGAATTTCGAAGCAGTCTCAGATCATCATATTTTCATCTTAAATTTATCCTAGGGTCTGTGATGCAATCAGAGAGAGAATGACCCTAGGGAGACGAAATCCATAATGAGAGAGAAAGATCTAGAGAGAGAAAATAAGAAAAAAATCTAGAGAGAGAAAATATAGAGAGAAGGTAGAGAGAGAAAGTTCAATTCTAGAGAGAGAAAGTTCAATTCTAGAGAGAGAAATGAGAGAAACTTTCTCTCACATATATATATATATATATTTTATTATATATATATTCTTTTTCTTTTTCTTTTTCTTTTTTTTTTCTTTTTCTTTTTAGAGAGAGACAATAGAGAGAGAGAAAGAGAGAGAAAGAGGGAAAAAGAGAGGAAAGAGAAAATTTTTTTTCTTTTCTTATTATTATATTTTTCTTTTCTTTTTTTTTCCTTTTTCTTTTCTTTTTCCTTTTTCTTTTCTTTTTCTTTTTTTTCTTTTTCTTTTTCTTTTCTTTTCTTCTTCTTCTTCCCGGGCTTTCATTGGGCCGAAACAGGGGACCTAGAGGTCCCCGTGCCTTGATCGGCCGATCACGGCCATCTCATGGCCGGAGGTGGCGATGGCCGGAGGTGGCCGGCGGCAACGGCCGACTCTCCCGGGTTCGGAGAGACCAGGACCGGCGGTCGGCGTGACCGTCGGCGTCGGAAAATCAGAGGAAAGAGGCGGCGAACAGGGGGGTTTCCTTCTCCAACTAAATCCGGCGACACCCGTCGCCGACAATCGTGCACACAGGCACGGGAAAGAAGGGAGAGAAGAGAGGGAGGGGAGGGAGACCTTACCACAACCTCCGGTGACCCCCACCGGCGAGAAATCGCGGCGAACACGGGTCGAGGAGTCGCGGCTTCAAACGGGAAAATCGGAGAAAAATCTCCGGCAATCGGCGGCGACTGAAGGGTCTACCCATAGAGGAGAGGGGAAGGGTTCTTATAGAGCTCGTCCTAGGGTCTTTCAATGGCCCTAGGACTCCGATTCTTGATCGGAGAAGAGGAAGACTCCGATCGGGAGTCTTCCTGCTCTGTTTTTCTTTTTTTTTTTTTTTTTGTTTAATGGGCTTAGTGGGCTTTGTGAGCTGGTTTTGGGCCCAATTGGGCCGGATTATCACAGTAACAATAGTCCATCTATTCATGCAAGGCCAAGTGCTGCTTAGGCCAGGATTGCTGCTCTATATATTCCTTTATATCAGATAAATCATATTAACCCTCCGTGCCTTATCTCAGAAGTGTGAGGAACGGAGGAAGAGCATTGCTCAAATTAAGACTTTAATCTCCAGCTATTATTCCCAACAAAACTGACATGACTCACCAGCGGCATTCCCACTCCCACCAATTTTGCAAGATTCATGTGAGGGTGGAAATGGACCAAATTTGCTTCTATTTAAGTAGTTAGATTAAATGAGATATTTTAAATGTTCAAAATATTATCAGTACTAACTATTTTATGACAATTATATAAGAAATACTTGCTGGTATCTATTGAAGATGTGTATAATATGTCCCTGAATATTACTTTTATTAATCCATTATCCTCGTGCACAGAGCTATCTAATGTTTGAAGATGCTCATAAATATATTGAAATATCTATGAGACTGAGATCTGTAAGTTCACCTTTACGCTAGTTTCTATTGTCAGATGACTAAAACTACTTATTCAGTTGAAACAAAAAATGAAAAAAAAATCCTAAGACATTTGCTTTTTACCATATAGATGTTGATAGCTATCTCCTAACAAAAAATATGATTCTGGTTTATCATAAGGAAGACTACAAGTTTGCAACCTTAGTTCATTCTTGTTAAGTAGCTAGATAATTGCATCGAATTTTGTTTTTCTCATAATTGCTTTTTTTTTCCTTCTTTACTTGCTCTGATTTTTTGCTCTTTTTTTTGCCATTGCTTGATGGTTTATGCTATATAATTGATTTTTTTTCTAATTAATGAAGAGAATCACACTTCTGTAATTTCTATTCCTGTCTCTTGCTCGTAGTTCATTATATTTTAGGTTGTTAATTAGGCCCAATTTGCTGATTACATTTTTGTAAATGTTAAATTTCTTTAGGTTCTTTTTTTATATGAAAAATTTATGGTTCTATATTTTTATTTTGATCATGATTTTTGCTGATAGCTTATAAATTTTTTTAGCATCTTGGTATATTAGAAATAATAGAGGAGAATCCTTTGTTTATTTTTTACTTGGGAGGCTTTTCCCCCTACTGAACCTGCTTTGGAAATGTTTATTGATAAACTCTTTAGGAATTTGACTTGCAATACATAGGTATTTACCATGAAGATGTTGAAAATGTTCTTATATGCCACACAAATAGGGAGTAGCAAATTTGTGGTAAGTCTTGTGAGGTGGTTCTATCCAAGAAAGAAATATTTATATAACAAATTAATTGCTAGCAACATATGTAAAGCTTTCATCTCTATTTATAACTTAGGAGGTAAAAAATAATGATGAATAGGATATACATTTTATGTCACGAATTTGAAGCTCAGGAACCTCCCCCACCCTCTGCCCCCCTCCAAAAAAAGTCCATCTCTCTCTCTCTCTCTCTCTCTCTTTTAGGTTGTTCATGTATTTTATTTTGTAGATTTCTTATACCTCAGTTTGTTATGAGTTTTATAGATCTCTTTAGCTCTGAAACTTCAGCACCGTGTGAAATTTTGAAGTGATAATATAAATTTATTATCTCTTCTTTTGCACTTTGAAGTGATTTAAACTTAAATTGTTGTTATTGAGCTCACATGTGAAAACTATTAATCAATTTAGGCTATGAGATGGAGGAAATTACTTATTCAAACATAGATACTAACAAGCAGAAGAGACAGACCTAAAGCTCTAAATGCTTATAATTATTAATTTCATAATTTTTTAAACTAGATAGAGCCGGACAGCAAGCAACAAAAGGACACAGATATTGGATGATATTTTGAAAAATGAGTAAGAATCAACATCAATGGAAATATAATTATTGTGAGTTAAAAAATAGAAAAAATAGAGTCATCCGATTAAAGCAACACTTAGTGGGTGGCTTTAGTGGAATCAAAAAGTATCCAAAGATACTTGCAGGGGTTTGAAAGATAATAAGGAAGCATCAATAGAAGAAAAGGAGGCAAAAATAGCATTCGAAGCTCGAAGAGAAGTATTTGATCATCGAACATATCAATCATATATTCACGTAGACTTGGATGATGATGATAATTATTTTGATCCAGATGATTCAGGGATAGCTCATCTACAAAAGGCTATTCGGGCTCCGATATGACCGCATGAGGAGATATTGAGACATAGAGTACAATTTGGATGCTTAATTTGAGAAAGATGGAGGCTCTAGTACAGGAGAAAGATCATGTTCATATTTACAATTTGATGGATCAGAGAAAAGCCAGTCCACAAGGATAGAATCATCTTTAATCGAATCATTATTTGGTGTATTTGGAAAGAAAGTAAAGAAGAGCTCAAGAGGTCCCAGCATCCATGATCTAGATTCTACAGTATATTCAGATCCAAAGTCAAAGCAACCATAAATTGATGACTATATAAATAAGGATAAAATAAATAAATAGAAAGGATAATTACCAACCTATTTCACTTCAGCCATATTCCTGTATGGACAGCAGCAAATATATACTTTCGATCAATAATTAGTACATTATTGAAAGTCAATCTAGATACTGATCCTCCTACATACTATGAGATATATGGACCATATTTGTAATAGCATGTCATAGATATGAAATTATGGATTGAGAGTTACAAAAGGAAGTGGAACACTTATGGGGTGACATTATTGTGTACTGGTTGGTCTGGACCTACTAGGAGAAGTATTATCAACTTTGTAGTCTATTATGATAGGATGACCATCTTTCATACTTTAATTGATACTTTATACAAAATACACGACTTTAATTATATTTTGGTCTTGACAAGGGATATAATTGATGAGATTGGTGAAGAGTATATCATCCAAGTGGTCATAGACAATGGGACATACTATATGAAAGTAGAAATGCATATGATGCTAAAAAAGTGACATCTATATTAGACCATTTATGTAGCATATTGTATAGACCTAATGATGAAGGACATCGAACAGTTATCTAAAGTAAAATCCATAGTAGATAGTGGACAAGCAGTATCGACATACATTTACAATCATACCTGAGTACTTGTTTATGAGAAAATATATATGAGAGGAGTTGCTTATACCAGGTTTGACAAGATTTTTCACTAATTACATAGTATTGAAGAGCCTTCTTGATAATAAGCTTGGTTTGAGAGCTACGACGACTTTTGATGAACGGAGGGCTTCCA
>NC_025995.2:6286269-6458743 GCF_000442705.2 Elaeis guineensis
TCAATCGTCAGCTCACCCGACTTCAGATGGAAGGTCGAAAGTCTTCCAACGACTATGACTTCCACACTGCCCAACCTCTCTCTCGATCATCCTCAATGAACCGATTTCTTCTCGGTTCAAAATGTCGTAAGTGGAGTCATACGATGGCTCCACCGACCCCATCGACCACTTGGAGAGCTATAAAGCTCTCATGATGATCCAAGGGCAACCGGTGCCCTCTTATGCATTGACTTTCCGGCAACTATTTGAAAAGCTGCTCGAGCCTGGTACTCCGGACTCTAGTCGGAAGGCATTAATTTTTTGAGTAGCTTGAACATTCTTTCATAGCCCACTTTAACACAAGTTAAAAGCCACCACGAACATCCGATAGTCTCTTCTCGATCAAGCAAGATGAGATAGAGACACTGAGAGACTTTGTGGCCCACTTCAACACGGCCACACTTGAGGTCAGGGACCTCAATGAAGACATGACTATATCAGCCATAAAAAAGGGTTTGAGGGGATCCAAATTTATTTACTCTCTTAATAAAACTCTCCTTCGGACCTATGCTGAACTCCTAAAGTATGCGTACAAGTACATTTGCATGGATGAAGCTACTTCTGACCGACGCCAAATAAGTGAAAAAGGTCAAAAGAAGAAACAAAAGAAAAATGAAGCTCCGATCGAATCAAGTCGGCCACCTCTTAATAAGCAAGCTTCACCCTGACGATAGAGTTCGAAGTCGAACTACGGTAGGTATGACTCCTATACTCCTCTTTCTGCTCTTTGTGCATAGATTCTCATGAAGATCGAAGGAGCAGAATACCTACGGCACCCCCCACCGATGAAGGCACCCTCGAGGAACCATGATCGAAGGAAGTATTATCAGTTTCATCATGATCAGGGTCATGATACCGAATAATGCATCTAGCTCAGGGACGAGATAGAAGCTCTGATCAGATGAGGCTATCTCAAAAAATTTCGAAGGGATCAACCGACTCAACCTCCTGCTGATCGATGACCTCAGCCACAAACTGAAGAGACTATTAATAATCAGCCTGCAGGGGTGATCAACATGATCTCTGGACAACTAAAATGGGGGGCAACTTTCGAAAAAGAGTCGGTGAAGAGGCGATAACTCAATGATGTAATAACTTTTTTAGAAGAGGATGTTCGGAGAATTCAAATTTCTCATGATGATGCTGTTGTTGTTTCGGCGACAACTATGTATTGGATGTACGTCCTAGAAGCCAATCTTGACTGACACATTTCATATTTCTAGGATATAATTTTGTACTTATTGAGCAATTATATTAACATTCATGTCTACGTGTCTATGAATCATCCAAGAGATTAACAAGATGATGACACATATTCTCAAAGAGTTGAAAATTTGAGATATATGTCATTGATGGTTGATTCCTAAATTGCTCCTGATCATAAGGTCATCATGAGGATGGTGATTGATCTGGATAAATCAGTGCACGAATCGCTTTCTTCGGACAGATAGATCTCGAGTCCGCAGTGTAGAGACACTAGAACGAAAGTGCAGGTGCTTGTTAGAGAACAACTAGCACTGAGCATGATCAATATGAGAAGTCACATAGATGTCTGCTCACTTATTAGTGACTTTCTCAATGCTGCAGTTGTATGACTGATCTTTTGACCTGAGATGATACTATTACTTATAGTGAGACCGCTGGAGTTAGACTGACACATCAACATGGGTCTCAAAGAGTCCTTGTAGTGGATGTTGACGACAGTTGATCCATTGTAGAAGTGGGATGTGCATCAAGATGAGATCTATCGATCCTAGCAGAAGGAAGTAGTCCTATGAAATTTAAGAGATTGAGTCCTTAAGTCTATGGCCATAGCAGTGTGATTGATGGAAAAGAATTTTCATAGAATCACATATGGACTTAAGCTGATTAAATCTATCATATGACCGATGTTGAGATTTGACGATTTATCCATGACCTGCCATCTAGTCGGAACTCATGATAGAGAAACTGAATCACATGTTAACTACACTTAGAGGTTCATTTCAATTCTACTGGGTTGCCACTACATACTGCTAGGTGTCACTAGTGAATTGTGAGAGCTCACTAGGGTTATTCTAGATCGATAATCCTTGTTGAGTTAGAGTAGAATTATTTCGATCAATTAAAAAGAGTTTCAATGATATGATGATGGAGATCATTGCATGTCTCACTACCAGATAAAATTGAACCTATGAGGTCACAATAAAGGTATTAAATCTGGAATAAGTAATTGAGCTTATGAAGTATCAATTGGGTTTAGAGAAATTCATTGAGTTCATGGTAACCTTGCTAGCATATAGTTAGATCCAATTCTTCTTTTTTTTAGGATTACTTATTTAATAAGTTAATTCTAACTTAATTGCCTATTAATAACCTACATGAATAAGATTCATAAGATTTTAATTATTGGGTATCTAAGGTTATAAATCTCATAAATTAAGGATGTAAGTCCCTTATGAATCTCTTTGATAGTTATTATGGGGTGCCACCTTGATTTAATCAATTTGGGTGTGTCCATTGATTAGAGGACCTTTTATTTTCATATGAGACATCACTTGGATGTGTTTTGGAGTGTCTAATTATGGATGCAAGGGCTCTAATTATTGGCGCCTAATGGGCTTCCTAATGTAAATTGGATAACTTAAGTTAATAGGAATCTTAATGCAAGTAGGACTTATATTATGAGATTGAATAGGATTCAATCCTTATGCCTATTTAAAGGGATCTCCCCTAAGGTCCCTAGAGCATAAAAATCAGCAGCCTCTCACACCCAAAGGCTCTCCCCATGCCCTCTCTTCCTCTCCCTTTCTCTCTTTTTGGATGTTCTATACACTCCTTCCTTGGGATGCGTGTCTCAAGGAGTTTCATACCCAAAGAAGTTTGGGTGCCTCTTTCTTACTGATTTCTAATATTTGGTAGCAGCACATAGCAAGAAGAAACTCTAGAGAAGAGGAGAAGAAGAAGATCAAGGAGAAAAATCAAGTGTTGATAGCTATCCAAGCTTCATTCAGATTCAGCAGGCTGAATTTTGGAGAACTAAAATTCAGATTACAGAGGACTGTTCCAGACTAATTTTGAGTGGATACTCATAGAGGTCGGACACTTGTATGGCTAAGAAAGAGCCTCTTCTCTTCTAAATCCAGTTTTGAAGAAAGAGATTGCGAAACAGATATGTGATTTGATCACAATCTGAATTTCAGTATATATCAATTTCAGCATATGAAATAGATCATATGATTTTATATTTTTTTGCATGTACAATTAAGATTAAAATTATTTTAATCTTATTCTCTGCTGCAGTATTTAAAAAATAAAATTTTTGAAATACATATGCATGCATTAAACTCTAAAATCCAACAGTAGTATCAGAGCTATGGATTTTCATATGCTGAATTTTAATATACATATTTTTGATAAAATTTTTAAATTAATTTTTTTTGATACATAAAATATATAGATGGATCTTTAAATTTGATTATAAAATTTAATTTTAGATTTAATTCTAGAATATATAGTTGATATGTTGATGCATGCATAGATCTGAAACTTGATTTAGAAAGAGTTCTAGTTCATGTGAAATAGATACATGCATGAAATCTGAATTTTTTTGTGATCTGAATTTTGATTCGTATGTATAATATATGATTATATATTTAAATTATAAATTTAACTTTAATCTGATCTATGATTAGTATATGAGATATATGATATCATGTTTAGATCTGAAATTTTATTTAAGATCTGATTTTACATACATATATGTGATATATGTTTGTATGCTAGAACTTGAAAATTATTTTTATATTTTAATACTTACTTTCATGTAAAGTATTTAGATCTGAAATATAATTTTAGAATCTAAAATTTATGTTTGTATATGAGGATTTTGATTATGAAAAAAATCATAAATTAGGTCATGTAATAGGATTATATCTAAGGTTTTTGATTTGGGATATATGGGTCTAATTCGATTAAGTAATTGGTTAAACTGAGTCAAGTATTGAATTTAGTTAAATAAATTAAGTTAATGATCATACAATTATTGTTGATCAAATTGATTGAGTCTCATATATAGAATCGATTAACCTAAAAACCTAATTTGACTTGTTGATTTGAGTCCGATTTACTTGAGCTAACCAATTCTGATCAATTATCCAATTGATGTCTAAGGCCAGTAATTGAAAGGTGGTTATTTAATTAATTTTATTTGCTTATCTGATCAATTTATTGGTATCTAAAGAAAGCAACAGGGGGACCCCCACTAATCTTCACTTACCTGATCAATTTAAAAGATTGAGTCACAAATATGGTTGCTTGGTGGTTTGATTTAGCCCATGCCAATTACATCAGTCATGTGATGACTGATTAGATAAGACTTAAACTTAAATCTCTTCATAAAATATTAAATTCAAGGTCTTCCACCATTGTTGATGTGCGGGCATCCTACCGACGTTGATTGTTCTCGATTGGTCACAGTGGTTCAGTTGCATCGAAAACATGCAACCACTCTATTAACAAAGAAGTGCTGTGGAGTAAAGATGAGATTGGGCCCAATAACTGTTAGGTGAGAGACCCAATGACGGCTTTACATCTGCTTGTGAATGGTGAGTCTGACTTAACTAAGAAGTGTGGGCAATAACTGTTAAGTGAGCCCACATGACTTAGAAACCAAGTAGCTGCAATATGCTTAGAAAAGCATCTGGACAAAGAGTTATCCACGTATTGATATTTATTAATATTATGAATAACTGTTAGGTGAGGTGCACGATATCGGTGGGACCACAGCACCCACTAGAAATCTAATTATTGTATTAGAATTTTTGTTTCTCTATCTGGAGAATATGGAAGTTCTGCTAAAATAGTGGGAGTCTTTTACATCTAAAAATTTATAGAGCAAAATTATAAAATAAATATAAATACTCAATTAGAATCTTTGCTCTCTGCTATTCATTATGTCAGCTTCTAACTCTCTAGTTTGAATCTTAGATATCAATCAATTAACCAAAATCGAGTATATAGACTGGCTTGCAAATTTAAAAATTATTTTTAATTTTAAAAAATTAAGCAATATTCTCTACCAAGTTATTCTAATATTAACAACCCGTCCAACCCATAGTTAATGAGCTATACTTGACGAGTGGATAGACAATGACAATAAAGATAGGTGCTATGCATGAGTATATGTACACTGTCAATAACATATTGATTCATCCATAAGTATTATGAGATGATCAGAGTCGCACAATGCATGTGATGCATGATGGACAATCAATCTATAATCTTTATTTGATAATGATCGAAGACATTAAAGAGCTTAAAAAGCTCGACATGACCATGCATAAGGAATTACTTATAGATTTGATCCTACGATCTCTGATTAGTTTATATGGATAGTTTATGATAAATTACTATATGAAAGATCATCATGGCACTTTATCTGAATTGGTTAAAGTATTGATAACAAAGAAACCTTGAAAGAGTTCAGAGGTAAATACCTGGAGAGCCTAAAGTAACAAAGACACACCTAGAGTAAGTATGTCGAAATTGCTCAATACTATTCTTATGATTTTTTCTTCTCCTAGTTGAGCTACAGACTCTAGTGTAGAGTCGATGGAAAGGTAGAAGGCTGAGGAAGTAACCCTTAAATTGGCTATAAGATAACAGTTGCTGCTGTGGCTATGGGTATCTGTCCTTTGCGATCATCGTTTGGATTTAGTTCTTAGAGATAGTCTCTATCATTTGCATGTTGATGCATATATGAACTTAATTGAGCAATCAGTGAATGTCATTAGATCTGAGAGATCCAAAATTGAGATAAAATTTAAAGTATATGTAGAACCTATAGCTAAGTCATATTAGAGAAGAAATGATTAACAAACTGAAAAAATATGAGCTTGGGCTCATTGACTGTTGAGTAAAATCTAGTTTGTACATCATCTCTTTGAGAAAATATGATCAAGCTACTCTTGTGGGATAAAAAGCAAAAGACCATTAAGATACTTATCTTGGTACACATTTGATATGTGTAGCCCATGTGATATACTAATCAAGGAGTTGTCTCTACTTTATATATAAGATACAAATCTAAAATTTTTGCAAGGTTCAAAGAATTCAGATGTAAGTAGAGAAACAAATCAAAAAATTTTTGAAGATATTTCGATCGGATAAAAAATACAATACCATTGAAAGAAATTTTTTGATTATCTCATAAAATGATATTGTTTCATATTGGATCCCTCTTAGTAAATCTCAACTCGATGAGATAAGAAAAGTCATGGGACTATATGAGATATGATCTGGTCCATAATAAAATTCACTGATTTATTTATATTTCTTTAGGAACATACTTTATTTCTATGAAATTAGATTCTCTCTAAATCTGTTCCTACCACACCATATAAGATATGACATAGTGAGAACTGAATCTTGATTATTTTGAGATTCAAGAATATCCAGTCTGTGTCTAGGACAGCAAGTGGATATGTTAGAGGATAGGTCTATAAAACTTTTTTTAAAAGAGTTTGGAATATTACTTTTCGATAGAATTACAATGTGATTGTGACTCAATGCTATCTTCTTGGAAAACTGTTAAACCAAGATGAAGCAGTGGAAGAAAAATTAAGCTCTAAGAGAGTGTCTCTGAAGAGCAGGGAGTCTTGGGACCTTAAGAACATATTAATCATGAGCCAGTAGATGTATATTCCTCCTCCACCTCATACACATAGTAGGATCTCCAATCCTCTCGAAAGATACTTAAGTATGCTTAATAGAGAATGTAGAGAAAATCATTTCTTTTGAGAGATAGAAAACATAGAGATGATCCCAGAACCTAGAACGAGGCAATATGAGATATCGACTCCAAGAAAAGATGTGAAATAACTTTTCTGAGTAAAGATCTTTTGAAGATTTCTATATGGAATAACCTATGAATTTTACTTCTTGTGATAAGTGATCACAAAAACCATAATACCCTTGGAGTTGGAACATTCATTTTAATGATATGATCAAATTGTTTGATCAGATATGAGAAATTATGGGTTTCAAAAGAGTCAGTGAGAGTATCCAAATACTGACATCGGTTAAAATATGGTTGAATATAGATTTCTTTATAAAAGACATAAAGCGATTATCCTAAAGATCTATAGTAATAGATGCAATTTGATGCTTATGTTTTCACAGATAAAGTACAGAAAGTAGATGCTGAAAGGGTTCGGTATAAAAATCTTAGAGAGGGGTCTGCTATCCTCTCGGACATAGTCATGTACTATAAAGTACTTGAACTGATTATACCGTGATTGTCACAAATAGATATCGGTTGTATCCAAACTGTGAACACTGGATTGCTGTGAAAACATCCTTAAGCTCTTAAGAAGAACTAAGAATATGTTCTTAATTTGAAGAAGGATCAAAGCTAGGAGTGGGAGGATACATCAATTCAAATTTTATATCTGATGTTGATGGTAGAATGTTTACATCATGGGAGTGTTCCTATGTCGATATTTTGGAAGTGTTCCAAATAATCGATCAATAGAAGCTGAGTACACTGTAGATGTGTAGGATGCATTCTGGTTATAATGTTAGTTGCAGAATTAGTTATCATATTTATAAGATATCGTGACACTATACTGCAAAGATAATGACACCATAGTCCTTGCTAAGGAGCCTAGGTTTCATCAGATATCTAAGCACATAGAATAGCAGAACATGCGACTACTTCGAGTAGAAATATATAGAGGTACAGAGAGCAAACTTCACATGTGATGTGGATGATCCACTGGTAAGTCACTTAGCTAATCTAAGACTATAGCTTGTCTTATGAAGACAGGGCTTCGTACGTGATAGATTGGCTTTAGTGCAAATAGGAGATTGTTGAATGTGTGCCCTAGAAGTCAATCTTGGTTGATACATTTCATATTTTTAGGATATGATTTTGTACTTATTGAGCAGTTATATTACCATTCATGTCTATATGTCCATGAATCATCTAAGAGATTAACAAGATGATGACACATATTCTCAAAGAGTTAAAAATTTGAGGCATATGTCATTGATGGTTGATTTCTAAATTACTCCTGGTCATAGGATTATCATGAGGATAGTGATTGATCTGGATAGATCAATACACGAATCGCTTTCTTCGAACAGATAGGTCTCGAGTCTGTAGTGTAGAGATACTAGAGCGAGGATACAGGTGGTTGTCAGAGAATAACTAGTACTGAGTGTGACCAACACGAGAAGTCACATGGATGTCTGCTCACTCGTTAGTGACTTTCTCGATGCTGCAGTTGTATGACTAATCTTTTGATATGAGATGATACTACTGCTTACAGTGAGACTGATAGAGTTTAACTGACATATCAACATAGATTTTAAGAAGCCATTGTAGTGGATGTTGGCAACAGTTGGTCTACTGTAGAAGTGGAGTGTGCATCAAGATGGGATCTATCGATCCTAGCAAAAGGGAGTAGTCCTGTGAGATTTAAGAGGCTGAGTCCTTAAGTCTATAGTCATAGCAGTATGATTGATGAAAAAAATTTTCATAGAATCATATATGGACTTAAGCTGATTGAATCTATCATATGACCGATATTGAGGTTTGACGATTTATCCATGACCTGCCATCTAGTCGGGACTCACGATAAAGTAACTGAATCACACGTTAACTATACCTAGAGGTTCATTTTAATTTCACTAGGTTGCCACTACATACTGCTAGGTGTCACTAGTAGATTGTGAGAGCTCACTAAGATTGTTCTGGATCGACAATTCTTATTAAGTTAGAGTGAAATTATTCCAATCCATTAAAAAGAGTTTCAATGATACAATGATAGAGATCATTGTATGTCTTACTACCAGATAGAATTGAACCTATGAGGTCACACAAGAAAAGAATTACGTCTGAAATAAGTAATTGAGCTAATAAAGTGTCGATTAGATTTAGAGAAATTCATTGGATTTATGGTAACCTTGCTAGCACATGGTTAGACCCAATTTCTCTTTCCATTAGGATTACTTATTTGATAAATTAATTCTAACTTAATTATCTGCTAATAACCTACATGAATAAGATTCATGAGACTTCAACTATTGGGTGTCTAAGGTTATAGATCACATAAATTAAAGGTGCAAGTCCCTTATGAATCTTCTTGATAGTTATTATGGAGTGCCACCTTGATTTGATCAATTTGGGCATGTCCATTGATTAGAGGACCTTTTATTTTCATATGGGGCATCTCTTGGGTGTGTTTTGGGATGTCTAATTATGGGTGCAAGGGCTCCAATTATTGGCGCCTAATGGGCTTCCTAATGTAAGTTGGATAACTTAAGTTAATAGAAATTCTAATGCAAGTAGAACTTGTATTATGAGATTAAACATGATTCAATCCTTATGCTTATTTAAAGGGATCTCCCCTAAGATCCCTAGAGCATAAAAACAAACAACCCCTCCCACCCAAAAGCTCTCCCCACACCCTCTCTTCCTCTCCTTTTCTCTTCTTTTGGGTGTTCTATACAACCTTTCTTTGGAACGTACGTCCCAAGGAGTTTCATGCCCAAAGGAGTTTGGGTGCCTCTTCCTTGCTAATTTCTAACATCTGATAGCAGCACATAGTAAGGAGAGCACATCCCAAGGAGTTTCATGCCCAAAGGAGTTTGGGTGCCTCTTCCTTGCTGATTTCTAACATCTGATAGCAGCACATAGTAAGGAGAAACTCTAGAGAAGAGGAGAAGAAGAAGATCAAGGAGAAAGATCAAGTGTTGATCGTGATCCAGACTTTGTTCAGATTCAGCAGGGCTGAATTTTGGAGAACCAAAATTCAGATTAAAGAGGACTGTTCCAGGCTGATCCAGAGTGGATACTCGTAGAAGTCGGATACTTGTGCAGCTAAGAGAGAGTCTCTTTTCTTTCGGATCCAATTTTGAAAAAAGAGATTGTGAAATAGGTATGTGATTTGATCACAATCTGAATTTCAGCATATATCAA
Source organism: Elaeis guineensis (assembly GCF_000442705.2). Lineage (NCBI taxonomy): Eukaryota > Viridiplantae > Streptophyta > Magnoliopsida > Arecales > Arecaceae > Elaeis > Elaeis guineensis. The sequence goes on from NC_025995.2 coordinate 6,296,273, forward strand.
TTTCAGCATATGAAATAGATCATGTGGTTTTATATTTTTTTGCATGCAAAATTAAAATTAAAATTATTTTAATCTTATTCTCTACTACGGTATTTAGAAAATAAAGTTTTTGAAACACATATGCATGCATTAAATCCCAAAATCCAACACTATACACTCAGAAAAATCCATGAAGGGATCTGTGAAAATCACTTGGAAGATAAATCTCTAACCTATAAGATCCTACAACAAGGATACTATTGGGCCACCATGAAGAAAGATACAGCTGAACTTATTTAGAGGTATGAACCATGTCAGAGATATGCAAATCTACAACACCAATCAACCAGCCAGCTAACATTGATTATTGCACCATGGCCCTTTGCACAGTGGAGAATTGACATACTTGGTCTTTTTCTTTCGACATCTTGTCAGAGGAAGTTCATAGTGATCGCTATTGATTACTTCACCAAATAGGTAGAAGCTGAACCTCTGGCATAAATTACTGAAAGTAAGATGGAAGACTTCATTCAGAAATTAATTATATGCAGATTCGGTTTACCACACACCATCATCACGGATAATGATCGACAATTCGACAATCAGAACTTCAAAGATTTCTATACGAAATTTTATATTACATACAAACTCACATCAGTCAGCCATCCACAATCAAACAGAGAGGTGGAGGTAACCAACCGAACGATTCTGCATGGACTCAAAATCTGACTGAATGAAGCTAAAGACCTCTAGGTGGAAGAACTATATTCGATCTTATGGGCATATCGAACAACCCCTCGCATACCGACAGAAAAATCATCATTCAATTTGACTTACGAGACAGAAACAATGATCCCACTTGAGATTAAATTGCCATCAATGAGGATCGAGCAATACAGTGAGCCGAATAATTTTGAATATCGGAGAGTCGATTTAGATCTACTTTCAGAAGTCTGACAGCAAGCTCAAGTTCAGATTGCTGCATATTGGCAAAGGATAGCTCAAGGACCTTACAGAATAGTCGAAACACTCAAATCGAGTGCATATCGGCTAGAGACACTTGAAGGATCGGCTATTCCCTGAACATGGAATACCGATAATTTAAAGATGTATCATCAATAAAACTACCCATGTATACATTGTTTGGAATGAAATATAGAATTTTAGAATCACGTCTCGGTCGACTACAAAATGATTTCGAACCGATAAGTGAACGGTCAATTTCTATCAACCATCGATCGTACATCGGCTTTCACTATAAAAATTGAACTATTGACTATACTTCAACATAAAATTTACTTCAATTTTTTACTATAAAAATTGACATTAATTATACCGACTTTCATTGCAAAAGTCATAATACCGACTATGTCTCGGTATTAAATATACTTCGGCTTTCTACTGTAAAAACCGATCATAGTTGAAAGACTATTATGCCAACTTAGTCCTAACTAAGCGAAACATTATACCAATATGATCAAGGTCGAATTAGAATTATACCGAATCGGCTACGGTCAGTTGAAGGATATTCGGCTTGCCATCGATTATCAAATGACTTGATATACAAACCTGACTAAACGTCAGATCCAGGGTATTCGACTTATTATCATTTATCCTAATTCTTAAGGTACGTCAAAAGAACTACTCGACTAACGGATGATTCTATAAGTTCTTATCAAATGATTGGTTCATCGATTAATGTTCGGTGGTTAAGTAACTACATACATTGCAAACAAGCAAAACAAAGTCTAGACTTAGAAAATTTTTTTTCATTCGTTGTAAAGAGAAGATTACAAAATTAGATCAAAATTCGATTACAAGTATTTAATTACAAAAATAAAAATAAAAATAGATTGATCACCAGTCACCGCCTTCACCTCTTTGCTCTGGAGTAGCTGCAGGGACTTGGACGACTTCTGGTGTTGTCGGTGTCCTTCCTTCAGCCGACACTGTGTCTTCTTCAGCAGCTCCGTCTTTCGATCATGGAGGAACGATGCTGCTCAAGTCAAGATTCGGATATAATTTTTCGACCGTGTCTCGACCGTCTTCATACCTGACGCAATAAGAGGCGAACTCGCCTTCGAGGATTTCTTCCCTGAATTCTTGAAGTCCTCGATCACCCAACTTAATGCCTCCCTCGCTGACTCCGCCTTCACCAACTCAGCATCGACCGTGCTAACTCAGCATCGGCTCGTGCGGAAGATGACTCTTCGGCCAATGCCAACCTTTCCAGGCTGGCCCGATGTCATCCACGTTCAGCTTCGAGTTTAGTAATGCATCCATCTCATTCCCATCGAAGCTGGTGAATGGAGTGTTTCTTGCTCTCAATCTACAACTCAAGAGCAAAAATATTTTGGCAAGCTGACTCAAGCTCGGCTCCAAAAGATTCCAAGTCGTCAATCAATCGAGAGACGTCCTGCTGAAGCTTGGCCTCCTGCTCAATTGCCGACTTAAGCTGTTCGAGGGCAGCCATCTTCTCAGCATCGACGGCTGCCACCTTATTCATCCATATCCGATAGAAGTCATCGAACTTCATATAGCCGGCCTCCAAGTCGAACATGTCATAGACCAACTGCAGACAGAAGATGAGTCAGATCAGATTTTAAAAAAAAAAGAGTGAAAGCAGCTTATCCCGAGTATCGTCGGGTAGAAGGACGAGAACATCTCAGCCACTATCCGATTTCTTTGACTCTCTCGATCGATCGGGAGAAGAGCGGCTTGGATGAGCCACTTAGCCAATGTCAGATTGGCCAGAGCCGACTCATCTCCAAGCACTATAAGGTTGAAGTAGACCATGTGGCCCTCCGATGCTGCGTCTTCTATCGAAGTCATCAGAGCCTTTCTCTAGTTTTCTGTCGACGACCCTACATTCGAAAGTAAAAGGAAGCTCGAACTTGACTGTGCCAAAGAAATGCTTGTTGAAGGAGCGACCGGCGTAGCTGCAGATTGCTTAAGTTCGACTGCATCCTCCACCTCAGCCCGAACCTCCTCGGTTGGTGGAGCTATCGACATTGCTACGGCAACTCCTTCTCTCGTCGCTTTTTCAAACGATGCAATGGGAAGTACTATCGAGACTGACAGCATCAAGATCGGCTCAAAAATCGATGTAGATGGCACATCGAGTTCCTCAGTCGGTGTTGAAGCAGCAACTCGATCCTGCGTTGAAGCAGCAGCTCGACCCGACGTTGAAGCAGTAGCTCAACACTTCTTGGATAGTTAGGAAGGACCAACCTCGGACGTTGTCCTCTTCCTCGCAGCATGTTGATGAATTTTGATGCTCGACACTCATGCCTTCGACTGCATGGCTACAATCAGAATAAAAATCAATACAATCCAGAAACAAACAAAAGAAAAATAAAGTTGGAAGTAACCGACTATACTATACCTATGTTGGTGACCGAACTGAGATCGATGTCATAGAGAGCCTATTCGGTCATAAGCTTCCTCTGTGATGGGACTGCTATATCCTTCAGCCAATGAAAGTCCTCCCGATCGCCAACCTCCACTCGACTGTTATCGTTGGGGCTGGTTCTTAGATCGTCCCAATGAGAAGGAAAGCCCCAAGGGAGAGGGCAAGAAGCAAAAGAGAACTGGTTCTTCCATCCATAGATGAATGATGGAAGACCGGTAATGAAAGAAAAGCTTTTTCGAGGGTTGAAGAACCACCAACCCTTGGTCTTTAGATGAGGTCGGAGGATAAAAAAAGCATGAAAAAGAAAAGGACGAGATTCGATCGGCAGTAACCGATATAATAGAGCAAAACTGATTATTAGCTGGATCGAATTTGGTGCCAGCTAGGCAGGACAAAGACCATAGTAGTCCAAAATATTTTGAACGAACTTCGAAATCAAAAATCGAAGACCTGTCTGAAGATCTTCGACATAAAAAGCCATCTGGTTTGAAAGAGAGGCGTTCATCCGACCGTCGGTACCAAGGGTGAAGAGCTGAAATTGCTCCGGGATACGATATTGCTCTCGAAGCTTATCGATATTCGGTTCTGAAAGTGAAGAAGCCTCTACTTTCGGGTCCGATGGGGAGTCGTCAGTCGGATTCTCCGACCGATCATCTCGAGAGGAGGAACCCCTAGCCATCAAAGAGAAGAAGACTAAAGGAGATGAAAAACGATTCAAAGAAGACAAAGAACTTAACCTGAAACTCAAAGAGAAAGATGAGGAAGAAAGAAAAGTCTTCAAACGTTGGGACGATCCTTTGACAGAGCTTTCGCAGCAAAGAAGACAAATAAAAAGTAAAAAGTTGGCTGAAAGTGATCCTATATATATAGGATCCCTTAACAGCCAAAATCGAAGCATCCAAATCAAGATCTCACCAGATTTTGACATGCGGTGACATCTGAGCTGACCATTGATCAGATAGTTCGACGCACCTACTCAAGATCAAGCCACGTCACCACTATCCGCGTAAACAGCTCTGACCCAATGACATTCGGACACGTTGTAAAGATCTACTTGTCAGAATTATATTATCCGATATCGAATCATCTTTCCGAAACGATGTCTGACATTGACATCCGATATCGAATTGTCCTGTCAATATAACAGTTTAATGATGATTCTTTACTCATCGAAGCGACAAAACAGTCGACACTCACAATCCGAAGAAACTAGCGACCAAATCAGGATTTGATAGGACATGAAATGACTCCCTTCATCCAACATGATAAACCACATGGTGGCACGCACGTAGGATTACCTTGGACTTAGGAGTGGGGGGCAACTGTTGGGGTAAGTCAATCGACCCCCAACTTAAATCAACCGAACCCGTTATCGACTCAATAATGGTCGATCGATCGAACATACAACTCCGACTCTACATCGACTGATTGAGCAAATCACACCGACTCTTGATCGATAGACCGACATACAATCAGCTACTATCGACCAACAACAGACGACTTGAACAACCTCTGATCTAAGATCGTTGGTATATCAGAATTACTTATCGATGATCATTTGGACATTCTACTGACATATCAATATTACCGATATATAGTCGGCCAATCTACTCAACATACTATAACCGTTATGAGCAGTTATCGATTACATGTCATGACAATTAGTGGGAGTTAATGATTCACTAACTCCATAATTATGGCCTGATAATTTAGCGTAATAAAAAGTGAGACCATGTGCTTAACGATTACATCAGAATCACCTATAAAAGGAGGGTAAGTGAACAGCACCGGTAAGACACTTTTAAGCCAGAGCTCTGCTACTCTCGACATTCAAATCTACTATTCACCAATTCTCACTCTGACTTAAGCATCGAAGGGTTCCCGTCGGACATAACTCCGATCTGTGAGGATGCTGTTTTACAGGTGCTCATCACCGGCGACAGGCAACAAGGAGTTGGCCACAACAACTGGCATACATACATAATAACACACAATATATGTATATTAAAAAATCATATGAGAAACAATAATATCTCAACATGATAGTCCATCAATACGAATCTAATGATATAAAACTAAAGATACAAATTCAATAATAAAAATAATATATATAATGGTGATCATATATAGGGATTCTTACCTCTATCGGTGATTGATCCAAGCATAAAAATCAATGAACATTTTGATTTACGAATTTCGAAAATAAGATATTTCACTCGATATCTTATGCGGACAGTCGCATCTTTACATGACCATAATCAAACATAAAAATTATATATGGAGAAATTACGGATAAACTATCCTAATAACATAAATCCATGACCTCTCCTAAGATCAATCAAGATTGAGATTTGTCTAAATATCTGGACCCTCCACTGGTCCATAAAACTTCTAGAGAGAGAAAATTCACAAAGAGAGAAAATGCCTAGGGAGAAAAAATTTTAGAGAGAGAAAGTAGAGAGAGAATCTATAAAGAGAAAGTGGAGAGAGAAGATAGAGAGAGGAGAAAGTAAAGAGAGAGAACTCTCTCTCATTTTTTTTCTTTTCTTTTCTTTCCTTTTCTTTTTCCTTTCTTTTCCTTTTTCTTCTTTTTCTTTCTTTTTTTTTTTTATTCCTGTATCGTTCTTTCTTCTTCTTCATTGAAAATAGGGGAAGAAACTAAAAGGATGGTTGGCCGGCCACTTCCCATGGCGGCGATCTCCGACAATGACTCATCGTGGTGGCGGACCGTCCGACGGCCTCAGATCCTCAGTAACTAAGGTCATCCGACGATGGTAGCCGGTCCAGTGGAGAGGAAAAGAAGAAACAAAAATAGGAGATATCTTATCCCTTATGAAATCCGACAGTCGGCAACCAAATCCGGCCATCAAAAGCTTCATGGTATTCGGAAAAGAAAGGAAGAAGGAGAAGAAGGGATCCTTACCTTGTCTCTGACGAGAAATTGATGATGATTCACCGAGGAACACACGTTGGAGAAAGATGGAGATCGTGCGGCCTCACCGACGATTTGATTGGAGAGTTGGGCGATGCATTGAGGAGGATGAGAGAGGAATTTATAAGCGTAGATCTTAGGGCCTCGTCGGTGTTTGAATGGGCTTAAAACCTCTTTCCCAATCGGACTCGGAAGAGGAGATGGACTCCATCAGGAGTCTTTCTCTTCCGTAGCTTTTTTTTTTAGCTCTACTTTAAGATTGATACAGAAAAAAAATTTGAGTTATTACATTTAGGTTTCTAACTGCCTGCGATATGTAAAACAACATGTCTCCCGCTCACGAGAAATTATTAGTTAGAATAGTTTTATTATATGTATTTTGGACCATCCAATAATAAATTAGTATACCATCTAAAAAAATAATTTTTTTATTAAAAACAAAAAAAAATTATTAGTTGATTCATCATAATTAAAAATATTTTTTTATTAAAATTTTTAATTAAATTTAGATAATACTGTTGCTGGATGGTTCCAGATGTACATGCCAAAACCGTTCTTACCAATAATTGTTCCCCGCTCGCGGCAGCCACTCTCCCTGTCGGACGCCGAGGGCATTTGGGGAACTCGACGAGAAAGCCACATACAACCCCCAAACCACACTCCCCCCCCAACCCCACTCCTTCCCTCGTCCATCTCGCTCTTTCTCTTCCTCGATCCAGAAAGGAAGGGGGTCACTCGAAATAAAATTCCTTCGCTGCTGTTTGATGGTCGCTCCGATTTCCTGAATCCTAATTCTCTGTCCGGTAACCCTTGTCCACCTTCTTCTCCTTTCTAAATCTTTGAAACGGAAGGAAAGAGTTGTAGAATTCTCCAGAAAAATGAACGATTTTTTGGAACCCTAGCTCTCTCAAGGTTTTGACTCGGATTCTTTCATCTCTGCTTTCTCGATTCAGATTGCTACATCCAAGGCGATCGTTTTGTTTAAGTTCATGTATTCTTTGATTTAATTGGGGAATATTTTCTAGCTCAATCTTTTCTGCATTTTTCATTCGTTCGTTTTTTTTTTTTTTTGGTTTTTAATTCGACGCAAGAAGAAAATTTTAGTCTCCTATCTTGTTCAACGATTATAGTTTTTGATATATCACTTCTAGATTCTTCACTGGAAGGAAATGAGTTCCTAAGGTGCTAGCCAGCAGGATAATCAAATCTATCCTACACCAGAATTGGTGCCAAGGTATCAGCCAACATGCTAAGAAAACCTTGTCTGTTGTCCTAATGATGTCTTTTGAGGTCCTTTGTCTGTCATTTATTTTATAAATTGGTGGTTTTATATTTCTACTTTCGGTTGGTATTCTGCTAATTGTTATTGAAAGCTTGATATGGATTGATGGAGAAGTATTTTTTCAACTTTGATGATTGATGATCGGCTTGAAACATTCTCAGACTTTTGAAAACACATTGTGAGTTGTTTTAAATTTTTTCTGTTATAGTGTTAATAAATGATACAGGTAAAACTTGGAAGACTTTCAGAGTTTCAGATCAGGCAATAGCTGGCATGTGGCGGCAAATGCATGGAGTAGTTGGTGTTTGAACTAGTCTTATGGAGGCCCATGCCATGATCATAATCAGTGAATCATCAGTGTTAAATTCATCCATAGTAGTCGCTGTGTATATTTGGAGGGTGGAGTAGAAAGCATAGGAGGAGAGGAGAGGATTTGTTTTTTCTTGTTCTTTTCCCTTTTTTTTGTTTTTTGTCTTTTTTCCTTGAGTTTAGATTTGTTTTTAGAAATTATGGAGGTTGCATCATTCAACCCAGCCATTGAAGGTTTTAACTCTGGTGCCTAGTGGAAAATTTTTTGGATTATCAGAATTGTTGGAGGTGATAATTGAGTTAAACCACAGAAATTTTGTTTCAGGATGAATGTACTATTGTTATTGATTGGCATAAAATGCTGATCCTTTAACCTCTTACTTCACAAGCATGTAATGTAGGATGTTGTTCAACTGATTGGTACATTGTAGGATGTCGAGATCTAGAACCAATGATCAGCACACGATCTACTTCTTCAAAATAAAGTGATCTATAATGCCTAAAATGACCATTGCTCAGTGACCAAAAATTAAAAGTTTTAGCTTTTCAACTTTTAAGATCGATGTTTTTGGTTGCATCCAACCTATCCATGAGATGGTCATGAAATCATCAATTTCAATGGTGGGATAGATTTATGATTAAAGAGCTTTTAGATAATTGAACTTTGGTTTATACTTTTTTTCTGAGAAAAAGATTTGTAGATAATTTAAAATGTCTAGTTAAAAATCAACGGTTTCCTTTCCAATTTACTGCATACAATATATTTTGACATACTTTTTCTTTGTCTTGGGTCCATTTGATGCATATTAAGAACTTCTAAAAACATAAGTGTATATATACATACATATGCATATACACATACGTAATATATGTATATATGTTATCATGTTTTAAGACCTTTAAATATTTTCAATGATGATTAACAGCTTGGATCCTCGATTTAAAAGGCCCATTATTGGTTTTGTGTCAGTAGAATTGAGACTCCTAATATGCAAAATTAGTGATAAAAAATCTTAACTGAAAAGCCATACCATGAAACATAATTTAAAACATATAAAGCATCTATTGGCCAAAAAATCAGGGGGTTGATATTTTCTACTTACGCATCAGTTACTCCCATGATAGACAATTTAACAACACAGTTTAATGTTAGGATTTGATTTATCATTTAGGATTTGATTTAACATGATTGATTTTTTCTTGTCTATATTGAGATCGATAATGGCTAGTATTGGTGGAGAGTTCCAGTCTGTTGTAAATTATGGGGTTTATTCTGTAACATTACTGATGCCATTTTAGGAGTATGCAAGCAGTTGTCAATATGAGACAATCCTGCAAACAAACTGGAGTTGAGTATTTTGTAGCATAAGAAAAATCCTAAAATATATGTTCACTAAAGTGATTTAACTGCTGTTTTTAAATATTAAAGCTCTTTAACTGCTGTTTTTTAATATTAAAGCTCTCTTTTCTCCCAAAGTTTTTAGAAGTGCTAATGATTTTGCATTTTTGAAGTCCCATTTCTTTCAACAATTTGCTTGATGGCTGGCCTTTTTTTTTTTTTTGTGTGTGTGTGTCTTGAACATATTTTTTGCAAATCAAAAGTTTGCAAATTACTAGTTACTGAAAATGTAGAATGCAATATATTTTTGAATTATCCAGGGTGGGGAATTAATTGAATGCTTTATGGTTCCCTAGTATCAGTTATTCTTTGGAAGAAACAAGTCCATGGAGGGTGATCTATCAGAAGGGAGTAATTGTCAGACTCCATCTTCAAATGGAAAGCTCCTAGTTGCCATACCTGTTGCAGGTGGTTCATCTGGTGAAGGCTTGCCTTATGCTCCTGAAGATTGGCCCCATCCTGGAGATAAATGGCGGTGGAAAGTAGGGAATAGAAAAACTGCTTCTGGCCACTGGATTGACAGATATCTTTACCCCCCTGCCCATCTTCCAAAAGCTACTGGTAACAAGTCGGGATTTCCAAGCAAATCATCACTTGAAGAATACATTCGGAAGGAATTTCCTGACAAGGATGTTGATTCCTTTTTTGCCTCTTTTATTTGGAGGGTTCCTTGTGCTGGTCATGCTCCAAGAAAAGGTTCAACTTCATTTAGTACCTGTCTTCTTCTAATCTATCCGGTTACATTAGTTTTGTTGTACTGGATTTTGTTTTAAGTCTGTACTTCTGTTTTATTAAATTTGTATTCAACTTGATTGAGTACTGACATCAACACTTGATTAACTGAATCTCTGTATTGCATCATTTGAAGAACATCTTAGTGAAAGTGTGCTTTTCAAGCATTCCTTCTGACACAAATTACAGTAATTAGATATGCTTGAGATGAGTTAATAAATTGCCTAAGTTTTCCTCGTTATCTCACCTGTGAATTATCACAATTGCAAAAAGATGATAATGGAAGCACTTCTTCTCCATCAGGCAAAAAAATTATAAAAAGAAGAAGAAAGGTACAAGACTGGTATCGAAGTGAAAATCAACATTATGCAGCTGTGATGCATACACCTGTATGTGACAATAGGTAACTGGAAATTTTAACACCTTGCATTTCTATGGAGTTCTCAGTTAGGTACATATCTGGAAGATAAGATATTGATGTCGAAAACTCAAGTTGCCATTACTTTTCAGTAGCATCAGTGGTGCTACTTCTACATGTAAGATATGCAGCTAAACAAAGTCTGGACTACCATGTTGTCTTCAATCACCAACGTGGATTGTTAAAAGTATTTGATATCATTTCTAAATCATGGACAGAAATTGAGAAATCATTGATAATGCAGATATATGTGCAGTAATGTATTTTTTTTTTCTCTTTCTTGGGAGGTAGATGGATATCAGTTGTTATGATGATAGCATTTTGACAATATGGTTTTGTATCAGTAACCATAGGAGAAGTCATAATAGTCTTAACATTGGTTGAGCTTTACCTTTGAATATCTTCATTATGCCAATAAGTTATACGACACTTGTAATCTGTTGATGTTAAATTATTTATATGGTGTTTAAAAAGGTTAATTGATTTCCCTATGATCTTTCTTTTCTTGGAACTCAACTGGTATTTCTATTTATTACCTCAGACTTCCTTAAGTACCCCAAGTGTTTGCTCTGATTTCCTTGCCCATGTTCACAATTGATAATCTGTCATAGTTAACAGTCTTTCAAATGGGAAGTGCTTGGGCAACTGGTTAACAACATGGAAATCATAGCATCATGTATTAGATAATATTTTTCATCCCCTGCATCTGTTTAAACTATTATTTTATGGGGCTCTGTGTCTGTCACAGGTAGAAGATGGTGCGACATCAGCCTTTACGTATTTGGGTGTTATTAAGTGGTGTCCTTAAAACTTAAAAAGTGCTCGGTTCAGATACCATAATATCACTCTCTACGCTGTCTTTTGACAACCTTAAAAACCCTATCACATTATGATCTTCATTTGGCATTACAAATCAAGGTTCATATTGCAGTTGGATCTTGTTTTAACCATTGATTATCAGTCTGGTGTCAACTCTCGAACAGAAGTTGATTAATTGTGCATTATTAGATTGTACAATTGTTGAAGAAACTCACCAGATCTACAGGAAAAGAAGAGTATCTTATTTTGTCAAGTTTAATATGTTAGTTCAGTGAAGTTTTTTCTTTATTGCCATTCACTGTAGGCTAATGTTGTTATTACTAGATTCCCAGGCATATTTCTGTGCACGAAGTAGTTTAATTATTATCTTTTCCTAGAAAAGAATGCTTTAATCATTACATTCTTGGGTTGACCAAGTAGACACAAGAACTGCAAACTCTATTCTAGATTACAAGTCCAGTTCTTCTGCCTTTCTTGTTTTATAACCCCCTTCCATTATTTCATTCTTCTATTATAAATGCCACCCCATTATAGTTGTAATAGTTCCAAATTAAATTTATTTATATTTTTCAAGATCTTCCAGTTCTAGATAATTATATTCATTCACTAGTGCTGATACTTGCATACCTGTGTTCAAATTTTGCAGGTTCTGAGAAAAACCTATATATTCATGCATCTCCCAATAGTGTGGATGTCAGTGAATGTTATGGTTCTGTATCAGAAATTCGGGTTGGGGGTTGTAAAGCTGGGAATAAGATGTGCAAACTCCAAGAGAAAGAACGAAGCAATGGATTGCGAGCCAAGGATTGTAATATCTGCTGCAGTGAATATGGTTTCTGTCGTGACTGTTGTTGTATCCTGTGCTGCAAAACTGTTGATTGGGCATATGGAGCTTATAGTTTTATTAGATGTGAGGCAATTGTGGATGAGAATCTTATCTGTGGGCATGTTGCACATATTGAATGTGCCCTTCGTTCTTACATGGGTGGGACTGTTGGAGGAGCCATTGATTTGGATGTGGAATATTATTGCAGACGCTGTGACAATAAAACCGACCTTATATCACATGTGACCAAGCTAATAACAATATGTGAATCTCTTGACTCCAGGGATGATATTGAAAAAATTTTAAATTTGGGCTTCTGCATCTTGCGTGGCTCTCAACAGATGGGAGCAAAGAGCTTGCATAACCAGATTGGATTGATCTTGCTGAAGGTACTATTTTTTATGATTTAGTTTTCACTTTGAGCTGCTGCATCTGTGATGAATGGAAATTTCTTTCCTCCCCTTATTTATGATTTCTCAACCAACAACATGATGTGTGATATTTGATCCAGCTTAAACAAGGTGTTCCTCTTGGTGAAATCTGGAAGATGGAGGATAGCATCTCAATGCCTACTGTAGGTCAGATTTTCTTATACTTTTTCTCAGGACGTTAGCACTGTGACACTCATCACATTTGTTACAATTAGTACTAGTTGGTATAAATAAGGTAGTATTATGAAAATTCCGGTAGAGGTATAAATTAAGCCTATGTTTGATTGTGGATTCCTAGTACCATAAACATCATTCTGACTCATAAATATTTTTAAGTACACGGGCAACAGCACTGGACAGGTATCCAGTCTCAGTTGTCCAAAGATTTGGGTCCTTCACCCATCATGTATTCTAATCTCATTTTAGGAAAGTCTGGATGTTTCATTAAAGGTTTCTCGAGTGCTTTTACCATCTGCTTTGCTCAGTCTTAAATTTTCTAAGCCTGCATAACAGAAATGTGTCTTTGTCGTTTCTCATGTGTCTTCCTTTTTCCTGAAGCCTGAAATTTTCATTAGACTTTTATCGAAGTTTAGTTTTCTTTAAGCCATTAACATTTAACATCAATGCTTAGGATGGAATGCAAATATTGATATATTTGTTATCTAATGGGAATCTTTTTCTACAGGTGCAAGGTAACTTTTTAAATCATGTTTTTATCTTCTTTTGAAGTATTTTCAGTTGGCAGGGTCTTGTGCTTGATAAGCATTCCAATTCTTCACACAGCACTTGTAAAAGTTCATGGGATGACATTTTGATAAAATCCATCCTGTATTGCCAAAAATTTAGAGCCATGTACATTGTTAAACATTGGCCAAATTGTTAAGGCAAGCACATTGCATGCTTGATAGTTTATCAGCATTTGATTTACATTAAACATCAATCGAAGAATCTCGGTGGATGAGGAGATTTGTGGGTATTATGTCATTGGAATATTGAAACACCAACAAATAGTCGACCAAGGGCTCTTGTATAAACTGTACTTATTGCAGAGAATTCATCACGGAAGGTTTCCTAACAGACACCCCCGAACAAACAAAATTATTTGAGGCAGCTCCAAATCTAAGCATAGGTGTCCTTTGGAACCATGCCCATAAAAGTAAATAAGAAAAATGCTAAGGGAAAACATGGTGAAGAAACAATTCTCTAGCTCAAATACATGCATCATCAAGGATAGGCATTGCTAAGAGCATTGAGAAGATTGAGATATTGACACTCTTTCGCTGCAAGTCCTCTCTAGCGAAAATTCTGGACATGTCATTATTGGCCATCTCAAGCTCACAATAAGCACTTACAAGTAAATAGCACTTAGCAAGCCCACTTTGTGCTCTAATTATTGTTATAAAATACGGTCTAGAGCAGCTGCATATGCATAAAAGCCTTCGTGACTAGACTGCAGTGCCATTTGGCCACATAATGAGCCATTAGGAGCCTACATAGGCCTGAATAACCTGCATCTGAAGCCCAAATGTATATGAATTGCGATGACAATTGTTTGTTGGTTGATAAGTCACTTCCCAAAAAAAGAAGATCAATTTTTGAGTAAAATCTATGTCGTCGTTTTAAATATAGCCGTGATTGTGCTATAGTGGCACTATAGTGATTTTAGACCTAAACTACTGCAATATTTGCCATGATGGCTTCTGTTGCTACAAGGCTCAAAATCTGGAGTAGGACGACTCGAATCGAGTGAGGCTAGGCTGGAATGATTCATGCGATCCGGTGGAAATTTCTCCAATCTGCAAAATCAGTCAAAAAACTGAATGGGGATCCTCCGATTCTTGACTCTCCGATGCTCAAGTCAGTTCGAGCCTTGAGAGCAGAGGTGAAAAAGAGTGAAAGAGTAAGAAAGGTTGAATGGAACTGGAGGAGAACTTAGTAGAAGCCAAGAGTCTGGCCTAATTTTCTACCGACAGAGTCTTTCCTAGTTTCAGAGAGCAGAACTTACCGATGGATGATCCCTGACCCTCTATTTATAGAGGGGTTGAGAAGGCCGTTTCAGAGTTTGTTAGGCCATTAGAAGAATCTGTTAGGCAGTTAAAGAGCCACCTGTAAGTGAGCTGGCGTACAGCGGTACATATGAGCTGGACATGAGATCGTAGCCAGCTGTGTTTTAGTTGAGAAAACCACTGTGGACGTTCGCAGAATGATTAAGTCTGTCACTATAATAGTTCACCTCGATAGATGATCGGGATGAAACAGAAATGTCATAATATTCATCTCGGATGAGGCATTGGAGTTCAGGTCGGTAAATATCCGATCTGAATATTTTTTGTTAGCTGAGACATCATTCGGATAGAATACAAGAGTGTTCTTTATTCAGGTCGGTAAAATACTGAGCTGAATTATCTGTTGGGACCTCGTACTTTCAGATTGACATCTCTTTGATCTCGTATGATGATGTCACGTGTCATGAGACTGGTTTAATGCACCAACACTTTGCCTTCCACTTTCTATGTCCAAGATGATAATTCTTTGATCGGACTAGGAAGTAAAAATATCTTCATAAGGTTGGATTTTTACTAATTTGGGAGGTGTTTGCCATAGAGATCGGATTTTATCGGTTAACATATCTTATTTTCGAATTAGAATTTTTGACCCGATTTCTTACCGACCAGGAGATCTTATTTTCACACTTGCTTTTTGGTTCAGTCATTCACCGATCAGAAAATCTTATCTCTGCAGTTGAATATTCGATCCGATTTTCATCGATCAGAAGATTTTATCTCCGCATTTGAATTTTCGGTCCGATTTTCACCGACCAGGAGATCGTATCTTCACACTTATTTTTTCGCTCAATCGTTCACCGATCAGGAGATCTTATCTCCGCACTTGAATATTCGATCCGATTTTTATCGATCAGGAGATCTTATATCCACACTTGAATTTTCGGTCTGATTTTCATCGATCAGAAGATCTTATCTCCACGCTTGCTTTTTGGCTCAGTTTTTATCAGTCAAGAGATCTTATCTCCGCATTTGACTTTTGGCTCGGTTTTTCATCGATCAGGAGATCTTATCTCTATATTTGAATTTTCAGTCCGATTTTTACTGATCAGGAGATCTTATCTCCACACTTGCTTTTTGGCTCAGTTTTTATCGGTTAGGAGATCTTATCTCTGCATTTGACTTTTGGCTCGATTTTTCATTGATCAGGAGATCTTATCTCCGTACTTGTATTTTCGATCCGATTTTCATCGATTAGGAGATCTTATCTTTGTATTTTATCTCGAAACTTTTCAGACTGGTGTTGCCGCAGTTTGGAATAAATGCACCGTGCCTCGAGAGCATCAAAATTAATTACTTTGTTGAAAATGAAGAGACTTGATCTTTCAGAAAATGATCCGCCAGATCTTCTACCATCATTATTTGGACGGGCGGTTTGAAAATATCAAATAAGAGTGCGTCATTTGTCAACGTCTGATTGGCTTATCAGTTTGGGCACGGATCGATCCGTCGTAGCTAAATCAGGAGGGAGATGCGCCTAACCGTCATCTGATCGAGCATCGGAGTAACGTCAAGTGTTGCAAATTGGCAAGGAGATCAGTTAATCTAAGCCGTCAGTTTGTCTATAAAAGGTTTTTGCCCCCCGATCACTGTTCATTTTTGCTATTACCGCACGAAGGTGTTGCCAAATTATTTTCACAGGCTTCTCTGCGTTGAATGGCTGTCGGAGACAGCGAGAAGCTTCGCCGAAGCGGGAGAAAAAGAGTTCATTTTTCATCTCTTGGGATGATTTCATTTGTCTCTCTTAGGCATCGATCCCACAAACACCCTTTGGATCAGATGCTATTAGATCCCATAGATGGGGGAGATCCATTAGTCTACATTCCTTGCTCTGGCAGTTGGGAACCAACACTAACCAAGTGTACACCTTACTCTTCTTTCAAAGTATGAGGCTTGGCCCTGGGAAAGGAATGCATCACATCCCATGCATATCGTCAGCTGAGCCAAGCAGAAGACACTATTATTAGTCAACCAATTAGTCACCATCTAAGAGTTCCCTCCACCCAACCCCCCTATGGAAGTCCATTCTTGATGCTGCATGATATGTAGTTGCCAAGCACTGTGACTAGCTAGACCATGCCAAGATTCATGGGAGCCAATGATTCAGGGGTGAGGGCTTCGACAATCAAATATTTTCCTATAAGTTTTTCATTAGAGATATCACTGATTTTTGCCAAGTTTGTATGTTTTTAGGGTTCAATAATTTTAGTATGTTTCTTTATTTGGATAGGTAGTTTTATTTCTAGTCTGATTCTGTATTAGTTTTAATTCTTCAGCAAGATCTCTTCATCGAGCGGAGGGTTCTTCAATGTAATTTTCCTTCAATTTGTGCTTTTGACTCTGAGAATTGTCTGTCACACTTTATGTTGTGTCAATCCATGTGACATCTTGAAGAATCCTCAAGGCCGCTTTCAACTTTGCTACAGGAACACTGCATTGGGATAACTGGACAATACTTGCCTTGATTACCATGCGGAGGTCACGACTAAGTTGTAAACAGCTTCTCCAACACCCCTATTCTTGATAGCCTCATCAAAGTTTTACTTGATCCACCCTAGCTAAGGGACACCTAGTTAATAAGAAAGTGGGCTATGAGAGGTTGAAAGTTAGTTTTTATTTGGTGAAGTTAGGAGCAAGAATCAACAACTCATTGCATACTTCTATTCAATAACCAAGTTTTGAACAATGCCAACATTCCCTAATAATGGACTCAATTTGAAGTCATTAATTACCATTGTAGTAGAAGTAATGGTCATTATTTGTCCAAACTTTAATGTCAACATACTTTCATTCATGCTTTGACTAGATTTTTTTTTTTTTGGAAAAAAAATAATCGCTATTAAGGTGATTCGTATCATCAAGCTCTGCCGAATCGATACTGAAATTGTATCAACTGGTGACTAGTTTGGTGTGATATGGGTCTGTATCATTTGTTCCAGGGTGTATTGGAATAGGGAGAGGGAAAAGGAGAGAGAGGAAGAGGGGGGACGGGAGGGGGGGGCGCGCGAGAAGGGAGAGGAAGGGAGGGAGGAAAGAAGGGGAGGAGAGAGCAAGCAGTGAGGCTTACCAAGGACTCCTCTTGGTGGACCTCCGCCTGCTCGCTCGGTCTCAATGACATGGCATTCGACACACAAAAACAAAGAAGAGAGACCAAGAAGCGAAGAACACCAGATGAAGAAGTGGAGGGTCGAGGCCTAAACCTAACTCTAACCCTAGCACAAAGAAAAGAAAGGAGGAGAGGATTATCGATGATGGCTAACATCGAAGAGGGGGGAGCGAGTAGTGTCCAACAGCAAAATGAATGAGAGAACCTCAAAAGCTGTTGAACCTTCGAATGGGGGTGGGGACTAGAGAGGGTTTTATAAATGAATTGAACCATTGAATGAAACCATCAAAGTGAAAATTGGGGAGCATTTTATAAACTAACCAACTCAAGCGGCTGAACCACCTTTGTCTGGCATTGGTACAGCTTAGTATGGGCAGAACCCGCCTAGCTCAGGTCGGTTCAGCATTCCTTGTTTATCATACCATTGTGGAAAATAATGGACAGTAATGGCAGGATAATCTCATAATCATGTTTCTAGATCAGGCCATATATATATATATATATATATATATATATATATATATATATAATATTGACAAAAGTTCGAGCATAAAAAATGCTATTTTATTTGGATGATTGGTGAAATACATTATAACGAGACAACAATTAAACACCAATGGTTAGTTTTATTCTTAGTATATATGTTAATTCTATAAGATAATAGGAAGCCTCTGGAACTGTTATGATGACTATTATCTTCAAGCCTGTTATTACCTAAAATGCTTGGTATTTTATTTGGGCCACATTGGATGATAATAGTGCTGTGATAAATGATCGAGGATCAGAATGCCTTTTCTGAGTATTGATGTAAACCAGTTTGTTTATTGTTAAAAAAAATTGCTTTTTTTTGTGCAGAAGATTCTATATTTATTTTGTCGTTGATGATACTATTGCAAAACAGAATTAGAGAGGTGCATTTAAAAATTGATTAATAGAAGTAAACTGTTGAACCTAAAAGAAGTGTCATCATATAGCACATGCATGGCACATGCCTTTTTGGTGGTACATACATTTCTACTTATCATTGGATTTACTTTGTTGGTTCCTACATCTCATTGATGCATTTATAGCAACCTAACCATATCTCGTTATTTTTGGTAATTGTATGATTTTTGAGTTCATTTGAACTTTTTTTTTTTTTTTTTGGTTTACTTGCTCTCAGGTAAAAGTACTTGAATTTGGTACAGTCTCCAAGCTTCATTAATATGATACGGGATGTTAGATTTCTTTAGATAGACCTAAAAGTGTCAAAATTTATCATAACCCATCACTTATGATGCCAACTTTTTTCTGTGCAGACCCATTTCTTTTGACATGTGACAGCTAGTTTCGTGAAAAATTCAAAAATGTTTGTACCAGGACCATAGGGTATGATTGCTTGGCATCATGAAATGGTAGCGTGCCTTGTTGAAGTTAATTATCCAAAAAAAAAAAAAGGAAGAATCAGAAATAGACAATACTAAATTGCATCCAGGAAATTCATGTTAGTGGAAAATAGATCATTTTTATGCTAGAACTATTATCATTTTGGTATTCTGTTTTTACTGAGTAGTTAATACTTTCATCTTGCTCAAAAAATTCGTCATACAATTTTTTGGGCCCATAAACTAGTCAAGTTTGAATAACGAGATGAAAACTAGAGAAAAAATTTTGAACCTGTAAAGCTAAAAGGATATGCTGCTTGTTTTGTTTGTTTTAAGATATGATTCAAAATGGAATTCTTTCGTTCATAAATTGAGAATAGTGGAACATTAAGTACAATATTTAAAAGAATAAATAATTATTCCTTTTGAGATAATATTAAGAAATTCCTCTCCCTTTCTGAACATATTGAAGTTATTGTCTCATGAATTTAGATCCTTTTTAATATTCTAACAAGTCAAGATCAGTGACCCATGACGGTCAATGAAAGAAATCATTTTCATGTATAAACCTGGAAACCCAAACTATTTTTGTTTACATTTCCTTGAAAGACCATGGGAAAAGCATGGTATGTGTACTTGTTTAAAGTGCTGCTGCCCTGGCACTTGGTTATGGTAACCAACCATGCCTAAAAGGTAATGTTAGTTTGTTGCCACCATGAGTTGCTGATTTTTGATGATGTCGCTGCTGTGAATGACTATTGCTGCTTCCATCACCCTTGCCTGACAATAGCTTGTTTGTATTTGTTAATCCTGCTACTTTGAAGTTATCCTTCCTTGGCAAATAGATGTTGGTAGTAATTATCCTAAGTAAAAGGGCAGATGAAGAAGGATATTATGGTTTGCTCATTTGAAGGTGACTTCTAAATAGAGTAAAGTGCAAACAAATAAAATAATGAACTGTGTTGATTTTTTTAAGTTTCAAGTTTAAACTGTGTTAAAGCTATTCCTGTGTTGCATTGTTCTTGTTCTCTTTGTTGTTCCTACTTTTGCCTTGCATTCACTATTGATAAATAGATACTTATGTGATTGATTCTGGCCTTGCCTAGTGAGTTATCAAGAAATTTTAATTTATTCTTCAATTTCGCATCTATAATCTTCATAGTCACTTATATAATGATTTAACAAATAAATCATGAGTTTACGGATTTATGCTAGAGTTTACAAATAATTTATAATATTTTGCTAAGTTGTCACAAGTTACTCTAATTTACTTCAATTTTCCTTATCACTAAGTTGCTATGTCGATTTTTAGATTATTTACTGTTAATTAACCATCAGATCCTGAACTTTTCTTGTTCCAATATTTCTTTTCAATACAATGATTTAATGCTTAGCAGAATGTTCTCAAAACCTTGAACTTATTCCTATGTCCAACTTGGGGCTTCTAATCATTTAGGGTCAACACAAGCCTTTTCTTGCTTATTTCTACTACCTATATTTAAAGGGGCTCCCAGCCGTCCTTGTCCTCCTCCAATCCTACAACCAATTTGATTCATCTTATGTCCAGGTCCCTTGAAATTAGTTGTGGCTCCTGTCACCTACTTTGGCATAACAGGTTTAGGTTAACTTGCTGGTATGTAGTATCATTTCTTCCTCTTTTCCTGTTCTACTATATACATCATCATCTTACCGCTGGACCACACACTTGAAGCAAATTCATTTTGGCCAAATCTAGACCTAGCTCCTATCTGAAGCAAATTCATTTTGGTGATTTTTTGAGCCAAGTTTTACCAATCAAAGTTGAGCCGAACCTAATTTGGTTTGGTCCTTAAATTTTTAAAAAGTGAGGGAGAAAGGGGTGATGCCATGTCGTGGCAGCATCCTCTAGTAATAGACAAAACCCATGCGTATTTGTTCTCCAAACCGCTCTTGATGTGGAAAAGCAAGTGGCAGCTAGATATCACAACTGTAGAGGCCAATGCTTAGTAAACTTCAATCCAAGATTATACCTTGGTTGAACATCTCCTTAGAAATTTGCTCCTAAACCAGCTTCCCAAGTGCTTCCTTTGAACTTCTAAAAAGATTCTTGCAGCATTTCCCACTCTTATACCAACTCCCAGTTGATCAACCAACGGCCAAAAAGAGTGGGAAATGGGAGAAGGAGAAAGTTTTCTTTTTTTCTTTTGGTGGTGGTGGTGGTTTGGGGGGTGGGGGGAGGTGTGCGGTGCATGGGGGTAGGGGAGGAGCTAGGAGTCTTGATTGGGCAGAAGTGGAGTGAGAATGGTTAAAATAATATTTTAGGACTCAAAGGTTCTGTGCAATCTTTAATTCTGAAGTTTAGATTGGGCCAAAGATCAGTTCCATACTTGTGGAATTATTTGAATTTTGACTCATAGCTTGAATCAACTCAACCTAAGCCTGGCTTGATTATTTTTCATCAGCAAAGTTCTGACAATTTCAAGCCCATATCGATCTTGCTCCAACACAACCACAGAATTGCACTCTTCCTAGCCATCGCTCCTACTTTTGTGCACCTGCTCTATGTTGCTCCTGCCCTATCCCTCTCCTCTACCGAGAACACTTTCTAATCCCTAATCTCCACTTATTATCCCCTCTTCAACATCTATGATGCATATAGGAGTTGTGGAGCATATATTTAGACATCACGAGTCAAATTTTGGGAGGACTAGATGTTAGATCTGAATTTTTGGAATCATTATATGCTGAAATTTAGTGCTTCAGTTTTATTTATGCCTTTAGTACAGGACCTTTTGGATGGCTATATTAGTTGATTGAATGCAGGACTTAAGCTTAGTTGCCACCTTTGCATCACTTGAGTAATGGGGCCCATAGGAGGGGACAACCATTGAACAAAGAGAAGAGCAGAGCTGACACTATCTCCCTCTTCCTTTTTTGTGTGTCTGTCGTAGGGTCAATTTTCCTTCATCATTCAGGGCCTCAGTTTGCTGCACACCCAGACTAGCCATCTAGCAATCCAACAACATAGCCAAGCGCACAGACATGTGCTACCTGCTAGAAAAAATAGGTCCGAATTCTGGCATCCAAGTTTTTCTGTACTGACTATACTGCTGTGTATTGGATGTACAATACTGCGTCGGTAAGATATCGATATAGTATGGGGGCTTGATACAGCATTGTACTAACACATGCTACAGCTGTTGTCTCCCCGTAAACAGCATACCATTTTTTGTTATGGGGGGTGTACCTTATTGATTAGACTTGTACAGTAAGCTATCAGTATAGGTTCCTGCATAGAAACTGAAAATCTTCCTTTCAACACCCTCGAAGTGTCCAAAAGCAACCACCTATCAAGTTAGTCTCAATGTGCATGCATACCTCCTTGTTATATGACTGTTCTTCTTGAGAACACCACCACAAGTCACCTTGGTTTGCTATATTGTCTTTACTTGTAAGTCAAGCTCCTTGTGCACCTTGCCACCTTGTGTCTGATCACCATGGCACCGTGGCATGACTCACTGCTATGTTACTGATGTATTACAAACCTAGCTGGCCTTTGATGTGACTAAAGTCACATGATACAGTCGTTGTGCTTATGCAATGCATAACACTTCTTAACAAGCCTAGCATCTCTGCAAGATCAAGTTCCTAGGTTGACATCCCTTCTGTTGATGTTTAACCATCATCACCCAGTTGTCTTTATGCCTGCGCTTCTGTTATTTTCCTTGTTTGACTCGAATTTCATGGAATTATATTGCATCATTGATGCATCGTAAAGCTGATTTTGTATTCATGATCTGATATGCTGGACTATTTATCTAAAGTCTTTTATCCAGATTTCATATGCTGCCAACAATGATATGAAACACACTTAAGAAATGGCCTAGTAAAGTATAATAATGAGATCAAACCAAAATAGGAGTTGGAAGAGGTTTAGCATTGTCAACCTCTTCAATAAACATAATTCTGCTGGGAAGCTTGATAACAATTTTTAAGTTCAAACTTAATTGTTGTTAAGTGAATTATGTAAAAAGAAATGGATCAGAAAGGAATAAGAGTTCAATTTTGAGCTCATTGGATTTTTTCCTGCCAAACCTCTCATGACTAGGAAATCCTCAATTTAATTCCATTCAGACAGAGCAGTTACTTTTGTCATGACCTTGCTGATATACAAATATTTAGAGAATAGCAATGCAATGCTTGAAATTTTATGAGAACACGCTTTATCCTTGTTTTGTTTCAATTTTTTTGTCCAATGAGACAATGACGTAATGTCGACCTAGATGGTCAATATTCTTATCGTACATGTGGATTACTGTCAATACTTCCATGATTCATCTTTGGGAAGTCATATAGCAGCTTCTAGGAACACGCTGACAATGTTTTTTTTTTTAATATATATTTTTGAAGAAATACTGATACTAATTTTTATATACCATAGCTTTTTCAAAATTTGATATTTCCATCCAATCTATGTTTGTAAATTTACAAAGTTTTCTTTTTCAAAATGCAGGAGATACCTCGCATCTTGGAAATGAGATAACACTTTTAGGGGCACCAGACATTACAAGATATAAAATAAATGAGGGTCTCAAAGAGGAGGTTGAACTTCTGCAAAAGAATGATGTAGTTGATGGGAGAGCTCAGCTGTCAGTATACATAACTTCAGATTATGATAATGTGTCTGTGAAGCTTGAAGATGATATAGATAACATACTTCGGGAATTGAAAAGTTCCCAAGAGCTGGACTGTAGGATTGTGGAGCAAAAGCTTTATGATCAGAAAGATTACCTTCTGAGTTTATATCGACAGCTTGATTCTGAAAGATCAGCACTCGCAAATCCTATTTCTATTTTACCTAATGGGGGTGATTGCGATAATCTTCTTGCCAATGTTCTGGACAGAGTGGATCAAATAAGGCATGAAGAGGAAAAACTCAGGAATATTATGAAAATTGCTAAAGGACTTGGAGAAACCAACAAAAGTATCCTTCATGAACACTTTGGGCTAGCCTCTGATAATTGAACAAAGTTTCTGTATCAGCTTACATTGTTACGTTGTTGATCTTGTTTTCACAATTGAGAAGAAGGATGACATTATTAACATTTTCTTAAGAAATAACATGTTTTGCTTTGTTTTATCCTCTCTGCCATAATTTAGCTGGTAAATCACCAATGTCGGTCACTCTAATTTTTCATTTATTAGAAGTTGAACCATCGGTGTCTTTATGTAATATGCTGTCTACTTAGTGGCATGGTTGGTTCATGATCAACATTTTCTCTGTATCAAGTGGGCGCCAGTCTTCTATTCATTCAATTTTCTCATGATCTTTGACTATTGGTTATAGGTAATCTGATGGCCACATAGGCCTCTTTTTATCTCTGTTTGTAGTCTTTAATTATTGCTTCTGTTTAACTTTTCATCTTGGTGCTTACAATCATCTGAACATGATTAGGTTTATGAAATGGAAAGGAAGCACTTGTTTCCAGGTCACTGTCCCAGTTTTTTTACATTCATGGAGCTGGGAAAACACTTGATAGTTGGGAAGTTCTTAACATCATTAGAGGGGAATGAATCAAAAATTGGGTAAGCATTGATAAGCTTATAATCCCATTCAGTCAGATGGTTTGGATTTTTCTGCAGTTCTGTGCCTTGATGGAATATATCAAGCACCCACCATCTTGACTTCTCTGGTTTATATCACCATTTTGTCGGAATGAAATAACTCAAGCTGAATGCGTTACGGGTCATCTATACAAAGTTTTATTTGAAGGAACTTTGCTTTTATTTATTATTTTTCCCTAGCTACATTTAGCATTAGCATGTACAAACTGATGACTGCTTTAATGTTCCATAGGAATTATTGACGTGTAATATGGACTTCCATGTTGCTTTTTCTTTTGAGTTCTTTATTTTTTCATTGCATTTTTGCATGGCTTGAAGGTCAATAATGTTATGGGGATAAGCTCATATTCTTTCAGGGACCCCTCCCCTACAAGAAACTAATTTAGAATCATAGAGAATTTCCCCTCCTAGTTGTTGAAGAAAATACAACAAGGAACTAACAGCCTTCTGTAGTGTGCCAAGATTAATAAAGAACTACAGGTATGGAGCTATGAAAGCTGTTGGGTTTGGATGTATTCAGGATCTGATGCTTACAGCACGGAGGCATGTGGAAAAATTAGCTCGAGCCCACTGTTTGAGAATTATAGGAAGTCTTGTAGCCAGAAGCTCTCTCTCCAGAGCCTGTCTTGTCCTGCCATACACCAGCACTCTTTTCTAGGAAGTTTCCTCAATGAATAAGGACTGTAATATAGCTTATAGTCCCCACTGAAGTATAACATTATTGAAGTATTACCCAAACAACTTCTCTGTTTGTGGAGATTTTTACTTATCTTTCCTCTTTATTTAAATTTTTTCAATTAAATTTCTTTAAGTTCGTTTAGTGATTTAATGTGGTCCAGAGCCCGACCTTCCATCCAACGCTATTAAGAAATCATCTAAAGCGGTAAAATTGTTCTCGTCATTATTTCGAATTTCTAATCAGAAGGCTTTGGTCATGCAGCTTCCTACCGCCCACGTCACATCTACCTCCATCCCCATCTCCTCTTGCTCTCCCTCCACGCTTTGTGAATCCATCTCTCTTTCGAACCGAATCCTTTGCGGGAGGTGTAAATGGTTCCCACAACCCATTTCTTCCCAAAAATCATATAAGATGGCTATCTGGATCTCAAACGAGGGTTGTTGCTTCAAAGATGCCAGCTTCCATCTCTTTTTCTTTAGAAATTTGATTATTTTGATGCCGGTTTATTGGGTTTTATCCATAGATTCTGGTTTCTCGGGCAAAATAATAAAGCTTGGCTTGTATGAAAATTTGAAGTCTCCCTCTCCAGTCTCCACCATCTAGTTGCACTAAGTCCCATAATCAAATTAGTCCAGCTTCAGCAACCCGCCTATCGCTGTGTTGTTGGCGTAAAGATCAGCCCCAGGGCTGCCCGTCTCCCTTATTCTCTCGAGGATACTCCGAGCCAACTCCATCCTTCCATACATGGCTAATGCATATTACTCGGTTCAAACAAAAATCATGAGATTCTCTCACTCTACACAGATTTCCACCTCCAATAGCCTGTTTCCCTTGCAAAACTCCTGCGAACAAATGGGCCCATGCCAGCCATTATATCAAACAGAGAGCAGGCCTCATACAGCTTCATGGATGAGAGTCCTTGGCGAAGAGTGAAGGCGAAGAATAGTGGGACAACACCAGCATTGGCGAAGTGAAAGGCGGAGAGGCGGAGGACATTAGAGAGGCGGATGATTTTGATGACGGGGATCTGGAGGTCCAAGCCACTGGCACATTTGGAAAAATTATGAAAAAGTTCTAGCCCACCACATGCGGTGCAATAAAATTGATATGGGGCATACGTTCAATTACATTGGATCACTTAATACACTTAACGACAGGACAGACATTTAAATGCCGCTCAATTTTTTTTTTCTAATTTTTAATAACAAAAATATTTTTTTTTCGTAGAATAAAAAAAAAACAATGTTATTACTTTCTGATGTCTTATATAACTTCCTACGAATATATATGACATATTGAACAATATATGTAACTTATATTTTTATAATATTTTAAATAATATATATGATTTTTTGATGCTTTATATGACTTTCTGTGAATATATATGACTGAACAATACATATGACTTCCTATGAATATATATGACTTCCTATCACTTTATATGATTTCTGATTAATATATATATGACATCCTGAATAATATATATGACTTCTTGTGAATATATATAACATTTTAAACAATATATACAGCTTTCAAATGTTTTATACAACTTTCTGTCAATATATATAACATTCTAAACAATACATATGACTTCTTCATGCTTTATACGACTTCATGTTGGATATATTAAATAATATATATGATTTTCTAATGTCTTATATGATTTTCTGTTAGTTACCAATAGAAAGTCATATATTGTTCAAGATATCATATATATTGATAAGAAGTCATATATATTATTCAAGATGTCATATGTATTCATAGAAAATTATATAAGTCACCATATATATTGTCTAAAAAATTATATATATTTATAAAAAATTATATATATTGTTCAGGATGTCATATATATTCATAGAAAATCATATAAGATATTAGAAGCCATATATATTATTCAATATATTATATATATTTAGGATGTTATGTATATTCATTGAAAATCATATAAAAAATCTGAAAGTTATATATATTGTTTAGAATGTCATAAAGACACAAAAAGTCGCATATATTGTCCAGAATGTCATATATATTCAAAGAAAATCATATAAGATATCAGAAAGTAATAAAATTATTTATTCTTTATTCTACGAAAGAAAAGATATTTTCATCATAAAAAAATTGATGAAAAAAATAGAGTTATATTTAATATCTATCTCATTATTAATTATGCTATATAATTCTATATGATTGGACAGCGTGCTCTACGTCAATTTTATTGCATTATACACGATGCACAAAAAATTATTAAAAAATTATTGATGGGACCTGATTCAGATCATTAGAGATGTGTCTAATTCTTTTTTCTTTTTTTTGACTGATAAATTATTAATGATCCATGATGAATCAGATCCAATCAATAATTATTAGGCACCATTTTGGGCTGGTATTTCTCATGATATGGAACCTAAGTTTTTTTGTTGACAAGTACAGTTAATGGTATTTTAGTCATAAAGTTGTCAACTGACCATCAAATGATAAGTAATAGGAAATGAAAGGTGGGACGATATTGCATGACTTAATCAACTTAAAAGATCCATCTGAAAAACTTAAAAAGGAGGTCCATCTTAACTTGAGGGGGTGTTTTGATAATTACACCTAACATCACGTGAGCCTTTCATTTCCATTTTGATTGAAGTTATTTTGTTTTGTTTACATTCCAGGCATTGCCAATGCGTTGTTTTCTTCATTTAAGCCTTGCACACAAGTTTGTAACTGAGATCATTCTAGTTGGATAGTGTAAATATTGTTGCTTGTGTCTTATATTACCTCAAGCATGTTAAGTCTTGAGCTTGGATCGTTTAGAATAAAGAGATACTTGGTTCATGATCGAAATTAAAATCGAAATAAAAATTGAAATGGATTAAAATTGAAATCAGAATAGTCAAATCCTCCCAAGCATTTGGTTCATTATCAGAATCGAAATCGAAATGAAAATTTGAATCCATAGAGAGGAGAACAGGGATTGCGTTCAAAGTAAATTAGACCATTACTATTTCATCCCGGAATCGGAATCCAAATAGAATTCCTTCCAACCAAACGGTTGGAATAGAAATCATTTATTTTCATTCTGATTTCGGACCCCCACTCTCCCTAATCAAGCATCCTCTAAGAGACATTGTAACCTCCAGTATGAGGGCTTGCTAGATTAAGAATCATGCTTCCAGTGCCCTTTGCTTTAGAATGGTTCATCCAACTCTAAATCAAATATTTGAGTTGCAGTTATACCACGGTTTGCCAGTGACATAGAATACCAAAATAGTCTAAACGTTTTAGCATAAAAGCATGATCATTCAATGAAATATGCCAACAGAGGATAACATGGTATTGAAGACATTCAAGATAAAACTATGTAATCCAATCCCCAACGCAGCAAAGGAGGATAAACAAAAACAGAGGGCAGTCATAGGTTTAATAGGTGGTGGCCCTTCCCAATCAAGCTAATAAGATATGTTGTTCTTCAGCTTGAAAACGACCTTGCAAATTAATTGGTGACGCCATGCTGTTGACATATCTATACTTATCATCCAACTCAGATGATCAACTTGTTCACGCTTCTTTGGCAAGCATCACATTAAAGAAAAGTGGAAAAAGAAATGAATAGAATAAAGATAAACGAAAGCACAAACTGGCAAAAAACATGAATAAAAAATATTTTCAGGAAGAACGAATCCAAGGAAGACATTCACAAGGATGTCATGCACCTGGAAAAACTATAGGAACACAACAAAAATATGCAGCATTTTTTGCTTCAAAAGAACCTAACCAACAAACAGCTTTCCTAATAAGACAACATCAAGAATGAATTGCAAATATGCTGAATGAATGAAGATGAGCTAAGGAACGACAAGGACCAGCGGCATCCAAGGTAGGCTGTTCTCAGTGATATCACAACTGATCTATTTAAAAGAAATAGCAGTGCAAGCAATTATCCAGTAGCAAGTGAGCTGGAAAAAAACAATTATTCTTGGGCAGTCCAAAAATATTTTCAGAAGTAATGACCCAGATATTTTCAGAAGTAATATATAGCAAGAAGAATACTTACTGCAATACTGAAACATTGATATGGAATTTTAATAGCTAGAAAGCAGAAAAGTGGAGAATAAATCTAGCTTGACCATAGTGTGAAACAAAGCAATGGAAACAACAGAAAATGTCAAAAGTTAAAATCTATTAAGAAGACAGAATTTCTTTCTCCAGCAGACAATGGTCAGCACTAATAAAAGTTCACTTGTACACTTAATCGTTCAAACATCTGACTAAACGAAAGAGCTGCATCAGATTAAGTAGACATGCCATCTCTCACGGAATTGGATCGCACAGTGGAAAAATACAAAAGTGTTCCACAATATAGACAGTAAGAAAAATGGGACAGAAGGGTGATGATCAACATAGATTATATACTGCAATAAAAATATAAGCCAAGTGCATGAACATGCGAATGTTAAGGTCTCTAAAACATAGAAAAACACAAGCAACTGCTAGAATGAGAGTGAACAATTGAGCCTAGTGAAACCAGATCAACCAGAACCCTTCATGGCAATAACATCATATTTGCTCCATTTTGTTAACTCAATTCCCTTTGGAGGGGACCTAATGCTTGAATTCTAGCCTAGGACATAGACACATACTTGCCAACCAACTTGAAAGCCTGAAGTGAAGAAAGAAACCCATTCAAACAAGATTGAACTCAATGAGAACAACTGCATGAACAATAATAAATCACTGGCAGCACAGATCAGGAAGAAAACCCTTATTAGTGCTTGTTATCAACAGCAAGGCCAAAGGCATCTGGAGAACAACTCTCAAGTGCTACCAACCATGTAACATAAGTGAAGGATCCTCACTTCCCCAATGGAAAAGACCTGCAAATCTTCAAAATCTTTACATTGGACTTCCAACAAAAGATAAGTAACAGGTTTTAATCAAGTCAACATCAATTGACCAAGAGTAGGAACTGGATATATAGGAAAAAACTCTTTTTCTCAAGTAATATTTAGAATAAGACATATAAACCAACACAACAATCAAGAAGATGGAGGAATTTTAGATTGACATGAAAGTGAACCGAATCACACACAAAATTCTTTTGATAAACCAAAATTCAATATATACAGGAGAAAATAGATGCTTTCATTTGACGATCAAGGGGAGGGCTCCTACTTCGATGCAGATGGGACTCAAGAAATCTCCACTTCATTGAGCAAGAGAAATTAGGTCAAGAAGATAGAAGAATGAACTTGACAAGCTAATTGCAAAGTAAACACAGCCAGAACCATATATAATTAATTACATCAAACATTCTTCCATTGAATTGAAAACCACATCACAAACAGTTCATCCATGATTCAAAAGAACCATCTTTATCTATAAACTGAAGTAGTAAAGCATATTACTGTACAGCCACAAGCCGGCCGATGCCTCCATTACCTCTGAGATCCCCTTTCTCCTCTCGACCCCAAAGCTCCGCCTCTCCTCCATCCTCCTCCTCCTCTTCATCATCATCAGACTCATCGGAGCCCTCGCCCTTCGGAATGGTCACCACGAGCTCTCCATCGACGTAATCGGCGGTGGCCAGCGCCGGCCTGGTGCATGACGGGAGCCGGAACCTCCACCGGTTGAGCTCAAGGCCGTCCAGGTCCAAGTCGTCGATGCCAGCGGCGCCGCCGCGGACCACGACCTTCATCACGCCGGGGTGGATCCTGACGGCGTGGGCCCGGACTGCTTCGCCGGCGAGGTCCCCGGCTGCAGCGACGAAGCGGAAGCCGTCGGGGCCCTCGTGGACGGCGACGTCCGCGTCGGCCGCAAGGGGGAGCTCGAGGACCTTGCTGAAGATGTGGGGCAGGCGGCGGAGATTCTTCTGGTGCCCGAGCACCACCATCTCCGCGGCCGAGAGGGCGGCGCCGACGTCGTATCGGAAGGTGATGTTCCGCTTCTTGGGAGCTGGTTGGATCCTCATGGCTGCCGCTGCCCCTGCCCCTGCCCCTGAATCCAAGGCTCTCACCCTAGAAATTGCCGATCTTGAGAGAAAGATTGCTATTTTTTGGACACGGTAGAATCCGCGTGGCTCGTGCGATCGAGAATCTAAGGGAAAGGCATCAAAAAATTTCCTTTAAGGGCTGAACCTAATCTTGAAGTGGTTGATCGGCTGCAAACCCGATACCAGATTGCGGAGAATAATATAGGTGAGGTGAGGACAAGCACAGCAGCATGGGATTAATCAGGGGAAATAGAAAAGTAGAGGGGATCAGAGAACCGTCATGGAAAGTTTGCCTTCGAGATTTATTTCTCTCTATTATTTAAGCCACGCGTCATAAACGTAGAAAAAGATCTCAACTTTTGAGAAATTAATTTTTTGAAAATAATTATAAAAACACTCCCCAAACATCCCTTGACTTTAAAAAATTTCAGAAAAGTCCTCCAAATCTCCCAACTATGCCAATTTTAAATGATAAAAATATTCACTCTCTCACTCTCCCTTTTTGCCTATTCAAACATCTTTTTGGCTACCCCTAATTCCAATGGTTCGCTTTGACCTCGCCACTCTAGTCCTCCATCCCTCAATGATTATTCGATCCCTCATTCAACGTTGGCTATTGCTTCATTCTTGCACACCTTCTCTTTTGTTGATTATTGAGGGAAAAAAAATAATAATAAAGAGCAGCAACAGGATGACTTCTATTCTCATCATGCTAATGTATTCTATTCTCTTCTTCTCTTCTTCTATCTTATTCATTCATTCATATTTAAAGGGCAAAAAAAATTTTGTTCCCAAACTTGCCGTTCTGATTCTAAAATTCAGTATGTAGCAATAGAACAAAATAGACACAAGATACAACAACAATGCCTAGAGATAGAGATGTCTAACTATCCATAAAAAGAGCTTTTGTTGATTTATTTTCATAGAAAATCCCTCTAATAGCTATCATTCCGCAAAGAAATACATTCTCGTTTCTTTACAATGAAGTATGAAACTTAATCGAGGGCTTGAAAAGGATGAAGATAAAGGAGGAGAAATCTCACGATGCTCCATGCCATACATGTACTCTCTTCCTCGTAACTTCTCCTATGATCTAGTAAACCCCTCCCTCTCGTTCTCTCAGGATTTTTTACCATCAATGTCAAGGAGTTGGATGCCGCCCCACCCAATGAAGGGCCACCACTGTTGGTCCACAACTCCCCACCACCCTCTTTCAACCATGACCTAGGCTCTATGCACCTCACCCTCCTAAACAACTTCTGAGACCCCCTGTTTTTGGCCAAGAAGATCTCTCACCTTGCCATCATCGTAGAGTGCTTTGCCACCCACCACCCATATCTTTCACATGTAGGAGCTCGTTGCTGTCCACCACAAAATCAAGCTTATCAATCATGCCTTCGCCTCAGCTCAGTTAAAAGGGATCTTCAGCTCCATGAGGTCCATTTTTTATCTTTTATTAATCAATTTCATTGTCTACCTTTTGTTTTTAGTTTT
Organism: Elaeis guineensis; assembly: GCF_000442705.2. Taxonomy (NCBI): domain Eukaryota; kingdom Viridiplantae; phylum Streptophyta; class Magnoliopsida; order Arecales; family Arecaceae; genus Elaeis; species Elaeis guineensis. The sequence continues at coordinate 6,329,099 of NC_025995.2, forward strand.
CTTGATCATAAATTGTTTCTTTCTTATTGATGTTTGGTTTAAACATCGAGAGGATTGATGGCCCCATGTTACAACAACTGGATCATGAGAAGAAGGTGATTTGCCTATTGATTTTTCGATGATCCTAATTGTTGATTGAGACATCCTTATTGTCAAGCTCCTCTTTTGGTGCAAGGACTCCATCCTAAATAACAAATATCAAGGGTATTTTTATGCTACAATAATTTTATACAATCATATGATGGTTTCGTGATATAAATGAAGGGAAGGACCGGTTTGAAATAGTTAGGAGATTTAATAGAGCTGCTTAAATTTTTTTGAAAGTCAAGAGGTATCTCTGGGTCATATCTTAAGTTGAGGTGATGTCTCTATAATTTTTTCAACTTTTAAAAATGAGCTACCACTTTAACCCAATATCCGACTAGATCGACGTCAATCGATCTAAACTTGAATGAATAAGTTGGACAAGAACTTAAACTCAAACTCAGTGAAACTTTTGGATTAAATTTGGATTTGCAATTTATAATTTTTTCAATTTTTTAATACAAGCTATCACTTTAACCTAGTATCTAACTAGAGCAACCTCATCTTGATTTGATCCAATCCGAATGAATAAGTTGGATAAGAAACTCAAACTCAGTGAAACTTTTGGATTAAACTTGGATTTAAGATTTATCGGACCTAACCAACAAGCACTTGATCAAAATCCATATAGTTACCCAATTATTGTATGAAAAGTATATATGAAAATGGCATAGTGTTCTAATATTGAAAAATGCTGGGGTTGTAAATGGCATAGCATTCCTGATAGAAGTGGCCATTCCTCCAGAAAAATGAAGTTATTCAAGCTCTTTCTACCAAAGAAGTACTTGATTTTTTTTTTAAAAAATGGAGTAGAAAAATAAAAATGGCATGTTATAACGTGTTCGAGTAATTAAAGTTGACTTTAAATAAAATGTATCTTTTGAATTTTTAGTCAATTATTATATATTTAATACCTAAGTGCTTGATATTTATGATTTAACTTTTGTAACATGTATTGGACAAGATACAATATTTGATCTCAATGGGAATCTAGAAATTAGACTCAAACAATGGCTATAAGTCTGGTTTTGATAAATTGTTTTCTCATGCACGGTCTAAGATAACATTTTCTTTTGAGAAGGAAGGTCTGAGATAATATTTATCATAATAAAACGATCGCTGTAGAGTTTGGTCTCCCATCATATCATACTAAAATTTGAAAAGAACCTCTCAAGCAAAACCCTATGCATTGCTCGGAAATTTACTTTTAATAGTAAAATGAGCTATTCCTTGGAACATATGCAAATGCCTCTGTGAAGGGTCAAGACGGCCTCGTTGGTCCATGTATCACTGAAGAAACTCTCATGCTACTAAAGCTCCTGGCCTTTGACAAATAAACTCACATTTGTATTGGGGTTCAGGGAACTTTCACACCACAACAATTGCACTTCATATGCTATTTCTAGGATTTTTCTTCTTTTGGACTCTTATAATTGGTTCATGTTTCATTGGCTTAAAATGGTAGTAGGTATTTAGACGTACATCTTTTGTGGTTGACCTGCCACTTAACAACAAGTGATATTGAGGTTGAGTCTCGCATTGCAAAATACTAGTCATAACGCATATGCCCATCAACACAAAAAATTAAAAAAAAAAAAATTCCAATCAAAATAAGAATGTGTGAAAAGATAAAATTAATTAATGTACATCATTGCTTAGAAATTAAAAAAAGTAGTACTTTTCATAGCATTATATATTACACTATCATATAATCTGCACCATGCGTGGGATACCTTTTTTCTAATTTAGAAAATATACCACTGCTAAAATATTATTTTTTATTAATTATATAGTTATTTAGAAAGTGATATATTTTTATTAGTATATAAAATATATATTTTATTACTAAATATTTTATTAGTTTTAATAACATATAATTTTTTTAATAGATTAATATATTGTTAAACATTATTAATCTTTTAAGAAGATCATTAGTAAAAAAATGCTATTACTTTTACTTAAATATATTATTTTATTAAAATACTTTTAGTATTATTAGTGTTATCAATATTATTAATTTTATTACTTTTACTAAAATATTATTAGTTTCAATTAATGTATTAAAATATTATTGATTTTTTACTAATGCTATCTATATGATTTGGCAATTCCATGCATCTGGTGGATAATTTTTAATATATAAAAAAAAAAGGCATTTCCTTCACATAAGGCTCCAATGGATAACCAGAGAAACTCCAGTGACAACTTCTACTTTCATTTCTAATCATTCGATGATCGAATTCAATTTGATAAGGCACAGGTGATCAAACGAAGAGGAGGGACAAAAGAAAATCAAGTGGAAGTTGACGCAGAGCTTTTCTCCATCAAAGAAAAATTTCCATGTTGAATTAAATATGATGTCCATACATGGCAAATGACTGTGTATATACATGGGGAGAGCTACCAACCCAGAGCCATAATCCATGCAATTAGATGATTAGAAATTACATGCTGTTTTTTTCTAATTATTGGAGCTCCAAATTCTATCTTGTCAAATCCAAAAATTGAGCAACATTAAATTCTACAATTGGCAAAAATATTATGGCTGTTATTTCTATCATAAAAGCACAAGCCTCACTTTTTTTTTTTTTTTTTTTCCAATATGATCTTGTAAATAGCATTGATTTAGTGAAAACTAGGTTGGAGGAAGCAGAACGAAAAGGTTTGTATGGCAACATTGTTATTGCTATCATAAAGGCATGGGCCCTAATTTTTTTTCCATATGAGCCTGCATATTTCGTGAAAACTGGATTAGAGAAAGCAGGAAGGAAAAGTTACATGACAATAACGCCTTGAGCCATGTGTTTACGTGCCTTCACTATCCTTCTTTTCTAAATAATTATCTACCTCATTAGGCTTTTGAATGGATTCTACGTAGAATTAAATTCCCATGCAGATTGCTAATACATAACATGTCCAGATGGTAAACGGAGACCTTTGCTAATACAGAGCCTCCATTTTAATATATATATATATATATATATATATGTGAATGATCCATTTTAATATATATAATTAGTAGTGTGAATTGTTCCATAATTCTCTCCCTCTTCTCAAGCACATGCATGCCCATCAAGACATCAACAGGAATTGCTCCAGGTACTAGCAAAATTTTTTTTTTCAACTTTTCTTTCATATAAATAGTTTTATTGAAGATATCTGGATGACTTTAAAACTTATCTATTGGGTACTTGCTGGGTGTTTTGGATGAGAAAGCACAACAAGCAATCCTATGCAAGATAGGGAATTTGACATAAGGAGGATTCTCATATGATAATTTAGATAGTTGATATTTTTCAACTAAACTCAAAGAGATATGAGCGATCATTTATTTAATAATTTTGCACAATCACCCATGTTCTTACGCAAGTCCATGTCTTCCCTCCCTTCAATGCTTGCATGCAGTCTAATAGAGAGTTCCGCCAAGTTAGCAAAATCATCTATTCATCTTCTTTGTTATTCTTCACCTTTTTACATACAATTTGTGAGACTTAAAGGAATGGGTTTGCAAGAGTTTTAATGAAGAGAGATACATGCATTTTGAAAATAATGAAAATTTTCACATAGTTATTCCCACACCTATATATTTCTTTTAAAAATTACCTCTTCATCCTCTCAAGTTTATCCAAGTTTCACATGTCCTCCCTCTTATAAAAATTTTCAATTAGCTCCTTTAAATACATTATTGATGAAAAGTAGTCCCAAGCCCCATCTGCCATCTAATGCAATTAAAAAATCATCTAAAATGATAAAATTACTCTTACTATTATTTCAAAATTTTAGTTCTGGATAAAATTTCTAATAAAAAGTTAAGGATTGCTTGACTCTGCTCCAAGCCCTAGAACATGATCTTGAAGGATTAGAGTTCTTGGAAGAAGCTTGGAAGATCTCATTTTAGGGTCTTGGAAGGAAATGGGGGAGGAGAAGAGGTTAGATTAGACTCCTTATGACTACTATGGCAAGGCTATGGTGGCATACGACTATTGCATTGATGATGCCCAATTTTGCCTCCTATGCCACAGCCATGTCCATGCAACAACAAATGTCTTGGCCTACAAACACATTTGCTCCTTCACTTTGACAACTATAATGTCCAACCTATTGTTGTACTGCTAATAGTCTTGCCATCTACTCCGACTAAAATGGGATGCTTACAAATAAGGCTGCAAATGGATCGGATTGACCCATGATCTGATCTGATTCGTTTTGATCTGATCTAATCCATTTTAAAGGAGCTGCGGAGCCAGATCAGGTTCTAAAATTGGATCTATTTTATATTTCAGATTAGATTTAGATTTACTGAATTTGACTCGACTCGATCCGACTCATTTGTACATGCTATCAAGGCAAAGGCCATCAATCTATTTATTTGTTATGATTTGTTTACTTAGATTTCAGAACAAATACTATACCAAAAATAAAAAAAATATTTCAGTTGTCAAGAAAAGATAGAGATATTGCAGAGAACTGAAAATGATCTTTGAGTTGGTTTCTATATTTATTTTTTTTCTCTAGATTATAGTTATATCTTAGTTAGTTCTTGATAGTAATGTATCAAAGTCATTATAATATTTGATGGCATCCATTCATGTGTGAAATTTTGTATTAAAATTTTCTTCAATAATGTTTGAGCTCTAGTAGTTAAAAATTATTGATTGTTTATAAATTAATAGTCAAGATAAATTAATATTTATTTTTTTTTATCATAACTTCTCATATATTGTCTTATTATACGAATCAGATCTGACTTGAATTTGGACCTGAATCGGATCTAAATTTTTTAGGTTGGAACCTGATTATACATGGATCCGATCCGACCCAAATGATCCAGTGGGACAAAATTTTTGACCATGGATCTGATTCGATCTGACCCAATCTTCTATTGAGTTGGATCTGGATCCAACATTAGGACTCGATCAAGGAACCGTATTAGATTAGGATCACTTATGATCCAATTCAATTTGATCGATTTGCACTCTTATTTACAAAGGTGCCGCTGCACACCCTTAGACCCTAGTTGAGGGCTTTTCCAACTTCCCTTTTGCCCTAAACCTTGCTACCTCCTGGGGAATCGATCTTCCTACTAAGGAGACTATTTCTATTCCTACATTATCCTGACCAAGTGTCTCCTCACTGGTTCTCACTAGATTACATTCTTATAGGAGATTTACTGTATCAAATTTAATAAGAGGAATATTCTCATCCCTCCATCTACTATCCTAGCTTGGCAGATCCCTTGGATCATGGAGTTGTAGGCAATCAAGTCTGGGATGCATTTCTTGCTTAGCATGTTCTACTAGACCATCATTTCATCCTTTAATTTTCCTTCCTAGCACAAACCATCATTCAATATACTATAGTTGACCTTATTGGGGTCGCACTCAATTTCAACTATACACTACCAAGCACTTGTTGACTATTATCCACTTAGAAGTAACCCCTTATGATGGAGATAAAAGTCGACACATTTGGGGTGTAGGTCCTTCTTGGTCATTTTACTAAGCAACTCCTTGATGGCCTCATTCACACATGATAGTGAAGCTCATCGATGATGGCAATGTACAGAACAATATTGGGCCTTCTAAAAGAGGATAAGCAGGAGGTGATGGTGATCTCATCTGTTATGCTCATCATCTTATGGGATAGCCAGAGCAAAAGAAGCCGATGATGAGGGTAGAGCAGAGAAATTTATTGGGAAAGAGGCTATTAACTATCATGTATCTAACATGATTCTTAGTATTAGAGGGGTGCCAAGGCAAATAAGCAAAGGATGGAGGTGTCATAGTGTTGGAAATTATATCCTAAAGCCAATCATTTAGGTTGTAGATGATTGTGCTCCATACATGTATATGAATTATAAAATGATAAACGTTATCTGATAGATTCATCATAAAGAATACATCTTCCTAAATAGAAATATGTTATGATGAAGTCCTTAGAGCTACTTCCAAAATGATAAAGGAAGATTTATCGTGTGATTCTTAAATCTTGTTCGCGATCAAATGATACAATTGTTATAAAGATGATAATTGTATCGAGTATAGGTCATTGTATACCATATTAGTTGGTTGTCCTCTTAACTAAAGCATGTGATGACACGGGTATGACATACGGATGATATGTAAAAGTATATTTCACTGAGCGTGACCACTTTCGGAGTATTCTACTGTCAAGAGTTGCTCTGATAGGATATGGGTATAAATGTCCCTCTGATCTGAGGCTGTCTTGGTGACTTATAAGCAACTCACTGTGCTTTGATGTCGAACTATCTGAATTTCTAATTCGATGATGAAAATTTTCTAAATACAGTCAAGTACTTGTGAAGTCTGAGTGCGAGTCAAGATGGGATTGATCGCTCTAAGTAAAATTGAAGATGATGCATCACTGTGTTTCAATTAGCAGAATTTTGATCAAAGTAGTTCCAGTAAGGAGTCACAGAATTTTTAAGGTTGAGACACAATATGGATCATTTTTTCTGGGTTGATAGTTTAACTCTTAGTTATCCTTGAGCATCAAGTGTCAAAGGGATGAATTATACGGTAACTATATCCACATGGGTTCTAGAGTATTGCTGGACATACATTCAGCCTATTCGGATATCAAAAACTATTTCTAAATGATAATATCGATTAGTACAAAAATTATTCTTGTGCTACAAACTTAGGTTCGAACCTATGAGATCACATACATAGAAGTATCTATCTGATCAAATGGCTGATCGACGATTATGAATCGTTAAGGATTTTTTATCAATTTGATTGATAATTAATCTTTTGTAAAGGTTGCAATAAATTATTTACTAATAGTTAATAAATTAAAAAAATAATTAATTAACAATATGATTATTAATTGGCTCAATTTAATTGAGCAATAGGGATTGGATCAGATCTAATTAAATTAGATTCAATTAAATTGATTTTGGATTGATTAGATACATCCCTATTGGATAACAAGACTTGTTCCAATTGATCTTAGGGATACAAATCAAATTCTAAGTTGAATGAGATTCAATTAGTTTTATATAGGTTTTGATTGGATCAAATCTTATTGAATAACAAGCTTGATTGGATCAAGCCCTATTATCAAATAACTTCTCTAATATCCATCAAGAATCAATCCCTAGATCAATAGAGATTTAATCTAATTAATTCTCCAATTGAATTAGGGCCTAATTGATTTCATAAATAGACTAGGACCCAATTAGTTAGTTTGTTATAACTAATTTTTAAATTGATTAGTATTGGATCCAAGAGTTAGTTAGAGATGGAACAAGATTCTTGAATCCTATTTGGAATAGGACTAAATCAACTCAAAACCCCACGTGATATTTAATCCTCACGCCCCACCTCTCTTCACGTGAAATAACCCACAACCATCAAGAAAGGCCACACCCCTTTTTTGTTGTTCCGTGAAAGAAAATAGGCGTCCCCTCCCTCTTTCTTGTCATCACAAAAAAAATAAGGAGAGGCGTCCAAGAGTTGGATGCCCCATACTCCACACGCCAACCCCTTTTCTCCTCTTCATCTTGGAGTGATTTATGAGATTTTTATTGCTGATTTTTAGGCATCAAAGAGAACTTTTTTTACTAGTTTTACAATAGAAAATTGAAGAAAAAAAGTTCTTCCCAACAAGATAAAGAGAAGAAAGAAGAAGGGTCTTCTTTTTTGTACACAGCCTTGGAGAAGAAGGAGTTTTTCTTTCATTTTTTTTTTATTTTTTTAGTATTAAAATTAGATTAGATCTAATTTTTAACATAAAAATTTAGAGAAAAAATATTAAAAAAATTTAGTTGGATGTTTGGGGCTTCCTAGAGTTCTAAATCAAAGAGAAAAAGGGAGAAGAAGAGAGAAGAACGGTTCTTCTCTCGGATCTCTTTTTTAGATTTTTTTTTAGAACATGAAAATCTATATTATTTTCAGCATAAAAAATTAGATTAGATCTGATTTTCATCATGAAAAATCAGAGAAGAAAAGTTCTTCTTAAAGGTATGAAAGGAAAAGAGAAAGGTTCTCTATTGTGTGTGGAAAAATTGAGAAGAAAGTATTCTTCTCTTGATCTCTATTATAGAGATCTGATGCGTGGATGCAGAAGAAAAGAAGAAAGTCTCTTTATTCTTCATCTTCTTTGTGTTTCTCTTAGATTAGTCAAAATATGGTGTCTTCGCGAGCTAGCACTCCCAGGGAGATCGATCAGCACAAGGACTTCGTGTGGATATCCGTAGAGGTCAGATATGTGTGCGACTGTCGAGCAACATGAAGAACAAACTATTACAAATTTCGGATGCGGTGATCTGCTATCCATGCTCAGGTATGAAGTTTTGAACTCAATTCATTTTTAGATGTAATCTAAATATAAATTTGATATGATCTGATCTATACTTGCTGAATTTTAGATTTCAGATTTACATACATGCATATTAGTTTATGTCATAGATCCTATATGGTAGTTTTAGATTTGATCTATGCATGCATTATAGATTAAATTATTTAATCTATGTATGTTCTACTGTAAATTTTTTAAAAATATATGTACAAAACCATCATGCTTCCCTTCAAATGGTATCAAAGTGAAGGTTCGTTATGACATGAATATATATGAATATAGAGTTGAAATTTAGATTTAGCAATGCATGAGATGTATTATGATCTGATTTTAAATATGATTTAATATAAAATTAAATCTAATATAATTTAGATTAGATCTAAATTTTTGCATATATGATATATGAATTAGATTAGATATTTTGAGTAGTAAAGTACTCGAATTGGGTAATCACCAGACTGTCCGATCATAGGAGCAAGTAGGGTTACATGACCCTCTCTTCTCATTCAATGGAATGCTCTTATGGTGTGTAGGGATGCCACTGTAAGGTCCCATGAAGAAGAAAGTGAAAGAAAAAAACTTACTTCTTGTAAAATCTTAGATCTTAAAACCCTAGGTGTTGTTGTATGTGATGCAAGTTGCGAAGAACTAGTTACATCTAATCTTGATCAATCAAAATTATTTTGATTTAAAATCATAAAAATTTAGATTTGATCTAAAAAATTTTATATAAAAGGTTTACATAAGAAATTATTTCAAAACCTTAACCATGTTGATGCAAAAACTGAATTAAGAATTAAGTATTGAACTGAATAGATCTAGAATTATGATTTGATATCTAATGACGTTGCATAAAACATAGGACATGGGTTAGCTCAAATCAGATTCTTCTCTTTAATTGGGTTAGACCTAAGGTTAGAATCAAAGAATTGATTGACCATGTAGAGAAATTGATTAAATCTAACCAAATATTCAATTAGATTAATTAGGATTTTTTTAATATAATAGTTGTAGATGGTTAAGTCCATGTCTTTGATTAGATCAAATGGATCTTGATTGTGGCTCAGTGGTTGAACCAAAATCATTAAGTTGGTTAAATTAAAACTAGTTAACCAATTGGTGTCTAAGGTAAGTTTGGCATTTCGATCGATGATTTTTAATTGAGAGTGGTTTATCTGACAATTTTGATGGTGTCTAAGGTAAGCTTAGCAAACTCTCTCATTGATCTTACTTACCTGACCAATTTGATGAATTAAATTTTAATTAGATCACTAAATGATTCGAGTTAGCCCGTGCCATTAAGGTTAATCAGTATGACTAATTTAGGTGCTCTGGATCGATTTGTTTTTAGTCGTTCCCATGACTTGATGAAGTCAGTGGGAGAATTATAACATGTCGGTTAGACCCGCTAGTCACTAGTCCTTTTCATGACTTAGTAAAGTCAGTGGAAAGATTTATAACTTGTAGGTCGACTGATATCTTCTAAAAAATTTAATCAAATTCTCTAAATTATTAGATCCATAAAATAAGCTGGTTATGAAAATAACTAGATCATAGCCTCCCATTAAAGTGAATGATAATGGATTCATTATTTTTTATTGACATTGCAAGCGCCATCCGTCTGGTGTTCTCTCTGAATAATGAAATTATCATTCATCATATGATGATTCTGTTAAACTATCTGATGAATGGCTAGGTTGATCGAGCCATCCTCGGGCCTGATCATTTTTTGGCTAGAATTACTGAGTAGGTTCATGTTAATGGTTGGACCTAACTGAGACTTTCAGTGGAGGCCCATTGCTTACTGAAATAAAATTTGAGGCTAAATTAAATACTAGAAGTTGTTTGGAGAAACAATTAGTTGAGAACCTACCCATAGGTGCATATGGGTTGACCAAACCATCCTCAGGCTTATCTGCAGTCTGTGTGGATTCTAGTACTTGCTAAGGAATTAAGATAATTTCTCAGATTGGAGATAAAGGCTATCAATTCATATAAAATAGTGGGAGCATCTTTAGACTAAAGTTCAAGTCTTTAGGTCTAAAATAGTTCATATGCTAATAAATCAATTATTTTTTTTTAGAAATGGTTAGAATATTATCATTCTTTTCACTGTTAGATAATGAAAATATTATCCGACCTAACTTTGATAGTCAGTATCAGAAGTTGAGTATGGTTTTTAAGCGAATTGATCAAGAAGTCTCGGGCTAACCCAAATAGACTTAAAAGAGAGATCAACAAATGGTTGCTAGTCAAGATAGTTATATAATAACTTCTTGAAGTTTCTCTATTGATAATACTACTACCTGGATATAGGATACCGACAGTACAAGTCATGTTTGTAAATAGTTGCAAAAGATTTCAGGATAGTAGAAAGTTTGTAAACGGCAAGAGACTTCTGAATGTAAAAAATGGAAGTCTGTTCTAGTCTTAACATTAAGAATCATCAAGCTTGTTTTCAATCCTGAAGATGTCATTTTAAGTGATTGTCACTATTGTCCAATCTTATTGATGGTATCAATAAGAATGATTATTATAATATTATTGTGAATGATACTGTAATAATGAGTGGATAATTGAAAATGACATAAACTCAGTACCATAGCTTGTTAGTGTAATATACACATCTGACTAGCACCCTAGATTAGATAATATTACAAAAGTTTGCCTTTGGTATAATTGATTTAGTCATCTTTTATTGGAAGGGGTAAATGAGTTAGTGATGTTCTGAGTTTGATATATATTGATGTATTTGCACTCATGAACATTAGTATTAGAAGAGGACTTATTACTTTATTAAAATCTCTGTTGACCTATCTTGATATGGGTGCATCTTGCTTATGAAGCACAAATTTGAATCGATTGAAATATTCAAATGATTCCATAATGAGATAGAAAAACTAACTGCAAAGAGTATTAAAACTCATCGATTAGACCGATAAAGTGAATATCTTTACAGTAAGTTTTGACATATCTTGAAGAGAATTGGATTCTCTCTCAATGGACCTCTCCTAGGATACCACTGTTTAAAAGGGCTTCTAAAAGGAGAAATCAAACTTTGTTAGATATGGTTCGATCCACTGTGGGATTTGCTGATTTGCTTGAGGTTATATTTTAGAGACTACTTGATATGTGCTTAAGAACGTTTCGAGCAAATCGATTACCAAAACTCCATATGAGATATGAACATGATTATTTCGATGCTCTCTTACCTTAGGATTTGGAATGTCGAACTTATGTGAAATATTCACAAATCGAATAGATTGAATCTTAGTCTGATAAATATTATTTTAGAGATATTTTTTCTACCTTCTTGATGGACATGAGATATTCATAAATTTTAAGATATTCTTTTTGAAAAAGAAGTTCCTTGGTGAAAGAACTGATGCCGTTAAGAGCAAGCTTGGTGAAGCTTCATAGGTAGAGGAACTGACTCTGATATAAACCAATAGAATCAGAGTTGATTAGATCAAATTCAGAGCCTGATGTAAAGGCATCTATGAGTGGATATGATAGAGTACCGTATCAGCCAAACAGATACTTCGATTTTTAGATTTGAGATGGAGATTTGATCTCCCATACGAATGCTATATAGGGATCTAACTTTGAGAAGTGGTACAGAGCATTAAATATGAAATGAAGTCCATGAAGATCGATGACGTATGGACATTTATTGATTCACCTGAATGGATAAGACCCATAGGGTGTAAGTGAATTTTAGATGGATAAAGGCGCAGATGGAAAGGTGGAGACCTATTAATTCTATCCGATTATCAAAGGATTTCATCAAAATTATAGTGTTGACTATGACGAGATATTTTTTTGTGGCAATCCTCAAGTCCATTTAGATTAAATCAAGCTTCTCGAAGTTGAAATATATATTTTGAACGTATGGCATCGTTGAGAATGAAGCAAAATTTTATATGTATAAATGTGCTAATAGTTCTGTAAAAGTATTCTTTGTGCTATTTGGATAAAATTTTCTTAATCAAAAATGACATTCCTACATTATAGGAAATAAAAGCTTGGTTGTCATCTTTGTTCTCCATAAAGATTTGAAAGGTTATGAGAACCATCCTTAAGTATTTATGAAATATTAAGGACTAATGGCTCGTTTATGGAGAGTCTGACTTAAAATCTGTAGAATATTGATTCTAGTTTTTAGTTGGATCGAAATAATAAAGTTGTATCAAGTTATATTTTTATCCTAAAAGGAGGAGCGATATACTGGAAAGGTTCTATGCAGTATTCAGTAGCTAGTTTTATTTACGATATAGAGTTCTTTGTAGCATTTGATGCTGGTAAAGAAGTTGTTTGATTATGAAAGTTCATTAGCAAGTTTGGAAAGGCACCCTCCGTTGATGGTCCAATCCTTCTGTATTGATAGCAGTACTGGAGCCATAGCTCAAGCTGAAGAATTGATGTTCCATTTGAGAACCAAATACTTTCTGCATTACAATTATTTTGTTCGATAAGATTGAAATAAAGTCAATCTTAAGAAGATCGATCAAAAAAAAAATTTAGCCGACCCATTGACTAGAGCAATCAAATCTAATGAGTTCGATGATCTCAAATAAAAGATGGATATTTGATACTGATCTGATTGGCTTTAATCCAAGTGAAAGTTGTTAAAAATTATGTCCTAAAGTCGATCACCTAGGTTGTAGATAATTGTGCTCCATACATGTATATAAATTATAAAATGATAAATATTATCTGATAGACTCATCATAAGAAATACATCTTCCTAAATAGAACTCATATGTTATGATGAAGTCCTTAGAGCTACTTTTAAAACGATAAAGAAAGATTTATCATGTGATTTTTAAATCCTGCTCGTGACTAAATAATACAATTGTTATAAGGATGATAATTGTATCGAGTATAGGTCATTGTGTGCTATATTAGTTAGTTGTCCTCTTAACCAAGACGTGTGGTGATATGGATATGGCATACGGATGATATATAGGAGTATATTTTACTGAGTGTGTTCACTTTCGGAGTACTCTGCTGTCAAAGATTGCTCGGATGAAATATAGGTATAAGTGTCCCTTTGATCTGAGATTGCTTCGGTGATTTGTAAGCAACTCACTATACTTTAGTGCCGAACTATCCGAATTTTTAATTCGATGATAGAAGATTTTTGGATACAGTCAAGTACTTGTAAAGTCTGAGTGTAAGTCAAGATGGGATGGACCGCTTCAAGTAAAATTAGAGATGATGTATCATTATGTTTCAATTTAGCAAAATTTTGACCAAAGTAGTCCTAGTGAGGAGTCATAGAATTTTTAAGGTTGAGATACAATGTGGACCACTCTTTCTGAGTTGACAGTTTAATCCTTAGTCATCTTTGAGCATCAAGTGTCAAAGGGATAAATTATATGATAACTATATTCATATAGATTCTAGAGTGTTGCTGGACATACATTCAGCCTTTCTGGATGTCGGGAACCATTGCTAGATGGTAACATCGATTAATACAAAAATTATTTTTGTGCTACTGATTTAAGTTCAAACTTATAGGATAACACACATAGAAGTACCTGTCTGATCAAATGACTGATCGATGATTATGAATCATTGAAGGATTTAATTATCAATTTGATTGATAATTAATCCTTTACAAAGGTTGTAATAAATTATTTACTAATAGTTGATAAATTAAAAAAATAATTAATTAATAATATGATTGTTAATTGACTCAATTTGATTGAGCAATAGAGATTAGATCAGATCTAATTAAATTGGATTCAATTAGATTGGCTTGAAATTGATTGGATGCATCCCTATTGGATATCAGGACTTGTTTCAATTGATCTCAGGGGTACAAATCAAATTTTAAGTTGAATGAGATTCTATTAGTTTTATATAGATTTTGATTGGATCAAACTTTGTTGGATCATAGGCATTGATTGGATCAAGCCCTATTATCAAATAGCTTCCCTAATATTTATCAAGATTCAATCTCTGGATCAATAGAGATTTAATCTAACTAATTCTTTCATTGGATTGGGGCCTAATTAGTTTTATAATTGGGCTAGGATCTAATTAGTTGTTTGTTATAACTAATTCTTAAATTGGTTAGGTTTGGATCCAAGGGTTAGTTAGAGTTGGAACAAGATTCTTGAATCCTATTTGGAATAGGATTAAACCAACTCAAAACCCCATATGATATTTAATCCTCACGCCCCACCTCTCTTCACGTGAAATAACCCATGCCCATCAAGAAAGGCCATGCCCCTTTTTTTTATTTCATGAAAGAAAATAGGCATTCCCTCCCTTTTTCTTGTTGCCACAAAAAAATGAGGGGCGTCCAACAAGAATCCTATCTGGAATAGGACTAAACCAACTCAAAATCCCATATGATATTTAATCCTCACGCCCCACCTCTCTTCACGTGAAATAACCCATGCCCATCAAGAAAGCCCACGCCCCCTTTTTTTTGTTCCGTGAAAGAAAATAGGTATTCCCTCCCTCTTTCTTGTCGCCACAAAAAAATGAGGGGCGTCCATCCGTCCATGAGTTGGACGCCCCATACTGCACACACCATCCCCTTTTCTCCTCTTTATCTTAGAATGATTTATAAGATTTTTGCTGCTGGTTCTTAGACATCAAAGAGGACTTTTCTTACTAGTTTTATAGTAGAAAATTGAAGAAGAAAAGTTCTTTCCAACGAGAGAAAAAGAAGAAAAAAGAAGGATCTTCTTTTTTGTGCACAGCCTTGGAGAAGGAGTTCTTCTTTCAAATTTTTTTTATTTTTTTTAAGATTAAAATCAAATTAGATCTGATCTTTAATATGAGAATTTGGAGAAAAAATATCAAAAAAATCTAATTGGATATTTGAGGCTTTCTAGAGTTCTAGATCAAGGAGAAAAAGGGAGAAGAAGAGAGAAGAACGGTTCTTCTCTTGGGTCTCTCTTTTGAATTTTTTCTAGAATATGAGAATCTATATTATTTTTAGCATAAAAAATTAGATTAGATCTGATTTTCATCATGAAAAATAAGAGAAGAAAAGTTCTTCTTAAAGGCATGAAAGAAAGAGAGAAATATTCTCTCTTGTGCGTAAAAAAATTGAGAAGAAAATATTCTTCTCTTGATTTCTATTGTAGAGATCTGAGCGTGGATACAGGAAGAAAAGAAAAGAATTTTTTTATTCTTCATCTTCTTCATATTTTTCTTAGATCAGTCAAAGTGTGGTATCTTCACGGGCTAGCACTCTCGGAGAGATTGATTAGCATAAGGGCTTCGTATGGATATCCGTAGAGATCGAACACGTATGCGGCTGTCAAGCAACATGAAGAATCAACTACTATGGATTTTGAATGCAGTGATCTGCTATCCGTGCTCAGATATGAAGTTTTGAACTCAATTCATATTTAGATGTGATCTAAATATAAATTTGATATGATCTAATTACATATAGATATTATCTATACTTGCTGAATTTTATATTTCAGATTTACAGATATGCATATTAGTTCATGTCATAGGTTCTGTATGGTAGTTTTAGATTTGATCTATACATGCATTGTAGATTAAATTGTTTAATCTATGTATGTTCCGTTGTAAATTTTTAAAAAATGCATGTACAAAATCACCTTGCTTCCCTTCACATAGATGACCTTGTTGGGGTTGTGGCCATTGCAGAGGTTTGGGGTAAAGAGGCTAGTGGCTATAGCTCCATGATTAGAGGGGTGCTCTTGGCTAAGCCATTAATTATTTCATCAAATCCTCCACTCCTCCCTCTACACCTCTTGCTTCTCTCATGGCTGAAGAAAATCTAACGGCTAAGCCAGTCATAGGAGTAGGTTGCCAATAGAAAATTGAGGAAGCCCTCCAACAAGATTCTAACATTATTTACTAGGGTTGTGGCCATTATCAATAATTAGAATACTTTTTAGTCAAGATATTCTAGTTCTAACATTGTTATACGACCATCGTATAGATAATTTGTTAAGATCAAGAAAATAAAGATGGATGGTGGGATCACATTGCATCACTTAGTGAATCTAAAGGAGCTAATTGAAAATTTTTAAATAAGAAGATCGATAAGTGAAACTTGAAGAAATTTGAGGCTACTAATAGGTAATTTTTTCTATATTTTTAGAAAAAAATATATTTTTGTATAATAAAATTTAGAGATACTAGCAATCAAGTAATCCAAATTTTAAGTGTGTTAATTTGATCAATAAAATGATAAAATCAAGCCAAATAAGAAAATAGAAAGATGGAGCTCAACGTAGCTTCCTCATAATTGTTATATGACCACATGTGGCCCACTAAAAAATTTCATATGGCAAAATAAAAATAGATAAAAGTCAGTTAAAAGAAAAACTTTATCCTAATCCTCCATCCCTCCCAATCAATAGTTTCAAATCTTCTACTCTAATATCGACTGTCTCTTAATTCGATAGACTTGCAACTTACTCGTCCAACTTATCCATCTACATATTCTCCATTGCAATGCCACCATTGTTGTGAAAAAAAAAACTGCCACAATACCTAAATTAAAAGTACTGTGGCAACTTGAGAGGTACGGCATCAAGAAAATAGATTTATAATAGGGGCATTAGGATTTTTGCATGGATCTTTGCATGTGGGGATCTATATATTATTTATGGAATAATTATTTTAGTATTGATATTTTTGTCTGTGATATTTTTTGCCTAGGAGTTTCGGTATAATATATTGATATGTTATTTTTTTCTATAATATGTTTAATGGTCCCTTTGTCTTTACTTTTGGATATTGAAATGTTGAAAATACATAGCATAATGCTTTAGTAGTGAACCTCAAATGTCTGCTTCCATCTGCTATAAGATCGCTAATGTATTCTTCAGCCTGCTAAAGGACCCATTATACAATATTTTAACACACTCCTAATATCTATACTAGATTATTTCTAACAGTTTAGTGTATCCATTATGTCTTGTTTAGAAATTCTTCAGTATCTTTATAGAATATTTACATGAACCTTTTAATATTTTGCAGTATAGATATAATTGTTGCAGTTGCTATTCATCGTGGTAGTTCATTTGTCAACCATCCTGCATTCAATTATATCGGTAGATAAATGATAGAGGTAGAGAATATTAATCTAGATAAACTATCATATATTAGTATCATTGATAAGCTAAATGAGTTGGGTTATAGTAATATGAACAAAGTATACTATGGGGTATCAGAAAGGGATTTCGAGCATGGACTGAGACTTCTGTATGATGACTAGTAGATTTTTGAGACACTTAGTCAAGTCAATTATGGAAATACCGTGCATATTTATGTTGAACGTCATATAGATACACTTGAAGTCATAGATATAGCTCAATTTGCCAATAAAATGGAAAAAGATGAGAATATGGGTGCTAATGGTAATATTGATGCTACTGATAATACAAATATAAATATTGATAAAAAAGACTCACAAAGATATTGATAGCATTGATAATGATGTTCACACTAGTATTGATGATGATATTGATAATGATTTTAATAGTGATGGTAATACTATTATTGACTGTGATAAGAATTTTATGAATATAAATGGGAAGTTGGTAAGAGTATTGACTTTAAAAATAATTTTGAGGTAGAAATGTATATGTACAAAAGTTTAGATCATTCACTCAATTGTAAAAGGATATGGTATGAAGAAAAATATCTCAATCTAATTATTCAAATTTTGATAGTGATGGTGATGGTGTCAGAAGAAGTAATGAAAACTTTGAAGAGTTTAATATTAGGATAGATTTGAAGGACCTAAAAATTCTCAAATAGAATGAAGTTTGATAATTATAAGGAGTTTAAAGATGCTATAAGGACATGTGAGATATTGAATGGATATAATATTAGGTTCAAAAGAAATACTAATTCTTACATTCCTGCTTTATGTGTTGATGACAACCTATAAAGAATATTTGTTTTATGATGAGTACAGAAAAATCATTCCAAATTAAGTATTTAGAAGATAAATATAATAGAAGCTATAAAAACTACCAAACAAAGTCATCATGGCTTGCTAATCACTAGTTAGATAAGTTTAGAAGTATTTTTGATTTTATAGATAAGGAGTTGCAGGATGATATTCACAAAAATATGATGGTTAACATTTTAATATACCAGTGCTATAGGGCAAAAAAGAGGGCACTTGAGAAAATTTAGTCAACTTATAAGGTACAGTATATAAGATTGCATGATGATGCTCATAAACTGAAAATGTCAAACCCTAATAGGATGGTTGTTATTCATGTATGGAGGCTACAAGTTAAGGTAAAGCCTATTTTTCAAAGGTCTTATGTATATTTTAATGTATGCAAGAATGGATTTTTTGCTGGTTATGAGCCTATAATATGTTTAAATGGCTTTTTACTTAAGTTAGTTTGCCAAAGATATCTGTTGGTGACAATTGAGAGAGATGCCAATAAGAGGATATTTTCTATAGTTTGGACAGTAGTGGATGCAAGAATAAGAGAGTCATCGAAGTTGTTTTTAAATTTACTCCAAATAGACACTAGCTTTATATAAAAAAAAAGTTGGATTTTCATATCAGACCAACAAAAGATAATATTGAGCAATTAATTTTTGATTTTTTTAGTATTTTTTTAGATATTTTCTTATTATAATTATACAAACTTGTTTTACATTTTTTAGCCTTACAATGTAGGATCTAATTCGATACTGTTGGTGCAAAAATCCGCTTGCGCCGGAGAAGCTGGAGTCGAGGAAGTCGCGGTCGCCGTCGGAGAAGCTGGAGTCGAGGAAGTCGCGGTCGCCGCTGGGACCTGCAAAGGAAGTCTAAACCGGAGGTGGAGTTGCTCCGGCAAGACCCTCCGATGCTCAAGTCAGTTTTCTGCCTCAACAAGAATGGTGTACTCGAACGGAGAATTTAGCAGAGTTTTGAGATGAAAAGTGAGAGCTTATGGAATAACGTATCCGGGGTTTCCCTTTTATAGACGGAGAGGGCAACAGATTGATAGCGACGCTTGTAACCGTCTGGTGGTGGGCCGCCCAGAGTCAGGAGGGATTTATTGCGGAGAGTAATGGAGTGGGATCGTGGCTATCGCCGTGGCTCGCCACGTGGGATCAGTTACGGAGAGTGGAGCGGCGTCTGCTGTCGTGACTCATCTGAGGGTGGTGGAATCGCACAGGATCCACCGCAGGGAGTGGAGCAGAATCATGGCCGTTAATACGGTCTGTCAGGGAGTAATGGAGCTGCGTAGGGATCGCCGCAGGGAGTGGAGCAGTGTTGTCCGTTACTGTGGCCTGCCAGGGGGTCCAGATTGGTCGGTCAAAGTTCGGTTAGAGTCGGTAGCGAGGTCCGGTGCTTGTAGAAGTTTGGACGAGGTCTTCCTGCAGTCGGAATAGAAGACGGAGCCTGGCTTCCGTAGGAATCCGGACGGAGTCTACTTGCAGTCGGGGTCGTGGACGGAGCCCGACTCCCGTGGGAGTCCGGACGAAGTCTGTCCGCAGCCATTGGGGTCGAGGGCGAAGCCCGGCTCCCGTAGGAGTCCGGGCAGAGTCTTTCTGCAGCCGTTGGAGTTGAGGACGAAGCCCGGCTCCTGTAGGAGTCTGGGTGAAGTCTTCCTGCAATTAAAGTCGAAGGCGAAGTCCGGCTCCCGTAGGAGTCTGGACAGGGCTTACCAGCAGTTGATGTTGAGGATGGAGCTCGGCTCCCGCAGGAGTCCGGGCGGAGTCTACTTGCGATCGAAATTATCGACGGAGTCTGGGTCCCGTAGGAGTCCGGACGAAGTCTGTCTGCAGTCGTTGGAGTCGAGGACGAAGTCTGGCTCCCGTAGGAGTCCCTTGCAATTAAAGTCAGGCGCAAAGTCCGGCTCCCATAGGAGTCCGGACGGAGCTTACCGGCAGTCGAGGTTGGCGATGGAGTCCGGCTGCCGTAGGAGTCCGGGTGGAGTCCCTCTTGAAGTTGGAGTCATGGGCGGAGCCCGGCTCCCGTAGGAGTCTGGGCAGAGTCCTCTCAGAGTTGAAGTCGCGGGCGGAGCCCGGCTCCCGTAGGAGTCCGGGCGGAGTCCCCTGCAATTAAAGTCAGGTGCAAAGTCCGGCTCCCATAGGAGTCCGGACGGAGCTTACCGGCAGTCGAGGTTGGCGACGGAGCCCGGCTCCCATAGGAGTCCGGACGGAGTCCCTCTTGAAGTTGGAGTCGTGGGCGGAGCCCGGCTCCCGTAGGAGTCCGGGTGGAGTCCTCTCGGAGTTGAAGTCGCGGGCAGAGTCCGGCTCCCGTAGGAGTCCGGGCGGAGTCCCCTGCAATTAAAGTCAGGCACAAAGTCCGGCTCCCATAGGAGTCCAGACGAAGCTTACCGGCAGTCGAGGTTGGCGACGGAACCCGGCTCTCGTAGGAGTCCGGACGGAGTCCCTCTTGAAGTTGGAGTCGTGGGCGGAGCCCGGCTCCCGTTGGAGTCCGGGCGGGGTCCTCCCGGAGCTGATTCTGCTGAGAATTTTGGCTGTGGGTATTTTGTACCCAACACCAGTCTCCCTACTTTCGAGTTTGAATTTCGAATGAAGTACAGAGATATAGCCGAAGTTGTCCCCTCGAATCCTGCGCACGGCCGCCCCCATATATTTTTGCATTAAATGTGCGCGCGCCAGAGCCCTTTTTCCGGTTAGGGCGACTTGAAGAGTCTTTTCGGAACTCCCGCCGAAATGCGAGCCCAAGCATCGCGCTATGGAAATTCGCGAACAGTCAATCCTCGATAGCGGCGAGTGGGACACGCGGGACACATGGTAAGCACCGGTTGGCCTAAGGTCACCCGCCGTCATAATTGCACTAAGATTCGCTGCCTATTTAAACCCCCTACCCTTCCTTCGGGGCTTCATCCTGCCAAAAGGACGGCACCTTTCTTCCGTCTGAGAGCTTAGCTACTCAGCCACTTCCTTGGTGCCCCTGCCAACTCCGAGCATCCTCCGCGCTGGTCCTTGCCGTCTTCAGTCCCCCTACTCCTCTCCAAGGGGTTTCCCCGTCATGTCCTCCACCCCGGAGGCCATCCTCAAGGGGATGTCAAGGGCTTGGAGGAAGGCGAGGAGGAGAACAGCGGTCGGTGAGTTCTCCGGCCATCGAGCGGCCGCTGAGGGTCCCCGTCGTTTCGAAGGGGGCTCGAGGAAGAATTCCTTCGACAACAGGGGTTTAATAATGGGGACCGCCGGTAAAGGTGTTCTGCCTGGGAATTTCAGAGTAGCAAGATGGGGTGACACCGATCAGGAGGGCAGAACTGCCGTCACAAGCTGTGGCGGGATCCTTGATGTCGTTGGGGCCGAGGGACCAGAAGTGGTCGACGTCGACGGTGGGGCAGTGAAACTTGTTGCGGGGATGGTGGAAGTAGCGCATGCCGACCTTGCCGGAGCATTTTGGATGGTGGCTGTCACGGAGCATTCGGTGATGACGCATATCTCTGGTGCCACCGCTGCCCCCGGGGTGACTCCGGTTCTTCTTGAAACAGGTCTTCGTCGCCACTGCCGTCGCCCCTACAGCCCCCGGGAATCTATCCCATCCTTTTCCCCCTAAAGTTGGGACTTCGGAGGTGAAGCGAAACAAGGTGGGGCGAAAGCCGATGAGCCCGTCACACGCACTGGACAACGCGGCTGGGAAGGACAGAAATGGGAAGAGAAGTTTGCAGCTCGAAGCAGCCTCCGGTGTATTCTTTCCAAACCGTGTTCGCGAGACTTGCAATGATGTATATTTTTTTTCCTGGCCAACCGGGTCTTGTAATGTACATCTTGTTAATTGAAAAATGAAAAGGAGATTTTGTTACTTCATCCGCATCTTGCATCGAATAGTTGTCTGTCGAACTTCTTTATTCTTCTTTCTTCTCTCTTTCTCCTTTTCTTTTTTCCCTTTTTTCTTTTTCTTTTTTTTTTTACGGCGTCCTAAGGTCATCGGTGGTCCCTTTTATTTGTGTTGGATTGTCATTTGCCGAGCTCCTTTTCGATTTTTACGCCGTTCGAAGGTATCCGGTTGCCATTGCACTAACCCATCTTTTCCGTCAATGGCCGCAGGCTCGCCCGGGGCCATTCGGGCTTGGGGTCCCTCTTAGGGCTTGAGTCTGGGGGTCCGAGCTTCTGTCACCCTGAGTAAGTTGTCCTATTTTGCGTCGAAAGCTTCCTTGAAAGCTGGAACTCCCGATGGAAGTCCCAATCCTTGCTGTGACAGGATTTTCTGTACCTCGGGCGCTGTTTATTTTTCAATCGTCGCTGTTGCGATCCATTGCCTTCCTTTTTCGCTTGGAGTTTTTCTCCACTGAAGTCAAGGCGAAGTTCGGCTCCCGTGGGAGTCTGGACGAAGAACACTAGCTGTTGAAGTTGGTGACGAAGTCCGGCTCCCATAGGAGTCCGGGCGAAGAATCCCTCTTGAAGTTGGAGTTGTGGGCGGAGTCCGACTCCCGTAGGAGTCCGGGCGGAGTCCTCCTGCAATTAAAGTTAGGTGTGAAGTCTGGCTCCCGTAGGAGTCCGGACGGATCTTACTGGCGGTTGAAGTTGGCGATGGAGCCCGGCTCCTGTAGGAGTCCGGACGGAGTCCCCCTTGAGGTTGGAGTCATGGGCGGAGCCCGGCTCCCGTAGGAGTCCGGGCAGAGTCCTCTTAGAGTTGATGTTGTGAGCAGAGCCCGGCTCCCGTAGGAGTCCGGGCAGAGTCTTCCTTGGCATCGTGGACAGAGCCCGGCTCCCGTAGGAGTCAGGGCGAAGTCTTCCTGCAATCAAAGTAGGGTACGAAGTCCGGCTCCCGTAGGAGTCCGGACGGGATTTATCAGAAATCGAAGTTGGCGATGGAGCCCGACTCCCGTAGAGGTCCGGGCTGGGCTTACCACCGGTTGAAGTTGCTTAAGCTAGGGCAAGGTTTTCCTCCTGGGGGGCGCATATGGGCGTTGCAGGGCCTCTCCCCCCATCCGGTCTAAAAGAACTGGGCCTTTGACTTTGCTCATGTCAGGACGAGGTCCTCCTCCTGTTCCTGACATGGCTGTGGGGGCACGTTAGGGCGCTGTAAGGCCTCTCCCCCCATCCGGTCTAAAAGAACCGGGCCTTTGACTTTGCTCAAGTTAGGACGAGGTTCTCCTCCTGTCCCTAACAGGGCTGTGGGGGCGCATATGGGTGTTGCAGGGCCTCTCTCCCCATCCGGTCTAAATGAAACCGGGCCTTCGACTTTGCTCAAGTTAGGGCGAGGTTCTCCTCCTGTCCCTAACAGGGCTGTGGGGGCATGTTAGGGCGCTGTAAGGCCTCTCCCCTCATCCGGTTTAAGTGGAACCGGGCCTTCGACTTTGCTCAAGTTAGGGCGAGGTTCTCCTCTTGTCCCTAACAGGGCTGTGGGGGCGCATATGGGCGTTGCAGGGCCTCTCCCCCCATCCGATCTAAATGGAACCGGGCCTTCGACTTTGTCGGGACGACGTTTCCCTTTCGTTTCTGACACAGTTTGTGCGAATTATTCAAAGACATACAGGTATGCGACTTTCAATTAAAATGAAGTTATTGGTAGTACACCCGTAAGTTTTTCGAGCTCCACAGTCGCGGGAGGTCGGCTCCTCCGAGTTTCTTAAGATAATAAGTTCCTGGTCGGACTACTTCTTTGACTTCATACGGTCCTTCCCAGTTTGGGGCGAGTTTCCCTCGATCCTGAGGTTGCGAGACAGCAGCTCGTCGAAGTACTAGATCTCCTACTTTAAAGGCTTTGTTCTTGACTCGGGCGTTGTAATATCGAGCAACTTTCTGTCTATAGGCTGTCATTCGAACCTGAGCAATCTCCCGTCTTTCTTCCAGCAGGTCGAGGTTGGCTCTAAGATTTTGTGAATTTTGATGTTCGTCGAATACCACGACCCGTGCCGATGGGAGTTTAAGCTCAATTGGGATGATGGCTTCCGTACCGAAGGCTAAAGCGAAGGGGGTCTTCCTCGTAGGTAGCCTCTGGGTGGTTCGATACGCCCACAGCACATGATAAAGCTCGTCCACCCAAGTTCCCTTCGCTTTTTCAAGCCTTGTCTTAATCCCCTGCAAAAGGGTTCTGTTAGTCACCTCAGCTTCGCCGTTCGCCTGGAGATGGGCTACTGATGTGAAGTTGTGGGAGATGTTTAGATCTTCATAGAATTCGATAAATTTTGCTCCCGCAAATTGCCGTCCATTATCAGTGATTAGGGTTCTGAACAGATCGAACCTACACACGATCGACTTCCAGACGAAATCTTGCACTTTTGCTTCTGTGATTTTCGCTAGTGGTTCGGCTTCAACCCATTTGGTGAAGTAGTCGATCGCTACAAGGAGGAACTTTCTTTGCCCAGACGCCATGGGAAAGGGGTCAAGGATATCCATCCCCCATTGTGCAAAAGGCCATGGGGCACTCAAGGGTGTGGGCTCGGTGGCGGGCTGTCTCTGGACGTTGGCGTATCTCTGGCATCGATCACACTTTTTGACATATTCAATCGAATCATGATGCATCGTTGGCCAGTAATATCCTTGACGGAGCAACTTGTGGGATAAAGATCTAGCTCCCAAATGGTTTCCGCAAATTTCTTCATGTACTTCCCACAAGGCGTAGTCAGCTTCCGAGGACCGGAGACATTTTAAGAGGGGTAAAGAGTATGATCTCTTGTACAATTTACCCTCATAAAGGAGGTATCTGGAGGCTTAATTTCGGAGCTTCCGAGCTTCTTTCACATCCTGGGGGAGGACTCCATCAGTGGGTCGATCCAGTTGGGTTCGTGGTCAATCTCCATCACGGGCCGCGACTCTTTCTGTACTCGAGTGCTTTAGAACTTCAAAGAGAACGCCTTTGGGCAACTCGGCCGGAGCCAACGTTGCCAGCTTGGAGAGAAGGTCAGCTCTGGTATTCTCCAACCTTAGAATCTGCCTAATGTCGAAGCTGCTAAAGGCGGGGGTAAGCTCCTTTACTTTCTCAAGATATTTGGCCATACTGTCCTCCCGCGCTTCATAACTCCCACTGACTTATCCCACCACTAGTTGGGAGTCGCTGTGTACCCGGAGTTGACCTATTCCCAGCTCTTTGACGATCCTTAGTCCTGTGATTAGAGCTTCATATTCCGCTCCATTGTTTGTTGCGGAGAACTCGAAACGCAGAGCGTACTCCGCGATGACTCCCTCTGGACTGACCAAGATCAGGCCTGCGCCTGCGCCCGACATGTTGGAAGATCCGTCCACATAGAGGGTCCAAAAGCGATCGGAGGGATTAGCCTCTTCGTTGGGGGAGTTCGGTTGAGACTTCAGGTCATCAACTTTGCTTTGCTCAGGTTCAGCCTCCTTTGGGATGGTGCACTCTACTACGAAATCCGCCAGTATTTGGGCCTTCACTGCTGGTCTGGGTCGGTAGTTGATATCAAATTTCGTGAGCTCGATCGCCCATTTTGCCATTCTCCTGGAGGTGTCCGCCCGGTGCAAGACTGCCTTGATCGGTTGATTGGTGAGTAGCGTCACGGTGTGCCCTTGAAAGTAAGGTCGGAGCCTCCGAGCTGCAATCAACAAGGCGTAAGTCAGTTTTTCTAATTTGGTGTACCTTGTCTCGGCGTCCCTCAGCACGCGGCTAACGTAGTAGACTGATCGCTGGACTTTCACTTCTTCTTTGACAAGGACGGCCGCGAGGGCCATGGGAGAGACCGCTAGGTATAAAAATAGTTCCTCCCCAGGTTCAGGCTTTGCCAACAGCGGGGGTGAGCGAAGGTAGCTTCTTAACTCTTCGAACGCCTGTGGGCACTCAGAGGTCCAACAGAAGTTCTTCGGCTGCTTGAGGATTTGAAAGAAGGGCAAGCACCGTTCGGCCGACCTTGCGACGAAGCGATTAAGGGCCGCTATCCTCCCCGTGAGGTGCTGAACCTCTTTGATCGACTTTGGGGCGGCCATCTCTTGGATGGCATGAATTTTCTCTGGATTGGCCTCGATCCCACGTCCTGATACCATGAAGCCCAAGAACTTTCCTGAGGTTACTCCGAAAGCGCATTTAGTGGGGTTCAGCTTCATTCTATATTTTCAGAGAGCGTCGAAGGTCTCCTCGAGGTCGGCGACATGACTTCTGAAAGACTTGCTTTTTACGAGCATATCGTCCACGTAGACTTCTATGTTTCGACCGATCTGCTCTTTGAAGATTTTGTTCACCAACCGTTGGTAGGTTGCGTCCGTATTCTTGAGGCCGAAAGGCATGACCCTGTAACAGTAAAGGCCACGATTAGTGATGAAAGCTGTCTTCTCTTCGTCTTCCAACGCCATTCTAATTTGATTATAGCCAGAGAACGCATCCATAAAGGTGAGGAGCTCATGGCCTGAGGTCGCGTCCACCAGCTGGTCAATTCTGGGAAGGGGGTAGCTGTCCTTTGGGCAAGCCTTATTCAGCTTTTTGAAGTCTATGCACATCCTCCACTTGTCGTTTGCTTTTTTGACCAGGACAACATTGGAAATCCAATCAGGATAATTGACTTCCTTAATGAACCCGGCCTTGAGGAGCTTATCCACTTCCTCGGCTATCGCCTTTTGCCTCCCCAAGGCATGACTCCGAATTTTTTCTTTCGTCGGTTGATGCTTTGGATCGACGGCCAGATGATGCTCCATGACTTCCGTGTCAATCCCCGACATGTCCGTCGGAACCCAAGCGAAAACGTCCGCATTCCTTCATAGAAAATTAATGAGATGCGTCCGCACCTCCTCCCCCAGGTTGGAGCCGATTAGCGCTACATGTTCCGCATTTCCGTCATTCAAAGAGATCGGTACCAGATCTTCGATTGGGGCGCCCCTCTCTTCGGTGAGGTCATCGCGAGCATCTAGTCCATCGACGGGACAGGGGTCAGATTGATCGCTTCTTTGCAAGGCGATGTTGTAGCAGTGCCTGGCCAGGGCTTGGTCTCCCCGGACCTCTCCGATCCCCTGGTTGGTGGAAAACTTCAACTTCAAATGGTAGGTCGATACGACAGCTCGGAGAGTATTGAGGTCAGATCGGTCGAGGATGGCATTGTAGGCGAATGGCGCCTTCACCACCAAGAAATTCACCAGAGCCCTGGACTGCTTTGGATATTGACCCGCGGCCACAGCCAAAGTTATCATCCCTTCCGTCGGAACGGCGTCGCCGGTAAACCCTACCAAGGGGGAGCTAATCAGCCTCAGATGACCGTTAAGAGCGGACATTCTTGAAAAGGTGTCGTAGAACAAGATGTCGGCCGAACTTTCATTATCGACAAGAATGCGACGGACGTCGTAATTTGTTATATTCAAAGAAACTACGACTGCATCATTATGAGAGAATTGGACTCCCTGGGTGTCTTCTTCGATAAAGATTATGGGTTCTTCAACCTTTTGCCGCTTGGGGGATACAGCCGGTATGTTGGTTGTTTCCTGCTGGGATCCTCCCGAGATGGTGTTGACGGAATTCGTGAGAGGCCGATCGTCCGGCCACCCCATGTCGGTGACCATAGCCGGAGAATGCGGGGCCTGGGAAACCAGGGGCGAGACCGGGGTCCGAGATACGGCTGTGGAGGCCGTGGGTAGTTGTGTGAATGTCTCGCGAGAAGGCATCAGGTGAGGATCCAGTGGAGGAAAGGAGGAGTGGGTGCCGGATAAGATGACCGGAGGCGGATCCGTTGAGCGCTCCTTTAAGAATAAGGGTACTGCGAAGGTTCGGAGCCCCTCCTTCTAGCGTCAATCCTGTTGGTGCAAAAATTCGCTTGCGCCAGAGAAGCTGGAGTCGAGGGAGTCGCGGTCGCCGCCGGGACCTGCAAAGAAAGTCTAAAGCAGAGGTGGGGTTGCTCCGGCAAGACCCTCCGACGCTCAAGTCAGTTCTCTGCCTCAACAAGAATGGAGTGCTCGAACGGAAAATTTAGCAGAGTTTTGAGATGAAAAGTGAGAGCTTATGGAATAACGTATCTGGGGTTCCCTTTTATAGACGGAGAGGGCAACAGATTGATAGCGACGCTTTTAACCATCTGGTGGTGGGCCGCCCAGAGTCAGGAGGGATTTATTGCGGAGAGTAATGGAGTGGGGTCGTGGCTATCGTCGTGGCTCGCCACGTGGGATCAGTTACGGGGAGTGGAGCGACGTCTGCTGTCGTGACTCATCTGGGGCTGGTGGAATCGCACAGGATCCGCCGCAGGAAGTGGAGCAGAATCATGGCCGTTAATACGGTTTGTCAGGGAGTAATGGAGCTGCGTAGGGTTCACCGCAGGGAGTGGAGCAGTGTTGTCCGTTACTGTGGCCTGCCAGGGGATCCAGATTGGTCGGTCAAAGTTCGGTTAGAGTCGGTAGCGAGGCCCGGTGCTTGTAGAAGTTTGGACGAGGTCTTCCCGCAGTCGGAATAGAAGACGGAGCCTGGCTTCCGTAGGAATCCGGACGGAGTCTACTTGCAGTCGGGGTCATGGACGGAGCCCGACTCCCGTGGGAGTCCGGACGAAGTCTGTCCACAGCCGCTGGGGTCGAGGGCGAAGCCCGGCTCCCGTAGGAGTCCGGGCGGAGTCTTTCTGCAGCCGTTGGAGTTGAGGACGAAGCCCGGCTCCCGTAGGAGTCCGGGTGAAGTCTTCCTGCAATTAAAGTCGAAGGCGAAGTCCGACTCCCGTAGGAGTCCGGACAGGGCTTACCAGCAGTTGATGTTGAGGATGGAGCCCAGCTCCCGCAGGAGTCCGGGCGGAGTCTACTTGCGGTCGAAATTGTCGGTGGAGTCTGGGTCCCGTAGGAGTCCGGACGAAGTCTGTCTGCAGTCGTTGGAGTCGAGGACGAAGCTCGGCTCCCGTAGGAGTCCCCTGCAATTAAAGTCAGGCGCAAAGTCTGGCTCCCATAGGAGTCCGGACGGAGCTTACCGGCAGTCGAGGTTGGCGACGGAGCCCGACTCCCGTAGGAGTCCGGGCGGAGTCCCTCTTGAAGTTGGAGTCGTGGACGGAGCCCGGCTCCCGTAGGAGTCCGGGCGGAGTCCTCTCGGAGTTGAAGTCGCGGGCGGAGCCCGGCTCCCGTAGGAGTCCGGGCGGAGTCCCCTGCAATTAAAGTCAGGCGCAAAGTCCGGCTCCCATAGGAGTCCGGACGGAGCTTACCGGCAGTCGAGGTTGGCGACGGAGCCCGGCTCCCGTAGGAGTCCGGGCGGAGTCCCTCTTGAAGTTGGAGTCGTGGGTGGAGCCCGGCTCCCGTAGGAGTCCGGGCGGAGTCCTCTCGGAGTTGAAGTCGTGGGCGGAGCCCGGCTCCCGTAAGAGTCCGAGCGGAGTCTCCTGCAATTAAAGTCAGGCACAAAGTCCGGCTCCCATAGGAGTCCGGACGGAGCTTACCGGCAGTCGAGGTTGGCGACGGAGCTCGGCTCCCGTAGGAGTCCGGACAGAGTCTCTCTTGAAGTTGGAGTCATGGGCGGAGCCCGGCTCCCGTAGGAGTCCGGGCGGGGTCCTCCCAGAGCTGATTCTGCTGAGAACTTCGACTGTGGTTATTTTGTACCCAACAGATACTTTCAACAAGTTCTTGGGGGCATTGTGCATAGGTTTTGTATGAGATACATACAAAATAATTTTTAAAAAAAAATATAAATATAAGGTTCTTAAAAATGAATTATGGGAGGTAGCGCTTGCTTACACATTATAGGAGTATGAGGCTGCACTGGAATGCTTGAAGAGTCTAAGTGAAGAGGATTACAAGAATATTATAAATAATAAGGATACTCTTCCTCAAACATAGACTAGAGCTTTCTTCACAAAGAGAGCATGTAGTGATATTGTACAAAATAATATGATAGAATGTTTTAACTCATACATCTTGAAGAGTAGAGATAGACCCATTATCACAATACTGTAAGAAATTAGAATCCTTATAATTATATTAAGATAGACAACGGAAGAGTGAAAGAATTACAGTAGTCCCATATGTACATCCTGGCATCCAAGCAAAGGTACAGAAATCAAGATGGATAGGAGATATTATACCTTAACCTACGGTGGGAAGAGTGATCATCAAGTGAGGCATGCATGAGGTTGATAGTTGGATTGTAGATTCACAAAAAGAAACCTACAGTCATAGGGCATGATTGTTTAGTGAAATCTCATTATCCCATACAGTGACATTAATATGGTTTAATAGACAAGCTATGGAAGATTATATGACATATTGGTTTAGAACTAAAACTTATAGAAAGATATATGACTATGCCATAGAGCTAGTTAATAGATCAAAATTATGAGCAAAGTCTAGATACGAGTCACTAGAACCACCACCACTTAGAAGACCCATTGATAAACCCAAAAAGCAGAGGAGAAGAGATCCGAAAAAGCTTAAGAATCCATATAAGCTATTTATGAAAGGGAGAACAGTGACTTACTCCAAGTGTCATAAAAAGCATACAAAGATCCAACTATAGCTCATCCCAACAGTCAAGGAAAGAAAAGGCAAGATGCAAGCAATAGAAAAGATAGTGTATCAGTTCACAACTCTCAGAGACAGTGTAGGTATACATCTATCTTTTTCACTTTATTAAAATATACTATATACTATCTAAATAATTTTCTACATCACTCTATCTTAGATTGAATCTTGAAGGCAGAGTAGCAGTGCAAAACAAAAATCAGTGGCTAATCAATAGTAAAAGAAAAAAATAAATAAGAAACATAATTGATAAATGAAGTTTTTTTTTTTAATTATCTTGAAAATATCTTAAAAAAGATTGTTTAATGGGTGATATAGGCCTCGACAATTCTTGTTGGCTATAGGATATATGTTTCAGATCAAGGTAAAATTTTTTTTATAACAAAGGTGTAGGATAAATGTGAGTTCTATGTCTGATGCCATGATACATATGAGACAAAAGTTTGGATCAATGTGATGTTATGTTAATTCATCAATAGTCTAACTTGTTAGATATGGTTTTATAGGATCCTAACAAAGATGCACCATAAGGGACAGAATTATAAGGGACAGCATCATAAAGTTATATGAGCAAAAGAGGACCATTATCAATAGCCAAACATCAGTGATGGAGTTAAATACTCTCAAATCAAGCGAGCTAAACATCACAAAAATGAATATAGAGAGTTAAATTTGAGATTATGGTTGTCACTTCATTACAGTTGTATGTATGCTGGATATGAGATTGTTATAGTTGTATGTATATGTGCTGAAATTATTTTGACTCTGTGAATGTTAAAGTATCCAATGAAAACTAAATAATTCATATTCATGTTAGAGTTGGCAAATGAAAAGTGAAATTATTTTAACTTTGTGAATGTTAGTGTTGGCTAAGGTTTTTCATCTTTTTAGTGTTTTTCAAAATTCTTATGGCCAATAAAAAATATTGCTATTTGTAGCACTATATTCTTAGATGCAATGAATTAAACACAAAGAAATTTTATGACTCTTTGTGATTTTTCATCTCATTATTATTTGTTATGTCAGTCCATGAATGACCATTACTTGGCAAGAAGCTGGTTGTTTGATGGAAAATAAAGGTGGGATAATATCACCTGGATGTTTATAGCATCCATTGATAGATCAAAGTACCCCTATGATATCGATGTCAAATGGTGGCAGAGCTAGAACTAGACTCGGACCTGTCTAACTTCAGGTCAAGCTTTGTGCAAGATCCGAAATAGCTTAAGCCGAGCTTGGGCCTAATTATAGAATCCATTTGTCTTTCAGACCGAGCTTGGATATACCTTTGACTCGATCTAGGTCCGAGCCCGAAGTCTAATCCAATTGAGTCTCTTCTCCTAATCCTCATTGATCGCTCCCAAGCCTCAGCTATCTCTGGACCACCTCGAGGGCTCTCAGTGGTACTACAATGAGTTCCTTAATGCTGTCAAGAAGGACAACATGGAGGTCACCACTGTCAACAGCTGCCATGCTACCATTGTCGTCCCTAACAACCCCGACCTCATCGATATCCTCATCATGAACAGCATTGACATCTCCAAGGGTGACGACAGTAATGGCCTCTTCGCCTTCATCGGCAACCTTCTCTTCTTTTTTTTTTTTTATCTTTGTCGGCTTCTTCTTCCTCTTCCATTATGCCCAGGGGGCCCAGAGGTAGCCCTGGGGGCCTTGACGGTCTCATGGATGTTGGTCGCTTTAAATCTAAATTTTAAGAGGTCTTGAAGATCATTGTCACCTTTGTTGACATCACCGACACCAACCACACCAAGCTCGAGCTCTAAAAGATCATTGTCATCACCGGAAACCCAGTAATGGTCGTTGTTGTCATATCTGGAACGGATTAAGGCTTATATTTTTTTTAAAAAAAAAATTAAGAGAAAGAAATCTGATTGGGCTAGTCCAACTGGATTCTAGTTGGGCTCAGGTCTGAGTTTTTTAAAAACTTTCAGGCCTAAGCCTGGGTCAAAGTCTAAAAAAAGGTTTGGGCCGAGCTTGAGTAGGGGTATGCGCCGGCTCAGTTTGGCTCACTTTCAGCCCTAAATGGTGTCAATATGGACTATCAATATATAATCATAGTTGCTAACAAATGGTTGAAGGTACTATATAGTTGTTACAGGTATTGGAATGAGCGAATCTGACCCACTTTCAGCCCTAAATGGTGTCAATATAGACTATCAATATATGATCATAGTTGCTAACAAATGGTTGAAGGTGTTCTATTATTGTCACAAGTATTAGAATGATATAAATTTACATAGTTTGCAAGTGCTCACAAATAACTTCTATAGCAAAATAGGGGGCGCCATTTATATTGCAGGTATTCAATTATACTCCTAAACAAAATCATCACTCTAACCACTCCAAAAGTAAGGGGCTATGTGAAACCTTTGATTTAGAGAGAGTACTCTAAAATATTTACTCTATGGTCAGATTTTTGTGTGAATATTATGGAGGACAAGCCATGTATAACTAGATTACAGGTGAGTTTATAGATGCAACATGGAAAGACCTTTTCAAACTTGGACAATGCATATTTGGCTGGAGCAGCAGGTTGAAAGGTTGGAGGGTTATCGCTAATATTATAAGTTTGGTAGTAGAAATATAGTTTATTCATATGGATGTATGCAAGCTCTTATTTTCATAATATATATGTAAACTTATTAGACTTCTTAATATAGCTTCGAGCTTCCTTTCTTACGAAAAAAAACTCAGAGACTTGCACTCGGATCTAAGTTATGATCAATGTGAGGAAAGATGACATGTTGTTAAGAGAAAGTATAGAGTAGGTCTTCCAACAATAAAATCTCAAAATGAGAATTGCTCATATGTATTGAATCTTTGAACATTTTACAACCCACATATAATGAATATTTGGATAATTTTTAATTTTAGTAGCAGTAGTTATAGCCAAGAATGACCATCCACATGAAACAAATAAATATTTTACAGTTGATACAATGATTGATATTAGTTGATTTCAATTATAATAGTAAAAAAATCATAATTAATGGAGATTACTAAAACCCAATCACTAAAAAGATATAGGTGAAATTGATCAAAATGCTTATGGTTCTTCCATTAATTGTAGGAAAAATTAAATTTAGAGAGCATGATATCATAATAAACATTCTAAACAACCCATAAACATAGTCAAACTTAAATGACAATTATGCATGCACATCTATAACTTTATAAATTACACTAATATACTAACATCATCTTTATATAATAGGTTTATCACCTAAAAAATACAATCCATGATTGAAATAGTACAAATAAAACTATTTTCCTACTCTCATGCCTATCTTTTGATTTCTGCAACTTTTGAATCAACTCTAACTTAACTTTATGAAATATATTTGCTTTATTCTCAGCTACAATAAGCTTTGATTGATAATTAGAGGCTTGTAAACTTTCATTTTTTTTTTTGAAACTATGAATTTCATCATATAATTTAGAGATGACTACCATTGATCGAGCACATATGGGAGAATCTATCTAGTCAAAATATCCTCAATATGACTCATCATCCCATATAATTCGACTATTCAATAACTAAATAGAAATAAATTTTGAAAAATAATATCTTTGGTTCTATTAAATCATACTTACATGATAGTTAGGGCAACCTACAAGTTTTCTATAAGGATTATCATTAGTATACGATGTCCACTATTGAACAAACATATCATAGTTGTATCTTTTTAGACTAATATTGTTCTTCTCAAATGGAGCGGAGCATCGAAATAAAAGTAGAATATTGTTTATTGATGAAAAAGTTAAACTATAGCTAGATCTCTATATTCATGTCTTAGAAGAGATCAAAATTATGAAAAAAAATAGAATTTTTCTTTTCATACTTAAAATAAATGGCTTTTCTTTTATCTTCCTCTTGCTGTCTCCATCTGTCTTTCTTTTTCTTTGAAGCCCTAGATAAGAATGATGGAAAGATGGAAAAAATAGAGGTATCGCTAGAAATCAAACTACATTCTCATCTTAATTATTTATCAACGCTATAAGATGTCATGTCAGCAATGCTTTATAGCTTATTTTGGTATATTTGATTATTTAGCAGGCTATGTGTGGTTATGTGACACACAAAAAATGTTGAGTTCCATTTGCCTATTTTTTTATTATGGCTCAATTTTGTTTTATTGACTAAATTGATATAAAAGAAACTTGGATGACTCAATTGCTATTACTGCCAAACTTCATCATATAAATATATATATATATATATATATATATATATTAATTTTTATAATTTGATTTTGGATAATTATAGCACAAGTGAGCCATTTCTTTCCTTGCAGAAAAAATTATAGCAATATTTGACATCCTACTTTGGATGTAAAGTTTCATTTATCCATCTAAACTAAGTTCAAAGACTTTTAGGATAAAATATCAAAGTGTAAAAGACAACACAAATATCATGATTATAATTTGAGCTTTGAAAGCCAAAGATAATCTAACAAATCTAGACTTCAATGACCATATTTGTATAATCATTATCTAAAACTTATGGACTCCCATGATAGATAAAACTTTTTTTATAAGGATGATAAGTGAATATTTGTAAAGTAATACTTTTTAAATCTGATTTTCTATAAAATTTTATTTTGTTTTAATATTTGAAGCCATAATTTATCTTTCATCAACAAAAGGTCTTTTTAGACTTTTTTGGACCATTATGTAAGGACATAAATCAAATAAAACATGATAATTTGATAACCTAACCCTACTATTAGAAAATGATCTAGTCAAAATCGTAAAACTTGAATTGCTAAGATTACTTGATCAAGTTTACATGTGCGCTAGAATTAAATTGATGATTAATAAATACATTATCATACTGAATAGTCAACACTAGTAATCTACCTTGCAAAATATTATCATGGGTATAGGTGTAAATGAGGAATAATGCTTGACTTGAAGAGTTGGATATCTTATTATACTTCAAAAGTCAGTAAATTTATTGTCAAACTTATGTATTAGTGATAGGTGTCATGGACTATACTCTTGATAAGGAGTATAGTAATTTATTGGGTTTAACAATGAGTGAGGGCTTAGCTGTCTAGTATAAAAATTATTATAATAATATACTAATCATATTAGAATGTAGACATGGTCAGGAATGTAAGACCTGAGCTTGGGTAGTAACTTAAAAAGCTTTGAAAATAGTTATTTTTAAAAAATAATTATGATTTAATTAATTAGTTTCAAAAAATATTTTATATAAATTTTTTTATAAAAAGTTTTTGGCACCATTTTAATAAACCATGACATCATATAACTAAAGATTTGATAGTGCAATACTCGAGGGTTATATAAGTACATTGGAATTATAGATAAGAAATTGCAATATATAACTTATGCTGGAATAGCGAGATCAACTAGTTTCATTCTGCTCATTAGGGATTTAGTAATATAATATGGATGTCAAAATCTTTTGTTGGACCATGTGGCTAATACGTAAATAAAGCAGACCTAAAGGATAGGTTATCAGTAAGTAGGACTTGATTGACCTATTGCAGTAACGCATCACGCATGTATTATCTATCTTTGGATCAATTGGAATGAGATTTTAGCTGATAATACTCTATCAAAAAAATTATAGATTTTTGATTGGAGAAGTGATTGGCCTAAAAAAATAGCATGAAAAATTAGCTTTGTGCTAGATGAGGTGGAACAAGATTTGAATAAAGCAAGTCATGGTGCCACTTGGATGTGATCCAAGTTTGTCTAGACTATGGGGTGGGTGTAGCCATGATTTCAATTTCAAGTCCAACTTGAGCTTGTTTGATCTAGCTTTAGAAATCATCAAATTTAAGTTCAAGAGTAAATCGAATCGGATCCAATTGACTTGCATATATTAAAATTAGATAAAATTGAGCATAAAAAAATTTTAACTGGAATCTTGATCCTCAATTTAGGTGGACAAGAGGTGCAACTATTGAAGAATTACAAGAGAATTGGATTATGTTAGTATATTAGGTTAGATCGAGTGGACTCCAGTTAGCCTATTTAAGACAACTTATGGAATTAGATAGAACATTACTTAATTAAGCATATAATTGACCAGTTAGTGATAAGTAAGATAGAATGAAGAGTGAATTAAATCTATAATGACTTAGGATTGATAGAATTGGAAGAAAATGAAGAAATTAGCCTTCAAAATTACAAAAATGTGTTAATTTATTCAATTAGTTGTAATTAGGTTCAATTGATCATTTGAGAGAAGGATAGAGTGAGATTTGATCAATCTGAGATATAAAACAAGATAAAAAAGTCAGTATGATGTAGATTAATCAAAAGCTGGAAAATTTTGATTTAGGAATGGGATCATTTTAATTTTAGGTCATAAAGCAAGAATGCCTAGAGCATGTATGATAAATTGATCGAATTTCAAAGATGGATTATGCTAATATATCAATTTTTAGCCCATTTCTTCATAACCATCTCTCTTCCATCCCCTTTTTTTTATTAAATTATAAATTTTCTAATACTATGTGCATCACAAATGCCTTTTGCTTGTAAGCAAAAGCCTCTTTAGGCTTTCAAGTTTGAGCTTATTATTCCTTAGGCAAGTTATTATGACTTTTGGATAGAGAAAAAAACCAAGGGAAAGATTATGAGGTTTCGCATTTATGTGATAGGCTTAGGACTTTCACATTATAGATATTAGATAGATGGTAGATAAATAGGAATTATACATAATGAAATAGTATTACTAGTTAGGAGTATACAATTCGACTAGACTTGACAAATGTACTTTTGAATGTGAAGGACTCTACAATACTTGATTGTTTGAAACAAGATCATTTGCGATATTCATTATCCCTTGCTTCCTTTTCAGCGATTCCTATTTTAAAACTCCCTATTTTGCCATGTAGCCTCAAAGGCATCAATAAGTGCTTACAAATTAACACTCCATATCATTTTCGAGAACCCCACCATGCTTGATACATCAATGAAAACTTACGTAGTGCTTTGGTTTTCGATCCATATTGGCACTTAGGATCTATTTTTTGATGGATAAATATCATGAAAAAATTGGTTAATTTTTTTATTAACCAACTTATCCATATTCTTATACTTTTTAAATGGACCAGTTATTTTTCCATCAGTAGCATTTTTTCATTAAATGGGAATAAGTCTTATCCACTTGGGAGATAGGTAAGTTAATTTTCCATTAGTTGAAAAAATAATTTTCTTTTGTTCCTAGCATATCCTTAACCCTGTAATAATAATAATAATAATAATAATAATAATAATAATAATAATAATAATAATGTATTATATTATTATAATATATTTTATTCTAATATGATATATTATATTATTATTCTATATTAGGAAAGAATTTTTGTGAGAGCTTTGGATAGCTAATCAAGAAAAATAAGAAGAGAGCGAGTTGCCATCTTGTGTTCTATGAAGAGGAGGTTAATAAGCAAGTCTAATTTATATATATATATATATATATATATATATATATATATATATATATATATATATATATATATATATATATATATATATATATATATATAAGGTTCTTCGGTCTTATTTGGTTCGAATCTAAATCGACGAGTTCTCATCTCAAACTCAAATTTCACTTTCATTATCATCTCCCGTTCGTGCAAGATGGATTCGGCTTCAGTGATTCACCATTTGAAGATGAGAGAACATGATTGAAGTCAATATAATATAATATAATAATTATTATATAATAATATACTATAGTATAATATATTATTATATAAAAGATATTATGAAAAATATGGATAGATTTGAGCAACTTACTTAGAAAAGTATGTAATAATGCGAAAAAATATCGATAAATTATTTTTCTATCTAAATATTATCTAAAAAATATTTATCTAAAAAAATATAGATTTTTCGATAAGTTTTTCATTCTTCAAAAAAATGGCCCTTAAGATTTTTATGCAAATTTATTAAAATTTATTTGAAGAAAGGTTGAAATAGGAAATACTTCAGAGTCCACTGATTCTAAGATTTCTTCATTATCGAAAATAAATAGATCCAATACTAAATAAAACTGATTATAGATAATGGAAAATCCATACATTATAGGAGTACCCAGGATGAGTAGAATTTATCCATTTTTGCTTAACCATAGAAAACATTAGGGATGGTCAAATAGCCCTGAATAGGAGCGAGCCATATTATTACATGGACTTCTTTCTTAAATTACTACAATTTGGGAGAAGAATTAAAGATAAACATGAGATAGGCTTTATTTTTAGAATTTTTTTTCATATGAAATTAAGATTAATCTTTTTCTAATGAATTCTCTAATCTCTTTGAGATCCATGCAGCTGGATGGATAATAAAGTTCAAAGTATTTTGAGATCCATGCAGTTGGTGATCTAACAATTAATTTATGAAGGAAGGTGTCTTCTGTTTTAAAGATATAACCTCGATTTTAAATATCAAATTTTTTCATCATTATAGATAGATCGATAGTAGATAGGTAGGCAGGGATTTAGATGATCAAAAAATCCTATTACTCTTGGAGTAGCCCTGACTCACGCACAGAGACCTGACCCATTTGCTTGCGGAAGGTTTTGCAATGCTTGACCAGCCTGGCAAGGGGCCACGTGCCAATATTCAGTGTCCCCTGCTCTTCTCACACTAATTCGTGTCAGCGTTACGACACTGACAAATGCCTGCCAAGTAACTCCACGGCACTGCAGCCAAGCGCCCGACGCGCGATGCACCAATGGAGACCCACACTTGCATCTAATAATCATAATTAAAAATAATTAAATACCACTTCCCAAATTTAATTGACCCAGCGACGACTCACGCCCCCATCCAACCCCGGACTCTACCCCCAAAAGTCACCCCAGGGGATCCTAGCCAGTACACATGGTCACAAAGTTCTGGGTGCAGCGTGGGCCTGGTGATTTTCCAGTGCTCATTGGTTATATAAAGAAAGTAGTTACTTAATTGGTGAATTATTTACTAAAAAACCAACGCCAGCCCTGCCGCGGTCCAAGAAGCCTCCCCTCCGCCATCGTTCCTCTCTCTCTTTCCTCTCCCACCCCCCTCCTGCAGCCCGACATCTTGGCGAAGGAAGAGGAAAAAAATCCCCAAAATCCGCCAACACTCCCACAAATAGCAAAAAAGCGGAGAAAGAGAAGGGGATAAGAGAACCCGATGAAGAACATTTTCAAAATCCACAAGAAAAATCCCCACCGATCCAACGAGATCGCGCCCTCATCCGCGTCCGCCGCCTCCGCGACCGCGACCGCGGCATCGCCGTCGCCCGCAGCTCTCTCCCCCTCATGCGCCTCGGACCACCGCGCGGCGGCGCAGGGGACGGGGGCGACGCCATCGCCGCCGTCGCCCTCCCCGCCGGCGGAAGCCGCACGGCCGACGACGGGGGACCGGCAGGACTACTTCTCCTCCGAGGAAGAGTTCCAGGTGCAACTGGCTCTGGCGATCAGCGCGTCCAAGGAGGAGTTTAGGGCTGATCCAGATGGCGATCAGATCCGCGCGGCGAAGCTGCTGAGCCTGGGGGGCCACAGGATGGATCAAGATCGGGAGGACGGGACCGCGGATTCGCTCTCGCGGCGGTATTGGGTGAGTTCTCGAATCTTTTCTGCTGATTGTTGGTATCGGGGGTGGAAATTGTAAACTGTGAATTCGAATTGGGGGTTTGGAGTTGGGGTTTTGGAGCTAGGCGCTTGTAAATTAGGGAGAGATGGGAACTTGGAAGAAATTCACTGCCTGATTCTTAAAGAAACGATGGTTTATCTTTGTGGCTAGCAATTGAGAGCATTTTGGAACAGTTGCGTTTCTGAGATGTTTCTTGACATTGCAAGAACACTTTCGTTTCGGTTGAACCCTAAGTGTGATTGGGACATTGATTGTGAGAGCATGCCTAATGATTAAATTTATGTTTTAGTTTTTACGTACTTGTTGACGTCCTGCTGTAGTCAGTTTGGGCTCTTGGTGATGACACGGTGAGCTGGAGTCGATGGAATTGAAGAAACTAGTTTCATGGTGGATTAGCCATGTGTGCCATATACGATTTGTACAAACTCTTGCCAATTTGGCTTTCTTTTTATTAATTAGTATGCTGTTAGACTTGCTTGAAGTAAGCACGGTTATGGGAATGAGTTGTAAAAAATTCTGTACTAATTCGATTATATTATAACACACTATGTTGGAAGTTCTCTCTTCATTTTCCTTTTCATCATTCTGTATGATTACTGAGATGTTCAAAGGGATTGAGCAACCTCGTGATTTAAAAGGGTTTTCTGAAGTTGTAATAATCAATTGTTGAGTAAACTAGTAGCGCACATGTTTGTGGCATGCGTATATGTACCTGTTCTGTCTGCTGTCCGTCTGTCTGTATTTGCATGCGTGTCCATGTGCATCTGCCTATTTTTGTTGTATGGAAATATATGAACTGCATGTTCCTTTCAATGCCTTTTCTTGTTATGGAAATAAGTGGTGGTGATTTTCCCAACATGCTTTGCAAGAACAATTAAATTTTCATATGTGCATTCTCCATTGATCTGCTTTCCTCTATTTTGATTCACATCTGCTGTGCTTTCCAGGACTATAATGTGCTTGACTATAATGAGAAGGTTGCTGATGGGTTCTATGACATATTTAGGCTTGCAAGTGATTATTCAAGCCAGGGAAAGATGCCATCACTTGTAGATCTCCAAACAAGCATAGGAGATCTTGGTTTTGAAGTTATTATAGTCAACCGTTCAATTGATACCGCCCTATTAGAGTTGGAGCAAATTGCACAGTGCATTTCTTTGGACTGCCCTGTTGCTGATACTGGGCTTTTGGTGCAAAGGATATCTGAGCTTGTTACGGAGCATATGGGTGGTCCTGTTAAGGATGCAGGCGACATGTTAGCTAGGTGGATGGAGAAAAGCACTGAGTTACGAACCTCACAACAAACTAGTTTATTACTGATTGGTTGCATAAAAGTAGGTTTATCTCGTCACCGTGCGCTACTTTTCAAGGTTAGTTATTTCTTTCTTCTCTTATGGGCAATTTAGGTTACATTGGTTCTCCCCTGTATAGGAGTGTCTCAATACTTCTTTCTTCTCTTATGGGCAATTTAGGTTACATTGGTTCTCCCCTGTATAGGAGTGTCTCAATACTAGCTTTTGGCATATTAGTTGCATATATATTTCTCATAGTAAGTTGGCATGACCAATGGTGACATGGGTACAATACAGTCAGTGCTACATGTCTAAAGACGATGTGTTTGTTAATACATTCCAACTTCATTAAGACATTCTATACAAAAAAAAACAATTAGGGGGATAGAGCTTAGTAACACTGTATGCTTTTGTTTGATTCTGGGTTCAGCAGGGTTTGTTTAAATGGGAAAAGAAACTTGTCATTTGTTGTCTGTGTTATGCTGTGTTTACATCTCTGTAATATGGGATTCTGATTCAAGAAGGATCTTTGTTTCTATGAATATATAAAGATGAAGCTTTTCTTTAATAATAAACTTAGATAGTTTTGCCAACAATCTTTACTTTCAGTTTCCTTTTTTATTTTGTGTGTACTGGACACTTAGTTTTATCAAATAACTACCCACCTGAATGCAGGTCCTTGCAGATAATGTTGGCATTCCTTGCAAGCTGGTTAAAGGGAGTCATTACACTGGTGTTGATGATGATGCTGTCAATATAATTAAGTTGGGTGATGGAAGGTTTGTGCATCTATATTCTATGGGTTCTTCATGTATTTCATTGCCTTAATTTCTTTGAAGATGTTGTGCTATGTAACATTTTGGAAGTTTTCCTCTTTGTAATAAGTATATGTTTTCAAGATACTTATTTCTTATAATCACAGAATTTCTAATTTAATTTCAAGTTCAGAAATTATAGCCCCAAGATAATGAAAATTCTCAACCTTTCTTTATACTTCATTACTCACTGAAGTGGTGTCAATATTTTGTACTGCCCAATTTTTTTCTCATCTAAGTCCTTTTGTGAAGATGCACCACAACTCATAAGTTAAATAATATGTCATCAGATAAGATACTCACAAGCGCCACAACTCATAAACTATATAATATGCTATCAGATAGATACCCTCAAGCATTATAGTTGTCAACTAGTTTACTGCATTGAGTATTTCTGCTCGTATTAGTAGGGATGCGACTTTGCATGACTTGTCATGCGTGTATACGTTTATACATATAGTATGGTTGGTAAAAAATACTTTCCCTTGATTTCTGGTAAGAGAAGAGAACAAAGCTCCGGAGATGCTCAAGATTGGTAAGCATAAGTAGTTGAAAAAAATGCATTTCTCGACTGGTACCTATGATCAATCTACAAGAATGACCCCTTTTGTTTGGTTGAACGCACGAGAGGAATTGGAATGTTTATTATTATTTTAGGATGTGAATATTAAGTAACTAATGAAATTTATCCTGTTCTTAGCTGTTTGGATTTCCTGGATGATGCCTGGATGACAGACAGCTTATCATTAATAGCCTTCTTCATCTGAATAACTCATTTATTTGAAGTTTTCAACTTAAGCAACTAGCAATTGGATATATGTTGTGAGTCTAATTACATGCAAATAATAACCAGCATGTCACTGTTGTCAATATTCTGTCTAATTCAAGTTTAGTCAGCAAGTAAAATGAATACAGCTTGAATCGTACTCTAGGGGCCTGCAATTTTTGGATTATGTTGCCTGCTGAAGAATCATATACAGTGACATGTTCTTTATATATAAACATATGTTCCATCTTCTTTCCCTTTTTTGAGCACTGTGCCGATTTGTCCAAAATGCCTAAAAATTTATCCACTACAATCTTTCAATTCATTTCATATAATTTCAGTCAATTATGTATATTTAGTATCTAGATTGTTCTTTGTTTCCATTCTTCAATTGCATTGAGACAATATCTAGCATTATCTTGTGCCAAAATTGACAAGAAATTTACAGTTCATTTTACTGATTCACACACATCATTTCTTTAATTTTATGAAAAATGTAAAAGCATGGCTGTTCACTTGTATGCTAAGTTTATCAACATGCAAATAGATCTGTCTATGGCATTAAATCTAGTGCCGACTGCCATT
The DNA here is from genome assembly GCF_000442705.2 of Elaeis guineensis. Classification (NCBI taxonomy): domain Eukaryota; kingdom Viridiplantae; phylum Streptophyta; class Magnoliopsida; order Arecales; family Arecaceae; genus Elaeis; species Elaeis guineensis. The sequence goes on from NC_025995.2 coordinate 6,372,919, forward strand.
GTTAATTTGTACTATTCTGCATTAGGGAGTTCCTGGTTGATCTTATGGCAGCCCCAGGCACCCTCATTCCTGCTGATGTACTCAGTGTGAAGGATGCTGCCTTGAATTCTAATGTGCCAAGACTAAACAAAAATGCAACTCCTTGGACAGCAAATAGTTCACTGGACAACTTATCTAGAGCAGAATCATCATTTGGTCAACATATTGGTGGTCATCATACAGGTGGCAATGGAAGTTCTGCTTTAAGTGACAATAAGCATGGAGAAGCCATGCAAGTAAAGACAATAGTGGTACCTTCTGTTCAAAATGCTTCTGCTGTTACATCATCAGGTGCTGATGGATGCAGTTCTAGTGGTAATACAAATTTGTTTTTGCAAAACCAGTCAAATCAGTTATCTTGTTCTACTAGTGCAACTTCTTCAAAGCAGAAAGGGGTTATTGAGGTTCCTGTGGATGGTGATAGTTTAAGGAATGAAAAGTTGAGCACAGACACAGATTTACAAGATACTGCAGACTCTACAGACCCTTTTGCAGATCTGAACCCATTCCAGGTAGTTGGAATTGGCAAGAATTCTGCACCTTTCAGAGCCACTGATATTAGAAACACTGGATACCAGAGACGTAGAGAGAGCATTGTCTCAGGCCCTGGAAGACCTCAGCGTCCTCTGGTATGGAAAGGCCAATCTGCATGCAATGAGGTTCCTAGCACAAAGCAGCACAATTTTGTGGATGGGCCTTTTCCACGGAAAAAATATGATCTTAATGCATCATCATCTCAAGTGCAGAGCTCTGCTGGAAATATACACTCCAAAGGTTCCAATGACAATATTGCTCGAGTTTCTAGTATTTCATGCTCTTCTGGTGTAGATATGTCTGGTAATGAGATGACTAGTGTTTCTACTCAAACTACAGCCTGTCCTTCCTCTGGACTTAGTAAGTCAAGCATTTCTTCAGAAAAGAATCAACATAGTGAACTGGAACGTAGCTATGTTAATGCCAGAACAAATAAACCATTTACTCAGTCATCAGAAGCGAAATATAAAGGGAATGATCATGCACATGAGTTGGTTTCGCAAAGTAGCATGCCATACCACATAAAGGAAGGTAAAAAGAATGTTATTGGCAAACGTGATTTGAAGTACCAATATGATAGATCTGTGGGAGCAATTATAGAATCAAAAGATCAAGAATCCTCAAATTCCCCATCACAAGTGAGGCCAAGTAGGCTTGATCCAATGCTAGATGATGTGTCTGAATGGGAAATCCTGTGGGAAGACCTTGTAATTGGCGAAAGGATTGGGTTAGGTATTTTCTTAACTGGATATTAAAATGAAGAAACTTTGATAGACACTTTCGTCTTCTTGCATGTCTCTTTGCTTCTGTTTATTGAAATTTGCACACCGATCTCATGATATTAACCAAAAAAGTCCCAAATTAGATTCTTCTGAGGATGTTGTAAAGCAACTTTCTTTTAACTAATATAGCATTCAGTTTTTACCCACTTTGAGGTCAAACATTCTGAGGTTTCCCAAACCCTTTCCATACAATGTTTCTCCTAATGCTTTTAGTAGCATGTTTCATGTTCTTATTCTCATTTACCTCATGAGAAAGGGGTAGGTGGGGGTGAGAAGATTCTTTCACATTCAAGAATGTCTTCTATTTGAGAAACTAATCAAAGGTCATTCTTGGTTTTCTGAATAGGTTCTTATGGAGAAGTGTATCGTGCTGATTGGAATGGAACGGTGAGTAGTCTTAATGGTACTGACTGTAATGAATTCTCACAGGTTACACACTCCTGAAAAATGATCTGACCAGAGAGGAAATCATTAAATTCTATTTTCATTTTTTTCCTGCAGTTCTTTTCTTTGGGCTGGGAATGATTTTTTTTCATGATCATCTTGTTTTGTATTGCCACTTTTAACCAAATTTGATACACATAATAGTTTGCTTTCTGTATCTGTTGAATCAGTTTTGAAAAAGTAACACCACACAGAGAGAAGGAAGAAAGGGCAGTTTCATTTTCTTGTTGGTCGAAAAGAGACTTTCTCTACATTTCGTTGATTTTTATGATCTCAGATATTTTCAATTATTTAGAACAAAATTCCTGAATATGATTGTACCCTGAGGCAAGTGGTTATATTTTTAAAGGCTGTAGTTGTTGATAGTATAAGTGGCAACCTTCCATTTATGCTAGTATCAGACATGTTCAAACTGACAAGTAATTTTGCTGCATTTTTTTTAATGTTTGTGCTAATTCTGTATTCTCATTCTTCTGAAAAATGCATTATCGTAATACCATTGTCTTTGACAGAATGATAATTTTGTGTTATACCCTTGTCTTTGCACTGATTGAATCACGGAATCAGCAGATGAAGAATGGATTATTGGTTTTTCATTGGCTGGATCTGAATGATTTTCAGTGTTTTTGGTCTTCTTAGTAGACAGGCAGTTTCATTTGGCTCTCTTTTCATGCCTGCCATCAACTCTGCGTTGTAGGCTATATCCTCTAATTGTGCTTAACTGTGATTTGGTATTCTACATGCAATGTTTGTAACCTTACTTTTACCCTTGTCTTTGCACTGATTGAATCATGGAATCAGAAGATGAAGAATGGATTATTGGTTTTTCTTTGGCTGGATCCGAATGATTTTCAGTGTTTTTGGTCATCTTAGTAGATACAGTTTCATTTGGCTCTCTTTTCATGCTTGCCATCAACTCTGCCTTGTAATCTATATTGTCTAATTATGCTTAATTGTGATTTGGTAATCTACATGCAAGTTTTCTAACCTTTACTTTTGCACCAATTTATATCTACTGGTCTTTGTATAATTTGTCTATATAGCAGTTCAATTTTGGATATTGTTAACTGAAAGTATTAGGCTTGAATTTCCATAATTGGGTGCACCAGATTCCTCTTTGCTTTGAATGCCCATCATTGAGGGAGTGATTCTGGGTAATCTGCAATGTGCAAAGAATTATATGATATTGCTGCTTAGCGGCTGTGAGAAATGGCCAATAAGCAAATGAAGATTCTGTTTGACTCATTTTGTAAGAAGGAAGGTGCTCTGGGAAATGATGAGATTGTGGATGATAAATACCAAAGATATCTACAGGTTGAGAAGAGATGGTAAATTGGTTTTGGATTTTAGAGGGAAGGAAATATATTTTTTTTCTTGGTTGTGGACTTTTGAGGTAGATAATGCTGAAGGTTATTAATGAAATGGATGACTAATACTTGACCAGAAAAAGACCAATTGGAAGTGGTAGTTGAATGGTAAAGGATGAAATATTCATTAATGTTATGTTGCAAGATATGAATCTGTTGACCTTAGTTTTACTAAAGATCTGGACTTTGGACTCAAGTAGATGATTTGCCCCTTGGGGCTCTTTGGCTGGTCAAATCACTTTTATATAATAAATTCTTTTTCGCATCATTTCCTAATAAAACTATTGTTGCTTGTACTCTAGTGTTGAGTTATTGGTTACAGACATGCATTTAAATGGACGCTGATTGTTTCAAGGTTCTGTTGGATTATTAGGAATGGAGAATCCTGTTCCTATATTGCAGACTTGTTGCTCACACTTACCAAATCCTGAACCATTTTACCATGTTTAACCTATTAGTCTTTAAAAATATATTAAGAAAGAATTAACTTTAAACATAAAGAAACATATGAACATAGTTATAAGATGTATGTGGTCTGGTGATTCTTATGGACTTATATCTTGTGGATTTATTTGGTGTATGGCCATGCTTCTCTGGTAGTATAACTGCCATATTTTTCAATAATTAATCCCAATCATATGCAATAGGTTCCTAATTGTGATTGCTACATTTATTGTCATTATATAAACTTAGAATAACTTTTTTGGATTACATTAGTTCTCACTTTATGCAAAGCAACATGGAAAAGAAGGATCTAATTTTAATGATAAAAATAAGCATGATTTCAAGGAATCCTGGTACTTTCTTGGAACTTCTGTTCTTCTCATGTAGAAATCTTCATGAAATATATGAGTCTGAAATGTCACCAATTTGCTAGAGATCAGGTTCTCTGGCAGTGGGGATTATGAAAGTGTGGATGATGCCATTCGTTAGGACATTGTTGGAAGTGGATTATTCAAATGGAAGACGATGTATACGTCATGATGCATTTCCTTTCTGCATGAGGTGTCACTTGTTGGATTATTGCCTGGGTGCCCTTAAATACTAGCATGCTTTTAATTGACAGAAGTAAGGTTTTAGGTGCCATATCGTATCATGCCAACTCATGGCGCAGACTAGGATGCAGTCAAGAGTATTGATAAAGCTTATGTGTGGGTGTTATACTATGTTTTATAAACAAGTAGGGAAACTATTACCAGCTAAAGAGTTGTTTTGTGCAAGAAAACCAATTAAAAGCAACCAATTGCAACATATATGCATGCTAATTGCAATTATGCATGTGCAGTGCATAATCTAAATTAATATTGCATACAATGCAACCATGTCATGTGATGGTCCTAGTGTTTGATGTGTGAGTCTGTAACTGATTCTAATCATTAGAGACATAAGAATGATAAAAAAACATACATTTTTTTTACCCATTTGTAAAGATAAAACATATATTTTTTATGCACCAGACATGCTATGGAAAACTATGCATACATATTGGAAGAGTTGAGCAAGGATTTATTATTTTGACCAAGGTTCACTGTACCAATATCGGAGCCTGAATCAGTCGGTTAGTGGTAAGGTTCGATGACGCCCCTGTGCCATTCCATATTGGGCCCATGAACCGGCATAGAGAGGGTGGAGAGAGAACAAGAGAGGAAAGAGAGAGAGAGGGGAGAGGTAGAAAGGGCCTTTAGAGGTTGCTAGAGAGCAGTCGAACTTATTGTACACAATGGAAGTTAGAAGAGGGCGAAGGGAGGGAGAGGGAGAGGAGGCCGTCGGAGGCCTCTGGAGGGCCAGCAAGGCTACTTTGCCACCATTGAGGCCGGTGAAGGTCGGAGGGGCTCCTCCCTCTTGAGCGAAACAGGGGCTTAGTTGACTTCAATCGAAAATCTTAAAAACATAGAAAAAATAGTTGCCGACTTCATTCGATAAGTCATAAAAAAATGAAACAGGGGTCGAAATCTCTGTTTTGAACGGGAGGAGGGCAGAGCCTATCCTCCGGCTTCATTGGCCTTGATGGTGGCCAGGAGGTCTTGCCTCCTTTGAAGGCCTCCTCTCTCTCTCCCTCTCCTTCCTTCCCTCTACCCTCCTCTGACCTCCATTGGTGCAGCAAGCTCCGCTATATTTAGATGGCCTCTAGAGGCCCTCTCTTCCTTTCCATTTCCTTCCCTCCCCCCCCCTCTCTTGCTCTTTTTCCTTTTTTCTCTCTTGCTCCTTGTTGGTAACTTGTTTCGAATGCTGGAACCATCTCGATCGTCCATCGGTATAGTTCGACAAACCATGATTCTAACTGCTCATCTATGTGTCATGTTATCACATAAATCATTTCATTACCCTTTGTGGTAGCCTCTGTGTCCCTAGGATGTCTTCCATAGAATTTGTTTATAATGCTTCATGGTGTTAGTTAATAGTCTATATCACCATTTTCCCTTTCCTTTTCTCATACTCTGATAATAGGAGGGATGACTACTCCTAGAATCAAGATTCACTAACTTGGAACCGGACTTTGTGCCCGCGGCCGGCAGTATGAGTCGGTATGCCCCATATCAGACTGTATCAGGAGCTCGAGCCGACATGGAAATATGGAAGAATCAGGGAGGAAAAGAAGGGGGAGGGAGGGAGAGGAAGCGAAGGAAAGGAAGGCTGGCAGAGATGCTGGTGATAGCCATCAGAGGATTGCTGAAGCCTTTGGGGTTCCACTAGAGAGATTAGAGAGAGATAGAGAGAGGGGGAGGGAGAGAAATGGAGGAAGGGGAAAGCGGCAGGGAGGCGGCCACCTGGCGGCCCTCGTGGCCGTCTACCCACCACCTTCCCCTCCATTTCTCTCCCTATCCCTCTCTCTTTAATCTCTCTCATGGAGGACTGCGGAGTTCCGAAGGTCTCGATGGGCCATTGCTAATCTTTTGATCTCCTTCCCTCCCTTGTACTCTCTCTCTTCCTCTTTTTCCTTCTCCTTTGTTCCATTTTCGCCGTTGTTCCAAATCGAATGTCTAAACTGCATAAGTTGGCCTTCGATATGGTTTGGCATGCTCTGAACCTTTCGATTCGGGATAATTCGGCATTCCATGCCTAGAACCATGATTTGCATCTTAGGTATAATAGTTAGATCTAGTCTCCTTGGTTTATAACCTTGAGTCTTATTGGAATGATACAAATATTGCATCACTATAACCCCTTTTTGTGGGCCCGTGGTGATTGTTGTCAGCTTAGGAACTTGGCACGTCAACATCTAAGGGGTGTAAGCAGGTGGCTGTTATCATTGCCAATTGTCATGTTGCCTACAATATTGAAAGTACCAACTACTGTTGGTCGCCCTAGTTAACATCATGGCAAAAGGTCAAGTTGAATGTCGCATCTTTTGATTGGGTTGGTTTCAAAGTCATTCTCATTTCAATGAAGAATGCTAGATGAACCTAGTCCACACAAAATGGTTTGTAGATAACCATAGTTAGCAAGTGTTGCAGTCAAGGGCTCCGATGGGTCGGCTGGGTTAGTCTATATGCCCACGCACATGAGGTATTGTTCGCTTTGGCCTGTATGAGGTGCTGTATGGTTTTGTCCTATGTAAAAGGCACCTCGCTGGAGGGAGAGAAGACTCCATCCCATATAAGCCAGATTTTCTCTTGATTCATAATTGATGTGGGACTAAAGGTGCCGTCCTCCCATAACAGTAGCCCCCTCAGTCAAAGGAGACTGTGCATGGGTAGGTGGATCCCACAAACGGCGTTATTGTTGTGGTCAAGGGATTTGATGTCTCAGATGGGTTGGTCGATGCGCCCGCACACGAGGTATTGTCCGCTTTGGTCTATATCAGGTGCTACATGGTTTTGTCCTATGTAAAAGGCTTCTCGCTGGAGGGAGAGAAGGCTTCGTCCCATATAAGCTAGAGTCTTCCTTGTACAATAACAAGTATGGTGTCAAATTAGATAACCATGCTCTTTTAATATTTCTAGTAAACCATTTTGAAACCAAAATCAATTTTTTTATGGAAGGAGTATATTTTGGCCCAACTCGATGATATTGCCAAAAAACAAGTCAGGTAGATAAGATCTTGTTAGGTTATTTCAGAATCATACTGTTTTCAAGGGAGGATTTTGGGTGAAATCAAATTTCTTTCCTAAGAACATTGTTTATTCACTAAACTCAAGATAAAGTTCATGGATATGGCCAAGATTAGTTAAAAAAAAGTTAATCCCATCAATTTTAAGCAATTGAATTAAGAAAATATTAAGATTTAGTTATCTTACAAAGAAATCCGACCCCTTGCCCTCCAACATACACACAACAAACACGAAAACAAAAATAGGTTAGAAAGGGAAAGGGTAAAACATACTTGACCTTTATATGGTGACTTGCAAGTATGGTAGAATGATGGCTTTGGTTTTCACGTTGTCAACAGAATTACCAAACAAGTTTCAAATGGAGTTCATTTGATGCTCTCCACTTTCTCCTTTATCTTCAAAAACAGCAAATAAGCTCCTCATCAAAAAAACCACCCAATAAAAAGTAATGTGCGTTACTGGTCTGATCATGTTTTTATAATGGTTTGTATTGGTCATATCATATTGCTATGTCTTGATAACCAATGTTGATTGGAACCAAGGTTCGTTGAATCGATCCAAACCGGATGGTTCAGGGCGTGCATAATCATACCAATGGCTTATCGGTATGGTTCCAACATGATGAATCCGCAACACCAAAGGAAAAAGGAAAAGAGAGAGGGAGGGAGGGAGGGAAGGAGAAGGAAAAGCCATGGAGGCCCTTGGAGGTCGTCTAAGGTAGTTGGAGGGTTGTGGAGGTTTGTGGTGCACAAGGTAGGGTGAACTCGAGAGAGAAATAGAGACAGAGAGGGGGGAGGGAGGGAGGGAGAGTGAGAGCCGATCGTGGTTGGCGATGGCTGCCAGAAGGCTAGGGAGGCCCTCGGAGAGCCCTCCCCCTCCATTTGATTGAAACAGGGGTGAGAAGCCCCTATTTTGGTCACGATTCATGATCCTTTATTCTTTGCACTGCTTCATGGTGAAACTGGCAAAGCAGTTGTTGGCCTCACTGTAAAGTGATAAAAAAAATTCGATGGCGAATCATGATGGAAATAAGGGATTCTCGCCCTTGTTTCAACCAGACGGAGGGGGAGGGTGCTCCGGAGGCTTCCCAGTCCTCTGGCAGTCACTGCCTGCCGCAGCCGGCTCTCCATCTCCTCCTCTCCCTCCCTCCCCTCTTCTCTTTCTTTTTCTCTCTATGGTTCACCCTATCCTGCACACCACAGTCGTCTGTGGCCCTCTGGTGAGCATCTCTGTGGCCAGCTAGCTTGTCGCACTCCTTCCTTCCCTCCCCATCTCTCTCTCTCTCCCCTCCCTCCATCTCTGATTCTCCCTCTCCACTTTCTTTGTCATGCCGATTTGGGCTTGGTACAAGGGTGCACCATATTGTAATGCCAATTGGACGGCCTCCCTCTCCACTTTCTTTGTCGTGTCGATTCGGGCTTGGTACAAGGATGTACCGCACCGTAATGCCAATTGGCCGGCCTCCCCTTCTGGTTCTCCCTCTCCACTTTCTTTATCGTGCCGATTCGGGCCTAGTACAGGGGTGTACTGAACCATAATGCCAATTGGCCAGCATGGGGTCCAGATCCGGTTCGGCAAACCTTCATTGGTACATATAGTGCAGTGGGTTGAGATTGTTGTGCTATGATTCCAAATTGCGATGGAATGCGACACATGTTAATGCGTAGTGGCCAGGGTTTGCCATACCGGACCGAACCGCCCGGTACGGGGCGTGCCGAACCGTCCCGGCGAAGAATCGAGACGGTTCCGGCATGCAAAACGGTACATGCCGTTGCCGGAAAGAAAAAGAGAGGAAGAGGGAGAAATAGAGAGAGAGGGAGGAAAGAAGAAAAAGAAGGAAGGGGATCCGCCGGAGGGGCCGTCGGAGGCCCTCCGGCGGGCAGCCGTGGCCGTCGGGCGGCGGAACGGCCTCCCGCGGCTCCGCACGGGGAACAGGGGCGGATTGCCCCTGTTTCTCGGATTTTTTTTAAAAAAAGCTTTTTCAAAACGAAGTCGGCAAGTGGTTTGCCGACTTCACTTAATTAAGTCGGCAAACCGCTTGCCGACTTCATTTTGAAAAAGCTTTTTTAAAAAAAAATCGAGAAACAGGGGCGAATCGCCCCTGTTCCCCGCGCGGAGCCGCGGGAGGCCGTTCCGCCGCCTGACGGCCACGGCTGTCCGGTGGAGGCCCTCCGGCGGATTCCCTTCCCTCTTTTTCTTTCTCCTTCCCTCTCTCTCTCTATTTCTCTCTCTTTCTCTCTTTTTCTTTCCCGGTTTCCTTTGTCGGTTTGCCTCGGTTCGGAACGGAACGGAGGCGTGCCGTATCGTAGCGCCGGCCGGCTGATCCTTCCACCTGTACCGGTACAGAAAACCTTGGTAGTGGCACTTCATACCTTTGTTAAAACAGTGGTTGTTTGATGTCATACATCAATGTTTTACTGGTTCCATAATGTTTTCAGTGCTTCTAAATTCTAACAATTGAGGGATGAGTTCAAATGTTTGTTGGGCAGTTAGACCATAAACATAAACATAAACATTTGGTTTCAGCTCTGCAACCTCATAACCTTGTTTATGAAAATGGACTATTGTGGAACTTATAGAATATTTGCTTGGCAGTAATAATTAAAATAGCAGGTCCACCTCCATGTAAATTAAAATGAAGGAATTCTACTACTTTGTCTCTGAAAAAGTGTCATTTTATGTAGTTTTGGAAGTGGCTTGTAGCACATGAAATAGTATCTCTGTTAGAATTGGCTTCTACCTATGGATCAAGAAATATGCAAAAGCTTGTGTTTTAGTATTGCTTGGCAAACAATTATTCACAATGCCTATCCAGAGTAGTTAGAATAATGCCTAATGTTTAGGGTAGAATAGGGCATCCCAGTGTATGAGGCTTTTGCTGTTGTGGGATCTATGAAATGTCAGACATATGCAACTAATGGTTATCATAAAGATACAGGATTTGAATCATTGTTCTAAGTCCTGGGTGGTACTTGTCTATACTAGGTGTCCCCGATCATATTTTTGATTGTGTGGGTCTTGAGATGCAGCTGGACCCTGATCACCTCCATACCAACTGGTACCAAGCAATATGGGAACTGACATCCATTTTTATGGGCCGATTCAAATTGAGACGAGCATACAAGGCATGTGGTCCCCTTTCTTTTGCTGTTGGCATTCCAACAGGGAGAGGAAACAAGAAGGGAGAAAGGGAAACAAAAGAAAAAAAAAAAAGAAAGCAGCTGATAATCTAAAAAAGAAACAAAGGAAAAAACATTAATACCTCACTAAACCCTAATTTATGACCTAAACAAGCATAAAAGCATCCTAAACAACAATTTAAATCATCAAACAAAGGCAAAAAATAGGGCATCCTATATGTTTCAAAATGCTATCGTGTCCCAATTGTTGGTATTGTACCATCCTGGAACCACATCGGCCTGGTCTCCAATCAATACTGGTATGAGGACTGACTTTGAACCTTGATTTGAATCATACAGTCATTCAAGCCAAGTGAAGAACAGTTATTTCTTTGTTTGATCAAGATTTTCAGTATTGGTGGGATGCCGAGGCTTTCCACTGCTGGACGTGCCGGGATAGGGGCCTATCCCAGGTGTCAGGATGGAACACATCAGGAAACTGACCAATGGCACAGGATATCCACTGCCTCTACTGTCAGTACACAGGGCATCCTGTTCCACGTTCAGGATGGCTTTGTTCCATGTTATTTAAAACCTTGGTTTGAATTGCTTGACTGAGAGTAAACAAAAGTGCATTAATTTGCTGGCTGCTATGCATTTCAACTATACTACATTTGTGAAAACTTTGTCATGGTACCTGAAGATGGGTTATCAGGAAACCGTTCAAGCTACACTGTCCTGTCATCTGAACATTGAAATCTGAACTCCTGAATAAGCAGAATTGAAGCACATTCTTCATATGTCAATAATGGTTAGCTATTAGTAGTCATTAAATTTCATCATAATTCTTTCACTGCGCATTTATGGAGGAGTTAACCATATCATGAGAGTTAAACATGTAAAACTTGCCCATTCAATATTAGCTAACTATATAATCACATTCATGCCTTGTGTGTTTTCAATTACAGGAAGTAGCTGTGAAGAAATTCTTAGACCAAGATTTCTATGGAGATGCTTTGGATGAGTTCCGAAGTGAAGTAGGTGTTCTTTTTTTCATCTGTAGTTGACTTTTACAGCATTTCTTGCAAGTTTGTATCATAGGCTTTTGCTTCAAATGTTATTACACATCAATAATGAATAATCTTCCACTAATATGGCATTGTTTGGCTAGGTGCGGATAATGCGCAGGTTGCGGCATCCAAATGTTGTTCTTTTCATGGGTGCTGTGACTCGGCCTCCAAATCTCTCCATTGTTTCAGAATTTCTCCCAAGGTAAAACAAATTTCCATCATACATTATATCGCTGGATTTGAGACTATAGTGAAAGAACTTTAATTCTTACATTCAAATGCCAAGGCATGTACCGGACACCAGGGGTAACCAAGTCCTGTTACCTTTGGGTCTGCTGAAAAGATCATCTGAGAAGCCAGTGATAATTGTATGAGTTCTGGGCATTGTTTGCTGACTTTTAGCTTAAATTAGTAATCTATTAATGGAGACCTTGTCCATTTTGTGCTTTTGAAAATGAAGATCACCACTTAAGGACCTTGTCTTTTACAGCATCATTGCACTTTTGATCTATTATCGAAAAAAAAGGGGAAAAAGAAAAAGAAAGTCCTTAACACCAAGAATTAAAACTTCTTATAGATACTTTGTCCCTTTCATTCTTATCTTAAACATTGTTAATGAATGTCCAACAGAATAGCATAGGCAACAACATCTTATGTTGGTAACTAGCAGCGATATGTTTAGTGAGACATGATGAGCTGGCTTTACTGTTGGTGCAAGTAGACCTTTCATCTGTTTTGATAGATAAATAATGATTCACCACCTGTTTTGATTATTCAAAAGTGAGTATGATTGTGCAGGAAAGTCCCTTTGCAGGCTAAAACTATCTAAATTATTTGATGCACAATGGAGGGAGTTGAGGGACAATTGATTCAATGAAACATGTAGTATCTTGCTGTTCATTGTGAACCACCTGCTGCAACTAGTCGTATTTGCTGCAAAATTGATCAGTTTTGCAATTTCATTGAGGGCAGGGCCTTGAAATAACCCATGTTGTATAAATTGTAAACTCTTGGTTGACCATACCATCTATTTACCATGACCAGGCTGGATTTGAAGGGCATGTGTTGGACTCGAGCCAAGTGAATCCTTTTTTTTTCTTTTTAAAGATTTGGAAAACCTGGCATGCATAAAGGAAATATCATTACTGTGTCACTTGCATTCTTGGAAGAGATCAGTCTGGTGGACAATTGATGATGGTACAGCAGTTGTGGATGTGAATCCATGGTAAACTGGGGGAGTATGGAATCTCTGCGAAGTTGGGTGCCAATTGCTGGAATTAGAGAAGACAAAATGGGTATATGGGTGACTTTGGGGCAGCTGGCTGCTAGTTTTAAGAGTGGTATAGCATTTAGAGCTATAATTGGAAGGAGAATTTGGAACAGTAGCAGTGGCTAAAGCTCAATAAGGAGACACTGACAATTGCTGTGGATCTAATTAACCAATAGAAAAACCATTGATGCTGGGACCGTGGAGAGATACTGGGGTACTGATTGTTAAAAACCTTAGCAGGTTGGGAAGCTGGGACTGTGGAGAGATACTGGGGTATTGATTGTTAAAGCTTAGCAGAAAAGTGGGCCTTTTCTGGGCACTGACTCAAGTTGCATATGATATGGTCTACTCTTGCAACTGACACCCAAGCTTTATCTGAGTTCAAGATCAGCAGTGGTTCTTCTAACATTAGTTTCTTGAAACCCAAATGTGCATGCACACCAACCTCGCCATTCTGTCGATTTCAGGCAGCTATTCTATTTTAGCATGAATATTAGAAGCAATGATAGATGATTACTTTGAGAGACCAGTCGTCTTTTACTTATTTGATACATGTTCCAAAGATGGCTTACACATCTTTGACTGCCTTCTTTCTTCCAAAATATATTGGAATTCTTCTTCACTTTGACCATAACCTTGTCATGCTGTTTGATTATGTAAACGAGAGAAAATGAGGAAAGCTGTTCAACTTGGGAGTGACAATCCTTATTTTAAACGGATTTTCCTGTCTTCCCTCTTATTTCATAAACTATTTTTCCAGCACTGGCTGTAAAACATCTGGTTCACTCCTCCCTCTTTCACAAGCATACTAAACTTTAATCTTCATTCCATTAGCTAGAGATTTGATGTTATATCTGGCAGTTATGGTTACACGTCTTTCATGAACAATCCATTCCTTTTATTTAGCAATTGGTAAGTTGTTGATTTCACTTTCAAGTTTTAAAATTTTGGAACCATTCTGCTCAGGTCAAGCCACCAGATGGGTTTCAGTTTGGCAGTTCTAACTGTTTTGAAAGTTTTTCTAGCCAAAAAAAATGCAGAAAGTAGAAATATGCTAAAATATCACAAAATGGAAAAAATATAAATCAAGGTAACCTCATTATTTTAGAATATGTTGTATTGATTAGGATTTTTGGCTATACTTTTCAGTGGTTTCATTTGGAAACTCCCAAAATTTACAATGGACCATATTAAAGGAAACAAGCCATGTTTCAAAGTATGTTAGTGTGATGCATCATTATTGTTCAATGAGAATCTAACATATTATATGCTACTATTAAATTCCCACATGCAATATATGGTTCACAAAAATAATAATTGTTAGGTAAGGTACCATTAAGTTAGTTTATTTAATTTTTTCTATTCTTTTTTGATTGAAATGAATGTGTGAATAGCAAAAAGAAAAAAAAAAAAGATAAAACCTAAAAGTTATAACAAGAAATATAAATAAAAAAGTAGTAAAAAAGATAAAAGAAGTGCAAAAAAGGATCATTCTAAAATATAGTAATTATTAAAATATATAATAAAATAAATAAATTTTTGAAATAAAAATAAACTGAAAGAAACATAAAAATCAGAAAAATAAAAACCTTTATAGTAAAAGTAAAATCACTAGACAGAAATAAAAATCTAAATACATAAAAAATACAGAGTCAGATAGCACAGGTTTTTAAAAAAAGCAAAAAAATAAAAATTTAAAATAATGTGGATGAATTAAAATTAAAAAAAAAGTTTAATAGAACAGAATAAAGCAAAATGTAAAAGTACGTAGCAAAAGAATAATATGGATCACTTAGCAAATGATATAATGAACGAAATACAATATACTTTTATAAAATAGAAAATAAATACAACAACAATGAACTTAACAACAAAGTGATAAAATATAAAATATTTAATAAACTAAACATGTAGAATAAAATCGCAAAACATGAAACAAATACTAAGCATAAAAATGCACGAATTAAATTCCTACCATAAAATAAAATTAAACTAAAGAAACACAATAAAAATTAAAATTGTATAGACAATATTATAAATAAAATAAGTAAATAAGGGGGATATGGTTGGTGATCGGTATTGCTTTGAATTGTGAGGCATGTAGAATATATCGTAGGGGCAGGGCGGAGCAGCGAGGAAAAGGGGGAGAATCTAGCACGAGGGAGGGAAGGCAAGAGATAAGGTTGAGGATGACAATGCTTGGGAAGGGAGTGAGGAGGGAGAAGATGGGGGAAGTTAGGATGCGGAGGGGGTAGGGTGGTTGGAAAAGAGGGAAGTTGGAGAGATGTAAGGGAAAGAGAGGGTGAGGGGATGAGGGAGAGAATATGTGCAAGAGAGAGGGGGATAGAGAGGTGATTGTGAGAGGGAAGTTAGGTTGTATCCTGGACTAGGGAGATCCTCTCAAAAAGAGAGAATTTTTATGTTATTAAGAATAGTAAAAGAATTAACTTTATTAGTTGAGAGTATTTTGAAATTTATTGAAAAACTTGTTGAAGGAGAATTTCATCTAAAATTATGATACACATAATCTATTAAAGAATATACCACAATTTGAAATTTCCTTTTTATGTATAGTATAAATATGTCTATGTTAATTTCTAGTATTGCCAAACCTATGAACCATGGATTCAGGTCCCAGCGGGACGTCCCGTGGGACACCGGGATGGGGTATCATCTCATGTATTGGAACAGACCGTCCCGTTAGCGTCCCGATCGGGACACTTTGGGACATCCTTTGTCCCAAGTGTCGGGACAGACCGGGACGGCAACGCGTCCCGTTCCATGAAAAAATCAGAACGGCTCCTTCCCACGGGATTTAAAGCCTTGCTATGAACAAATAAGAACATAAATAAGAAGATTCTAGAGAGGAAAAGGAGCACTTTATTTATTGATGGATGTTAACATTTTAAATGTAAACATTTTAATGATGACTAAACATTGGAGTTCGTGGATGTTGATGTCATCACATGGGACATGAGTATGACTATGCTATGATAATAACTCGGCATGACTCATGGCTATTTTTTAACATGCATGTAAAAAGATATAAATGTATATATTGCCGTATGCTAGATATTTTATATCCTATTTTTCCAATATTTTCCCTATCGACATATCCATATTTTGTCATGTCCGTGTTTGTCCATGCTTCATAAAAGAAAGATTTGCTGCATTGTCAAGTATATTGACCCATGCTAGTTGTTTCTTTCGTATTTCTTATAAGTTAAATGATCATATTGTCATTGGAGAGCTTATTTTAATGTTGTTTAACTAACACAATCTTGCTTCTCTCTCCGCATGGTGTTTATTGGGATACCAATGTAGTGTTTTCAAGTTCAAGTTACACCTAGTGTAACTTTTATAGTATTACACCTTTTTATATTGGATGAGTCACACATCCATGATTCGAGTGGTTGGATGTGATCTATTACTTCTATATTGCAATACACACCAACAATTATATATTGTAAAGCGCTCTAGTCTATGCATCAAGTGGTCGAAATTGGTCGGTTTAAATAGTATGAGAGAAATTGATGACTTGATACATAGGCTAAGGGTCTCCAAATCACATATTTTTTGTGAATAAGTAGATTGTAGGTAGTAGTTTATATCCAAGGATGACATGGATCCCTATCGTCCAATTCAAAAAAAGGTGTAACTTCATAATTGTTCCACCAAGTATAACTTGATCTTGACCCTATATATGTACACATACATAGACACACACACACATATATGTATATGTATACCTTTCATCATGTTCTTTTGAATTTGAGAGATATATATTCATTTCCTTTTTTAATTAAAGATTCTGCACTACACAGCATTTAATGAACATGAAACCAAATATTGTAGCTGAAAACAATTTGCATGTGTTGTCTTTATTGCACTTGGCATTGTGTTACATCTATTTTACATGTTACAGGAGTTGCTGTTTGCTGCTGCTTTTTTTTGCCTCCTATTCTTATTATTAGTTTGCTCACTATTGGTTATATGAATCATTGAATACTGTTAGAAAGTGAGATGTGTTTTAATCTTAGTATATATTAGATATGTCTCTATAAGATGAATGCTAGATAATTCTATTTTATTATATTAATTTTGTTTTGCATCATTTCTTTGCATAGTTCTCAAGACTTGTGATATGCACTTTAAATCATAGCTAGCATACTAGCATATGCAGTGGTATTAGTAAATTATGTTCAACCATTACTATTTCCATCTTCTGCTCTAAATGTGTCATTTCATCATACTGAGAATGCTTTTTGGGCTTATATGACTGCATCTCTTTTAGAGATGGCAACAGGTTGGTTCGGCCAATATTCATACGCGCCCTGCAATTTAAAACCCTGTATCCATACCTGCCTCAGGTCGGGTCGGGTCGGGTCTGGTTAAGTTGAGTAATGTAGATGGTGTAGGTCAGGTTGGAAAGATAAGATGGGTATGCCAGGTTTGTAAGGAACCCATCATGCAAACATTCTAAAATAATTGTAATTTTGAGAGAGGGGTTTAGATAAAGATTATATCAAATTGGATTTGGGATGGGGCATACCATTACTCATACCCAATTTGAACCTGCTTTGGGTATTTTATCTAGAACTCATATCAGCCTCAAATTCTAATTGGGCCAAATAAAACCCACCCATTTAGGTCGGATATACCGTATATGATGGGTCAGCTATAATTGCCATCCCTAATCTCTTTAGGATCTGCCCCCTTTTCCAATAGGCAATGGCCATGGTTTGACTGGTCCTTCTTGTGAGGTCAAGTTTTGATGCTGGTGAATGTGGAAGAATCACACCTACAACAGATGGCCTTAGAGTCCGTGTATCATTGCTCCTTGTCACATGGAAACATAGGGGAAAAATTAGGAAGAAAAACTTGCATATACTAAGCATGTCTTTTTCTTAATCATAATTATTGCATTTTTTTTATTTTGTTGTGCACCATAATTATTCCTAGTTATTAGCTTGTTTGGATTTTTTTTTTTTTTTTTGCATATCACACCCAAGATTTTATCAATGTGATACACCATCTTTTATCCCTATTTATAAATCAACCCAGATGGAGTTAGCTTGTATCTGTAAATTATCTTAACTCTAATAGATGAATGGATGGTTTTTTCTTCATCATCTCCTGTAACCTTTACAAGTTCGGAGATGAAATCACCCGCCTCCCATTGTCTTTCTCCCGCTCCCTTTCTTCTAAAATTAGGTTTCTTCACGAACTCTGCACAGTCTTCTAGGCCCAATCTCTAAGGCTCCAAGGTCTCATGATTCACTGCTTTCCCTTTCTCATTTCCCAAGTGAAGAGGACCATAGTTGAACATTGTGGTGCATCACAGAGAGGACAATGCTTGGGTGAGGGTGCCTTTAGGAAGACGAACTCCTTGTTGTCGTGGCTTTCCCACCACCGAGTCCTAGAGCCGCCACCATTGGGCTGAGCCGGTGGTGGGCTCTTCCTAACCTCCTTGGGTTCGGCACATCATTGAGACATTTAAGAAATCAAGGCCAACGAGTGATGAGAAATCTTTGGGAAAATCCTTGACATGGAATTACAAGAAAGGTCTAGATGTTTCAAGCTTTTAAGGGAAGCCCATGGATGCAATGTTGAGGTCATATGGGGAGCGGTTGAGCACTAGGAGGCTGCCAAATTGGGAGGGGCCCATTATGCTGGTTGAACCGGTTGTTGGAGAGGTTAAGGACCTTTAGAGGTGGCAGGGCCTTGTGGATCGAGCTCAATTCGAATCGGAGGGCATTGCTGAGGTGGTTGGTAGAGACGTTGACCTTGAGGGGGGATGGGACAGACCAAAAGTTTGCCTGGGATGGAGCTCTCGACAGCATTATTGGAGAGGTCAGGCACTTGGAGATTTGTGATGCCCACAGGAACACCCAAGACACCATGCCACTATAATTGTATTGTAATTTGGAATTGTTGTTGCTCTTTGCTTTGGGTGCAACCAGTCATGTGTTATTTAGACTTCTTTTGCATATCATTTTATAAAAAGCAATTGTACTCTGGTGTAGTGATTGAAGAAGTTTGTTTTTGATCTACTTTTCTTGTAAATACAATTCCACTAATTTCTTTGTTTGTCTGAGGGGCAATTAAGTCAGCATGTCTCATTCATGACTTGTTTCCAATTCAATTTCAGAGGAAGCTTGTACAGAATTCTTCATCGTCCAAATTGCCAAATTGATGAGAAGCGTAGGATAAAAATGGCCCTTGATGTGGTATGAATGCTGGAAACTTGCATGCTCATCTTCTTGTTAACCCTTATTGCAAGCTACTCTCTCTCTCTCTCTCTCTCTCTCTCTCTCTCTCTCTCGGTTGCTTGCTCTTGCTTACTTATTCTTCTCACAGGCCAAGGGCATGAATTGTTTGCACACTAGTGTACCAACAATTGTTCATCGCGATCTGAAATCGCCAAATTTGTTGGTAGACAAGAATTGGACAGTTAAGGTATGCAGTGTTCTTGTCAACCTTGAAACTTCTTTACCTAGTATTTTCCATTCATTTTAATAGCATTTTATTAGCTATTTTGAAGTAATTCTAATGCTAGGTGATGTGAGTCGACTAGAGAAAGGTTTAATTGTTAACTTTTAGTAGTTAGATATGTTTCTTGCAAACATTTTCTCTGATTTGCCTTTGCAAATACCAGCTATGACAACTCTCTTGATTTTGTTCTGTTTTTCTTTTATAAGTATATGATACACTCGAGTTAGATGCTGGGGAAAATTGAATGTTCAATCTATCTGTTTTTGAGTTAGTGAAAAAAAAAAAAATCTTTGGCAAAGTTATTAAGATAACCTGGATTGCATTTTAGTTTCGAAATTAATGAAAATTCACTTAGGCTTTGGAATTACATGCAAAGGTAGTAGCCCACCTGGGCTTTGGGTGTTCTTTAATGGGAAACTAGGTTTTTAATTGACTAGATGTTTAACTTATTTCTTATGAGATATGATGCAATTTCATCATCAAATGAGAAAGTTGGAAACTTTTAGCCTTGAAAGATGTAGAGACACCAGCTTCTGACTTTAGTTGAGGACTGCTCCTTGATAACTTGTTCTAGCTATGAATTGCTCTGTAGATTTAGTCTTGATGGTTGGATTTAAAATTTTATCTAGTTAATTTAGAGGTTGGAATATGATTTTCATCAATGCTCCTGTATTCCCTGCAAATTGCACACCACTGCTTAGCCAGGATTTGGTGAGAGAAGGCCAGTCAGTTAGGGGCCCTCCCAAAAGCAATGTGTTCTTGTGCGTATGTTCACTTGCATTGGTGTTTTGTGCATGTTGGGTTGGGATTTGGTGGACCATGCATCTTGCTACCACTAGAAATCCCGCCGGTACTCATATCTAGGTCTGCCAATACAAGGCTTGTCTTGTTTGTACCATTGCCGACCAAGCAAGTGGTAGTCATATGTACATGTAGCTGTTATAACTAGGTCAATAGAAGTACTTGTATTTTATAAGATGCCACACATAACTAAACATATCAATTTGTATTACATGTCTTTGGTTCCAAAAAAACTGCAGGTTTGTGATTTTGGTCTTTCACGCTTGAAGCATAATACGTTTTTATCATCCAAGTCCACTGCTGGCACGGTATGCAAATATTGTCAATAAAGAAAATTTTCTGTTTGGCTGTTTTATTACCAATGCTTGACTGTATCTTTGCATTGATCTGTTTGATGTTTTAGCCTGAGTGGATGGCACCAGAGGTGTTGCGCAATGAACCATCCAATGAAAAGTGAGTTTCGTATCTAGTATCAATTTTAGGCCCTTTTTTAAGTATGCATTTATTTTCTAATTCTGTCTATAAGTGTAAAAATAGGTTTTTCTTTCAATAAGATAGTAACTTATGATTTTTATAATTTTCCTCAAAACATCTCCAGAAAAGATCCATTCTTTATCTATTTTCTATCATAATGACCGTCTAACACATGTTTGGTTAGGGAAAGAAGGTGAAACAGGGGTCAGTATAAGTTCAGATTCCAGTCTCCCTAGCCCACTTTTTACTGAAACAGCTCTACTAAGACTAGTTCAGGGCTCCACTTATCCAGAAGCAAAGCATTTTGTTATGTTATTGCATTTAGCCTTTCTAAAAGATGCTGTTTACTTGTGAGGTCTAGTAGGACTAGGTAGATGGTTGGTTCTTGATAAGAATGTGATATATATTAGATGAGGTGGACTGGAGGTGATAGGTGCGCCTTTGAGGTATTAGTGATGCAGACTATTTGTTCCCACAAATGGGTTAACGCATCCACCTTTGAACCATGCCCTTAAACCTGGCAAGTGCTATGCCGGATCTGCTTTTGAACCAAGTGTGTCCAAACCACTTCTGCCCAATCCATTGCTGTACCATGCCTATTCACACCCCAACTACTACCGAGCCAAGCCAAAACTGCTCAAGAACCACAACCACCCAAATCATAGGAAAATGGCCTAACCAAGGCCCTAGCTGGGGCCCATGGAATTATCCTCACATGGGGTTTCAAGTGGGGAACTGTTTATTTGAGGCTTAAATTGGTTGATGATGTGCATGAGGATAAATTAATCATACTGCTAGTATAACTTATTGAAGCAGAAGCAGTGGTGGAAAAATTTAAGGATGCGAAGATAGCTGGTCTAATTGTCACAGATATAGCTAGAACTACATTGTGGTTCCGATGAACTCAATAGGCTCATGTAGGTCAGTGTCAACAAGAGAAAGGGTAAACAATTCTGCTAGCAAGCATAGTAACAGTTTTCTTGAAGGATTGGAAAAAAAAAACTGGAATTGTTACTTTTTTTCACTTTGTTGAGTGATTCTCCATATTATTCTTGGATTATTAACTAAGAATGGTTTGATAAATCATATATTTTAGATTTTATTTATGAGTATTGCTACTGTTATTGGTGGTGATGGTGTTTTTACTATTATTTATTGTTCTTCTTTCCCCTATTCCTTTTTCAAATGAATAAATCTGCAAATATTTTTGGTTTCATTTTACTTCAAATTTATAATTGTCTCTTCTTTCTGAATTTTTTGCAATTTTTTAATTCCTCCAAACTTAAAACCTTGGCCCTAGCTGAATGATTCTTGAATGCCAAACTTACCAGTACAACATGCAACAATTTAATCCATTCCGAAATCGGCATCTTGACCTGGCAACTATTCATGAGACACTTGGTATGATATCATGATGGACTATTCTTGGCAATGAAGC
Source organism: Elaeis guineensis (assembly GCF_000442705.2). NCBI lineage: Eukaryota > Viridiplantae > Streptophyta > Magnoliopsida > Arecales > Arecaceae > Elaeis > Elaeis guineensis. The sequence goes on from NC_025995.2 coordinate 6,394,804, forward strand.
TGGGAATTTGCCATATTCATGTTCTTCCTCTTGATTGCATTGTGAGTGTTGATTGAGCTGCTGTGGTAGCATATTATCTAGATATCTAAACATTGCCACAATTAGTGTTGCTGATGCAATGCTGTAGATTGGAGAGTTTGGAGGATTTTGGGAGTGACTGAAGGTTAAGGGACACCATGATTTCTATAACATTGTTAATTGCATAAAATGGACATCCTTTGATCTTCTATAACATGTTTCATCAAACAATGTATATTTAATTTAAAAATTGTGATATACTTTCATAAGACAGGCTTTGCTACTGTTATAACATGTGCTATGCTAGGTATGATGGTGATATAGCAATGCAAGAAATGCTATTTATTCTAATGAAAAGTACATGCTATTTATTCTAATGAAAAATACATGCGGGCATACACACATGCATGTAATCATTAATGGTTGGTATACCCTTAATGTACCACTGTTGCAATTATTGTAATGCAAGTGGTCATGTATGGTACTGTTTAAAACACTTACATAGTACAAAGCAGTCTGAAACTACTACATTGGCTAAATAAAATTAAAGATTCATTCAAGGACGATACCGTACTGCATTGGACATACAGTACCATGCCGGTAAATAGTCTCATACCATACCGCCCCTTGGTATGCCTCACCGTCTCATACTATATTGCATACGGACATGGTAATAGGATGATATTTTATAATACGTTCGAAAGGACAATGTATGTCTGATAAAAAATCATTGTATACTCTTTCAAGACAGCCCTTGCTGCTGTTATAACATGTGACATCCTAGGGTTCAATGGTTATATAACAATGTTATAAATGCTGTTTGGGCTAATGAAATACACATTAACACACACATGCGTATAATTACTAATGGCTGGTATAACATTTATGTGCCACTGTTACAATTATTGTAATGCATGTAACAGTTATATATGGTCCATTATAAATGCTTACGTAGTGCAAAGCAGTATAAAACTACTTCATTGGTTATTATGAAATTAAAGATTCCTTTTGACAATCATGATTTATGAATAAATGGTGAAGGATAGCTACCTTTGTGCCAACAGAGGTACTCCACAGTCTACGTAACAAATGATAATTTGGGATTTTTGAAAGTATCTGTTTAGAAAAGTCTTCGATATTTTGTTAACTTGTGTGGAATATACTTGTAAATTTAATTTAGGCGTTTAACATAGTAGATTTATGGTAGAATAGATGATTCTTCCTATTATTTTGAACAGGGAATGATCCATTTTGACAATTTGCACATCTCATAAATCAAATCTGAAATTTGTACAGGTGTGATGTCTATAGCTTTGGAGTGATCTTATGGGAGCTTGCAACGCTGAGGATGCCATGGAGTGGGATGAACCCAATGCAGGTGGTTGGTGCTGTTGGATTCCAGGAGCGACGGCTTGATATTCCAAAAGAAGTTGATCCTTTGGTTGCAAGGATTATTTGGGAATGCTGGCAGACGTAAGTGGTTAGGATACTATCTAATATTGGAATCATATACCAGAGCATTCTTACTGGAATCAAGGTTGTGGATAAGAATGCCATATGAACAAATGATAAGGAGTGCAGATCACCACTAATAGCTCAAAACAATTCAGTTGTTTCTAGATGTTGAGATGTTAAACGTGCCCTAGGATAATGGCCTTTGGCAATCTAGTTCTAGATGCATTTTGATAACGCCCTGATATAGATTATTGGTACTTTAACCTCTAATTACGGAATGGCTCGTCTGGTTTATAGTTCTTACTAGTGCCTTCAATTGCTTTTGTTAACAGAGACCCAAGCTTGCGTCCCTCATTTGCACAACTGACAACTGCTCTGAAGTCCTTGCAGCGGCTTGTCATCCCTTCCCATCAAGACACACAAAGCCCACCGGTGGCACAAGAGATATCGGTGAACTCTACACCCTAAGATCTTGGTGAACTGTGAATAAAATTGCCGCTGCAATTTTTTAGGGTTGGGTTTAAAAATTGGAAATGTGAATGCTGTGTTTGGTAGCTCTTTGGCTAGTAGTATTCATACAGTCCCCGTTGCTGTCATGCCCAAGATCTGTGGCAGTGACTGTACAGAGAATGGTGTCTAGCATTTCGAAGTCAAAACGTTCGTCTTGTAAAGAGAATTGTGTAGGGCTTTTCGGTAGGTGTGTGCTTGCCGGAAACCGGCCAGCTTTAGTGAATACTACCCCAAATTTAGAGGGGAGGTGTATTTTATGTCAGTGATTGCTTTTTGGGGGGAATGCATATTGATATAAATATTGTCGTGTCTTTCTGCAAATAGTGTATTATTATTATAGTACAAACATTGGACCTTCTTTTCCTTATTGAGAACAAGAAAGAATAATTATTTCTCAATGTGGTCTATCTTGCAGTGCACTACCATGTTCACAAGCAGTTGAGTAAGACCCATTTGGTATGAATGCTTTCCAAGGAGAATTTAAGAAAAGGCAGTTCTTATTTCTTACCTCTTAAACATGTTTCCCCTGTTTGTTTGGGAAGAGTTTTATCTAGGTTAATGCGATAAGTTTCAAGAAATATTGTAGGAACTAGTTTCGATAAATCTATCCTATAATTTTGGTTGAATAGTTTCATAAGGGTTATAAGTGGCCGAAAGGTAGAATATTATTTCCACCATAGTCCTCCATTCTTCTTTATGGTGGTTTGGAAAAAGGTTTTAGTGAGTTATATGCAGGTTCTTTTTATATTTTTTTGAGAAACCTGAACGAACGTGATTATTTGGGTTTCGTATCATAGGGGATTCTTTTTTTTTTTTTCTTTTCTTAGTAAATTGGATGAAATCAATCTTTCGGGAATAGGTACATTCATGAGAATCAAAAAATAAAATATTGAACAATTGAACTAGAATATTCATTGAAAAATCCCATTATATAGATTCTATATGGTTGGCCATATAAGATATTATCCAGTCATTTGTGTTATTAACTTTCCTATAAATTTGTGCAATCTCAATGTACAGCAACATGCCCATCATCTCTCAATAATTTTGTAGAAGTGGATGGAGTCTGGTATTGGCAAAATGTAGATATGAAAGCTGTTTAACAACTGTCAAAAAGTCTCCCTCTAAATGGATAGGGAAGCCCTCAATGTCTATATCAACCTCTCTCATGCCACATGCATTTCCGCCATTTAAACTGTAGCTTTCGAAATGCGGACACCAAGCACCTCTCTTGTACGATATGATCAAAGTTAACCTTAATTATGTAGGAGTCTCTTCAAGTTATGGTGAGTGGCAACTTAAAGTCAGTGCTGTTGTTCCAGGGTGACCTACTGAATGGACATGGGTCAGGACTAATGTATAGCCATGCCTGGAAAACATGGTATAACTTGGAAGTAAAACTACCTTCAGGGTCTATATCCCAATTATTTTTAGTTAAAAACAATTGCTCCTCACAAAGTTCTAATATTTCTATTAATATATAATATTAATAATTCAATTTTTTATAATATTATAATGTCATAATATTTCATAACATTATGCTATATTGTTATATACAAGAGCATACCATTATATCTGACAGTATATAAGTGGTTGAAATGTAGAATATCGTTCCCGCGTTAGCCATTCATTTTTCATTATTGTGGTTTAAAAAAGGTTAAGTGGGTTATGTGCTTCTTTTTTTTTTTTTGAAACCAGAACGAACGTGGTCATTTGGGTTTCCAACTGTATGGGATTCTATTTGTTTCCTTTTTTCAGTCAATTGGATGGATTAAATCTTTCGAGAATAAATATATTTATGAGAATTAAAAAATAATATTTAACAATTAAATTAGAATATTTATTGAAAAATCTCATAATATAGATCCAATATGTTTGGCCATGTAAGATGTTTCCAATCACCTGTAAATATATGCAATCTCAATATGGAGGAACATGCCCGTCGTCTGTAAATAGTTCTGTAAAAGTGGATGGAGTTTCGTATTGCCAAACCGTGGATACAAATGCTTTTTGATAACTATCAAAAAAATTTTCCTTTTAAATAAATATGGGAGCATGTCAACCTCTCCCACGCCGCACACAGTTCTGCCATTTAAATTTTAGGAGATGTTTGGTTGGGGCCATTTAAATTTTAGGTGTTTGGTTGGGGGGGGGGGGGGTCTAGAATCAGAATCGAAGCGATTGATTTTCGTTCTAACTGTTTGGTTGGGAGGAGTCTCATTCCGGTTTCGATTTCGGGGTGGAATGGAGATGACTCAAATCTATATAGAACTCAATCCCTACTCTCCTATATGGATTCAATTTTTCATTCCAATTTCGATTCTGATTTCGGTCACGAATCAGACGCTTCGAAGGATTTGGTCATTCCAATTCCGATTTCAAGCCATTCTGATTTTCATTTCTATTCTGATTTTGGTTGCAAACTAAACATCCCCTTGGTGTTAAAAATCCCGACACTATCTAAACCAATAAAACATCGCTAGCACTCCTGATGATAAAGGCCGCTCCACCACAAGTATTTTTCTCCTGTATGATACCATCAGAGTTAATATTAAGGGGGTGTTTGGTTCGCAACCGAAATCAGAATAGGAATGAAAATCAGAATGGCCAAATCCCCCGAAATATTTGGTTCGTGATAGAAATCAAAATCAGAATCAGAATGAAAAATTGAATCCATAGAAGAGAGTAGGGATTGAGTTCTATATAGATTAAGCCATTCCCATTCCATTCCGGAATCGGAATGGGACTCCTTCCAACCAAATGATTGGAATAGGAGTCATCCATTTCGATTCTGATTCCAGACCCATACTCTTCCCAACCAAATACCCCTTAATTATATAGAATTCTCTTCAAGTTAGGGTGGATGGCAAATTAAACTCATTGCTATTTGGTGATCTACTGAATGGGCATGGGTCAGGACTGTTGCATAGCCGCTACGCCTGGAACACATGGTACAACTTGGAAGCAGAATCATCTGCAGGGTTTATATCCCTATTATTTTTAGTTAAACACAAATGCCGCTCACAAAGTTCTAATATTTTTTTTAATATACAATATTGATAATTGAATTTTTCTATAATATTATGACCTCATAATATTTTCATACATTATGCTATATTATTTTGTCCAGGAGCATACTATAATATTTGATAGTATATATATTTTATGTATAATAGTATAACAATGCCATATTATATATGTAGTTTTCAATGCAAAATAAGTTATATATAATAGTACGATACTATATCATATTATATATTTATGAGTTTAATATAATACCGTTCTAGCATAATAAGATATAATCAATATACAGTTCTAGCATAATAATATAATAAGTAACTGTCCATTTATCACCAAACGGCTTAAGAGCAAAGGCATTTGTTGATTCCAGTATATATATATATATATCCACAAACAAATCCAAGCGCACTTCCTATTCAAGCATTATCTAGTAGAGTGGTTTCAACCACCTAACATATCTTTGTTGTAACTTATCCTCGTGTTATTAAATGATGAGGGGCAAAATGCATTCCCTTTACAAACTACGCCCTGAGTTAAAATACAAACATTGCAAGAGGGAGAAGGTACAGACTCGTGTTTGCCGACTCAAAGCCAAAGCCCTTTCAGAGGAAGAAGCAGGTCTCCTGGTTAATATGGTAAGACAATGAAAAGGGATGGAGCCAAAATAATTATCAAATGGCTATCTTCTGCAGAATCTCTGACGGTGAGAAGCATGGGGGATTTTGGTTGCTGGTCACTGGAAATGAAGCTGCCAAAGCTAGAAAGAACATGTACCGATGCTCAAAACATCATCATATTTTTAAGTTGTGCCAAGACATAATATCAATCTATGTAATCTATTGGTGCATTAAACCAGTTTCGAGATATGTGACATCATCATACGAGTCAAAAAGATATCAATCTTAAAGCATCAAATCTCAGCATACCAATTTATCTGTTGACAGATTCAGTTCGGTATTTTATCGATCTGAATAAAAGACATCTTTATATTCTATCCGGACGACGTCTCAACTGACAAAAAAATATTCAGATCGGATATCTACCGACCTGAACCCTGATACCTTTTTTATCTGGGATGAATATTATGGCATCTCTATTTTACTCCGATCATCTACTGAGGTGAGTTATTATTGTGACGGACTTAACTGTTATGCAAAACACTCACGATGACTTCCTCAACCCGACCACAGCTGGCCACAATCTCATATCCAGCTCATATGTACAGCTATATGTTAACTCACTTACAAGTGGCTCTCTAACCACCTAACAAACTCCTCTAACGGCCTAACAAACTCTGTAATGATCTTCTCAGTCCCTCTACAAATAGAAAGCCAGAAATCCTCCGTCGGTAAGTTCTACTCTTGAAAATTAAAAAAAATTATGTCAGTAGGAAATTAAGCCAGACCCTTGGCTCCTACCTAGTTTTCCTTCGGTTTCATTCAATTTCTCTTATTTTTTCACTCTTTTCCACCTCTGTTTTCAAGGCTCAAATTAACTTAAGCATCGGAGGGTCAGGAACCGAAGGATTTTCATTCGGTTTCTTAATTGATTTTATAGATTGAAGGAGTTTTTGCCAAATCACAAGGATTGCTCTAGCTCAATCTCACCCAAGTCGATCCACTCTACTCCAGATTTCGAGCCCTGTAGCAATAGATTGGCGCTAGAGGAAAGGTTCTCTGATTTCTTTTATGGAAAAGATGGTCAAAGTACGAGCTCAGCATCCCTCTCCTTTTGCTCCAGAAGGAGCACCTGAGTGCCACCTTGTTCAACAAGTCCAAACTCTGATAGCAGCTGTTCAACAACTTCAAAAGAAGGAACAACCGTCTAAAGAAGTTCCTCCCTCAAATGCTTTGTCTCAGCATAGCCCTCAACCAGCCCATCAAGATGAACATCACATTGATAAGGCTGACAGTGAATTTGCCTCCAGTTCTTTAAAAGTTCAAAAAGAGGATGACCTGGAGCACAAGGTCTTGGATCTTGAAAAGTATTTGATGGAGCTCCAGATAGGAGGTCGATCTTAGAATAAAGATAGTTTCAATCTCCGATCTCCTTTTTCTCATAAAATCTTAAGTGAACCCATTTCAAATCGATTTAAGATGCCTACCATCGAATCTTTTGATGGCTCTTCTGATCCAATGGATCATATCGAGGGTTATAGAGCCCTTATGACTTTACAAGGAGCCTCCGATGTCCTATTGTGCATTGCTTTTACTGCAACCCTCAAGAAGACAGTGAGGGTTTGATTTTCTGGACTCACGCAAGGGTCCATCTCTTCTTTTAAGCAGCTTGGGAGACTGCTCGTCACTTATTTTGGCACTAACAGATCTCATTTGAGGCACATGGATAGTCTTTTCTCTGTTCAGCAGCAAGAACGAGAAGATCTCTGAAAGTACGTAACTCATTTCAATGCGGCCACCCTGGAGGTGAAAATTTTAATGAATCAGTTATTATATCTACTTTGAAAAGGGGACTCCGAAGCAACCGTCTGATTTTCTTTTTAAACAAGAACTTTTCAGATACCTCATCGTCTCGATCGGGTGTGTAAGTATGTCCAGGCTGAGGAGGAGGCATCTTAAAGCAAACAAAAAAGGATAAAAATAAAAAAATAGTCGAGGGAGAATGATGAGCAGACTAAAAATTCAAATTGGTCCCAAAAAAATTCGAGGTTAAGAAGCCCACCTCGGCATTTTAATTCTTATGCTCCCCTGATCGCTCCTCGAGCTCAGATTCTGATGGAAATCGAAGGAAAGAGATATCTTCGAAGACCTGATCCTTTAAAGGCTCCTTCAGAGAAAAGAGACAAATGGAAGCACTGCCGCTTCCATAGAGATCATAGTCATGACATCGAGGAGTGCAGACAGCTACGAGAAGAGATAGAAACCTTGGTGCGCCGAGGTTATCTCAGTAAATATATCAGACCGGCCAAAATCGAAGAGTATAGGCCTCCAGTAGAAGAAGCTTTTGATGATCACAACTGATCAACTACTGATGTTATCAATATGATGTCCGACATCCTATCTGATATTGATGACCCATCCCCCAAGAGGTAGAGAATCGAAGATGTTATTTTTTTTTCTAAAAATAATGTAAAAGAGATCCAAATCCCTCATAATGATGCTATCATCGTTTCTATGACGATAGCAAAATATGATATAAAAAGAGTCCTTGTTTATAATGGAAGCTCAGCCGACATATTGTTCTATAATACTTTCTCAAAAATGAATCTGATTGGATAACTCAGACGGATTAGCACTTCCCTCATCGGATTCTCAGAAAATCTGATAGCGGTTGAGGGAGAAATTACTTTACCGGTTATAACAGGATATGAACCAAAGCAGTCAACCATATAGCTCATTTTTTTAGTAGTCAGAGTTTCATCTACTTATAATGCTATCCTCGATCGATTTGATCTCAATGCCCTCAAGGCCATTGTCTTTACTTACCATCTGTTGGTGCATTTTCTGACTATAGGAGTTGATGAAATGCATGGCGACCAAACGGTGGCTCGACAGTGTTTTACGATTTCTACTAAAATAAATCAACCGACAAACATTATGTCCGTTGATATACTGGATGCATTAGATGAGGTCAAAAAAATCCAAGGTGAACTGATAGAAAGGCTTGAAGCTATTCCTTTGGGAGATGATCCAAAAAAAATGGTCCAAATTGGTGTAAACCTCAAGTCTGGTATGAGAGAAAAAATGATCAAGTTTTAGCGAGTAAATGCAGATGTCTTTGCTTGGTCAGCCTCTGATATGCCTGGCATTCCTACCGATATGATTGTTCATAAACTAAATGTAGATTCAAATTTCAAATCGGTTCAGTAGAAGAAAAGAAGTTTCGCCCCGAAAAGACAAAAAGTCATTGATGAGAAAGTTGACAAATTTTTAAAAACAAGATTCATTAGGAAAGCTCACTCCTTAAAATAGATAGCCAATGTTGTTATGGTCAAAAAGACTAATAGCAAATGGAGGATATACATCGACTATAAAGATTTTAATAAAACTTGTCCGAAGGACAGTTTTTCTCTGTCGAGAATTGATCAACTTGTAGATGCTATCTCTGCTCACAAGCTCCTCAGTTTTATGGATATTTTCTTAGACTATAATCAAATCCAAATGACTCCAGAAGATGATAAAATATACTATCTTTATCACCAAAAGATATTTGTATTATTACAAAATGATGCCTTTTGGTCTTAAAAATATAGGTGCTACATTCCAATACCTCGTCAACAAAGTCTTCAAGTAACAAATTGACTGAAATATGGAGGTCTGTGTTGATGACATGATAGTGAAGAGCATCGAAGAAGATCGGCATATTACCGACTTGAAAGAGGCATTTGGAGAACTTATGAGACACCATGTGAAGCTCAATCCTAAGAAATATGCCTTTGGAGTTGCTCAAGTAAGTTTTTTGACTTTCTCATTAATCAAAGAGGAATAGAAGCTAACCATAAAAAGATTAGTATTATTGAAAATAAAATATCCGACCTCTATCAAAGAAATCCAGCAACTCACCGGATGAGTGGCAGTCCTCAGTCGATTTGTTTCTAGGTCAGCAGATAGATGCCTTCCTTTCTTCAAAATATTAAAAAATATCAAAAATTTTAGCTGGACAGAAGAATGCTAGACTACTTTTGAGGATCTTAAAAAATATTTTGGCTCTTCATCTCTTTTTTCTAAGCCAGTTGAAGGTGAAGAACTATACATGTATATTTTAGTTTCACCTTATACAGTCAGCTCGATTCTTATCCAGAAAGAAATGGATACTCAAAGACCTATCTACTACACCAGCAAATTATTACGAGATGCGGAGATTGGATACAAAAAGACCAAAAAGATGATATATGCTTTGATCATGATAGTCCGAAGACGTAGGCCTTACTTCCAATCTCATACTATTGCAGTATTGACGAACCAGCCACTCGGATCGATATTACAAGGAGTTGATACTTCAGATCGGATTGTCAAATAGACTATTGAACTTGATGAATTTGATATCTACTATCGATCTCAAACTATAGTTAAAGATCAGGTACTAACTAATTTTGTTACAGAATGCACTGTCTCAGATGATGGGTCGATCCCAGCAAGTCCTAAGAGTGATGATTCATTCTGGATTCTACATGTGGATGAAGCCTCAAATTCTCAAGAAAGTAGTGCCGGTTTGATTCTGATTAGTCTTGAAGGATTTGTAACTGAGCAGGCCCTGAGGTTTAATTTTAACACTTCTAATTATGGTGCTGAATATGAAGCCCTAACGACGGATCTCATGATGACAAAAGAGCTCAGAGTCAGAAAATTAAAAACTTTTATAGATTCACAACTCGTCGTTGGCCAAGTCCGAGGTTAATTTAAAGCCAAAGATTTCACGATGGCTCGTTACTTGTAAAATATCAAAAAACTGTCTGAAAATTTTGAAGAGTTTGAAGTGCTCTAAATTTCTAAATCGAAAAATGCCCGGACCGACGCTCTGTCGCACCTCACCATTTCAAATTTTTTCAAACTAAATCAAAAGGTACTGATTGAACAGTTGGATAAGCCAAATATTGAAGTGCTCTCCATATTTAAGGTCGGTCGTGAGCCGAGTTGGATTGATCCCCTCATAGATTATATATCTAAAAGAGTTCTGCCTAATGATCTAACCAAGGTTAGAAGTATTAAAAGACAAGCTCTATGATATGTTCTTCAAGAAGGTCACTTATATAAAAAATTTTACTCTCTTCCTCTACTTCGATGCTTGACACCATATGAAGCTGACTACACATTTCGAGAAGTATATGAAGAGATATGTGGAAACCATCTGGGGGATAAGTTATTTGCTTATAAAGTAATTTGACAAGATTACTACTAGCCAACTATTCAAAAAGATGTAGCTGATCTTGTCAACAAGTGTGACCAATGTCAAAGGTACGCTAATATCCAACATCAACCTGCTGCTGAGCTTATTTCTATTACCATCCCTTGGCCCTTTACAATTTGAGAGATGGAAATACTAGGGCCTTTCCCGATAGCAGTGGGTCAAAAAAAATTTATGATGGTAGCCATTGATTATTTCACAAAATGGATAGAGACAGAACTTTTAGCCCAAATCATAGAGAAAAAGATGCAAAATTTTATCTGAATATTCATAATATGCCGATTTGGTTTACCTCGGATCATCATCACCGACAATGATCGATAATTTGATGATTTCAAGTTCAAAAAATTTTGCTCCAAATTTTATATTGATCACCGACTCACTTCTATCGGACAGTCATAGTCAAATAGTGAGGCTTAAGTAACCAATAGAACTATCCTTCAAAGTTTGAAGACAAGGCTCACCGATGCAAAAGGGTTGTGGGCTGAAGAGTTGCAGAGCGTACTGTGAGCATACCGAACCACATATCGGATTCCTATAGGAGAAACTCTTTTTAGGCTCACCTATGGGACTGAAGTTGTGATTTCAGTTGAAATTAACCTATTATCCGATAGAGTCAGAAATTTTCACGACACAACCAATTCTGACCCATTGAGGATCGACCTGGATCTTCTTGATGAAGTGAGAGAACAAGCCCATATCAGAATGGTAACCTACAAGCAGAGGATCACTAAGTATTACTGTTGTTGCTTAAATCGATCGAGGTCGGAAGGGGACGCCTGGTCCTCATGCAGGGATGCTCGCACTGGAGTGACCTTCAAGACAAAGATGGCTCTGGTTGGAGACTTGTCTTGTAGATCACTCTAGTGCCAGCATTCTTGCACGAGGACCAGGCACTCATCTTCCAACCTCAATCGATTTAAGCAGCAACAAATAGAGGAAGGGTCCACATTTGTATTCATAGCTCAAAGACGGACATGCTGAGCTGAAGTGTTCATGAGGTCTAACCTGTGTATGAGCTGCCCACATCATCTCAGCTGACTTATCTCTTCAACATGCGTGATGGCTATCCATCCCGAATAGATAGGATCTGACGTAACTATCTCCCCTGATCTCGTGGGAGAGATTAAAGGCTGAATTATCTTGCGCAGTTTGACATGTCCAACGATCAAGTAATCTCGGGATCATACAATCTCACAGCTAATAACCCAGCTGTCTGACATCTTTCTATATAAACAATCGAAGCCCCGAAGATCCAGGTAAGTCCAATCAAATTTTTCTTAGAGAATCCGTTGCTACTCTTTTGTCTCTGCTCTTCTAATTTGAGCATCGGAGGGTTCTCGTTAGAGCCACCACCTCCGGTTTGGAACTTATCTTGTAGGTCACTCCAGCGTCAACATCCCGGCACGAGGACCAGACGTCCATCTTCCGACCTCGATCGATTTAAGCAGCAACAGATAGAGAAAGGGTCCATATTTGCATTCATAGCTTAAAGACGGACATCTTTCTAGCTTTCCAATGCCATCGCTTTTCGATAGGCGGCTAGCCAGATTGACAATCAAGTTCAACCACTGGTGCTAGAAATCCTTCTGTTGGCTCAATCGATCATCCCTCCATCGATTCAATCAACTCAGCAGGTGCCTGCCACGGCTGACCAATTCGATCAGCTCTTCCAGTAAGTTCAACATCTGACGACCACAATCCAAGCAGTCCAAACCTTTCTTATGCCATTTCAGGCCACGCCACAGCCTCCCCAGACTGTCCTTACACCTCCTACAATGATGCATCATACAGTTTTCTCGGTAGTGCTGCCTGTGCCTTCCACAGTGGGCCCCCTGCAGAATCCTGCTTTGATTACGGCTCTGTAGCCACCACTTCAACCAGAGCCGCAGGTGGCTTCTTTAAGTCTGGAGAGGTTGACTTATCAAAGTTACCCTAGGGCCTAGCAGCTAGCCAGATGGTGATCTCTAAGCCCACAATTGGGCCATGACTCAACCCCCAAATGCTAATCTCCTCTGCGCTCTGAGGCTGGTACCGTCTATGAAGTTAATTTTGAAAGGCGGTTCCAAGAGCTTGATTAACAGTTGGACTACAAAATAGAAAAGGTCCTCAATAATAATGACTCCTTGGTGCTGTCTTACGAAGGGTATAATAGCCAGCCGCCCTTCGCCCCGAGGATTGTGCAGGAACCACTCCTCCTGTACTTCAAACTGCCTTAGCTGAAGATTTATGACGAAACCATCGACCCCATCGATCATGTGGAGACCTTCAAGGCAGCCATACTCCTTCAGGAAGTATCAGATGCAATCCTCTATCGAGTATTTCCTCCAATCCTTAAGGGGACTGCTCGACAGTGGTACTCAAGTTTGAGGCCGACATTTATCCATTCCTTTGAAGACTTGTGTCGATCTTTCATTGGCCATTTCATCAGCAGCCAGCAACAGCAAAAGCGATTCGACTACCTCCATACCATCAAGCAAAAGAAGGGCGAGTCGATCCACTCTTTCATGAATAGATTTAATGTGGTGATCCTGGAGATCTAAAACCTAGACCAGTTGACCGTGATAGCCGCGATGATGAGTGGTCTGCTGAAGGACTTGAAAAAATTATTAACAAAGACTTATCTTCAAGATCTCTCAGATATGTTTGTCCATGCGGAGAAGTATGTCCGTATGGAAGAGACCTTTGCCAAAGATACTCATGCCGATTCAGCCATGGCGGGACCCAGGAAAGAGCGCCATCCAAGATGAGAGGAGAAAAGCCACCAATGCTCTCGATCTCTGCCCTAAAGGTGGAATGATGGGGGTCAAAATTATCAATCCCGAAGTCCTCCGAGAAGGATTCGATGACCATCACCTCCTAGGCAGTACAATAACCACACACCCCTGACTGTTCTTCGGAGCGAGATGTTGTTACAAGTGAGATCTGAGTTACCTGAGCCTCGACTGATGAGAACAAGATCGGAATGCTGTCGAGATCCGAATAAATACTGCTTTTACCATCGTGACTATGATCACGATACTGAAGACTGCCACCAGCTTCGCACCGAGATCGAGAGGCTTGTCAAGTAGGGATGGCTGAATCATTTTGTATGGAGAGCGGTCCTTCCACATCAAGCTCTGAGGGTTCAACAACCATCCCCTTTGCCTCAATAGCATCTCCTTCTACCTCAGCTGCAGCAAGTGCCAGCGTGACAGGAGCGGCAGGAGGTCGGAGAGCAAGTGGCGGAAGAAGAGCGATCCATCCGAGAAAAAATCCATATGATTACTGGAGGGGCTGGAGGAGGTCATCACCTTCACCAAACGTGATGCAGAGGGTGTGCTCGCCCCACATAATGATGCGATGGTTGAAACAACGAACATCGCTGATTTTAATATATACCATGTCTTTATAGATAATGGAAGCTCGGTAGACATTTTGTATTTTTCCATTTTCACCCAAATAGGGTTTACACCTAGCCAGTTAAGTAGTTCGATATCTTAATTCAGGATTTCTTCGAGAGTTCTGTGACCTCGGAGGGAATGATTAAGTTACCTCTCACTGTGAGAATCCCACCTAAGCGAATGCAATTCAAGTTAACTTCCTGATGGTCAAGCTACCCTTGACTTATGACACCATCCTCAGCCATCCTAGCCTGTGGACTTTAAAAGCTGTCATCTCAAGCTATCATTTGATGGTAAAGTTTCTGACCAAATATGGAGTAAGGTAAATCCGAGGGAACTAAGCCATGGCTCGTGAATGCTTTGCCGCCAAGTTGAGAGCAGAGAATCAGCTGGCCCCGATAGAGATCCAGCCCGAGGTCCCGATAGGGTTGGGTGCTAGGGAGGACCCAATTGACAGATGCCCCCAACCAACCGAGGATCTTTTAGATATCCCATTAAGGAAGGAGAATCCAAGCCAGACGGTGAAAATCGACTCACATCTAGATGAGGTAACCAAATATCGACTAATTAATTTTTTACAGGAGAATGCGGATCTTTTTGTCTGATCTGCTGCAGACATACTCGACACCAATTCTGAGGTGATATCCCATCACCTAAGGGTGGACCCAACCTGTCGATCGGTAAAGCAAAAGGCTCGAGCTATCCTGGACCACTCAGAGGCTTCCAACTGGTGAAACACCTTTTAACTTGGCTTTCGGGACTGAGGCAGTTATTCCTGTGGAGTTTGGACGTCTTTCTCTTAAGGTCAAGGAATATAATGAGGACACCAGTTCGATGTGGACCTGTGCCATCTGATTGATGAGAGTAGGGAACGCACTGTTGTTAGAATGGTTTCCTACTGCTCGTGAGTGGCCAAATATTACAACTCCCGAGTTAAGCCAAAAGAGTTCCAAGCTGGTGATCAGGTGCTACGGCAAGCCAAAATCTCACAGTCTATCGAACAGGAAAAGCTATCTCTCAACTGGGAAGATCCTTACCAAGTGGATGAAGTGGTACACCCAGAAACTTATAGGCTAAAATAGCTTGATGGGACTCTAATTTTCAAGCCATAGAACTCGACAAACCTCCGCATATATTATCGATGATGTAACAATACTTTTCATGAAAATAAAATTTACAGACCCATTAATTTGCGATGGGCGTTCGAGTCCTTCAAGAGTTGCCTCCTGCTACTTAAGATCCTGAACTATAACTACGGTCAACTAATGTGAGGGCTAACTTACCAAACCCTTGAGAAGATCTCGACGACTCTGAAATGGGGCTAACTTACCAGACCTCTGCAGAGCCTGAGTCGCACGAGAAGTGGAGGGAGATCCTTGAGGAAACCTCTGAAGGGATAACTAATCAGACCCTCAGAACGCCATCGAGAGTGCAAGATGCCGTAGGCACAAGCTTGTCGCTGACACACATTATCTCTCATGCGAAGACGAGAAGTGCTAAATGCTGTAGGCACAAGATTGCCACAGACACACAATGTCACTCGTGAGAAATAACTAATCAAACTCTCGGAACGCTGCCGAGAGTGCAAGATGCTATAGGCACAAGCTCGTCGCTGGCACACACTCTCTCGCATGAAGACGAGAAATGCTAAATACCTTAGATACAAGATCACCATCGGTATACACTGCCTCTTCAGAAGAAGAATAAAAAGATGGACAACATATGGCTAGAGGTATTATTTCAACAGTACTCCTTCCGCCTGAGGCATTATCTCAGACTCAGGAGTAGGAGGATAGTGGTGAGATGATTATTATGATGCCTCAGATCTATGGACAGTCGGACTATATTCAAGTTATTCCAAATTGCTCTAAGATCCATAGACGGTTGGACTATATTCAAGTTGCTCCAAACTGCTCTAAGCTCCATGGACGGTCGGACTATATTCAAGTTGTTCCAAACTACTCTAAGATCCATGGATGGCTGGACTATATTCAAGTTATTCCAAACTAAATTCACTTCAATCGAGGTTGTCCTAAATATATTTGTGCTGAAGCTGAGCTAGTTAGAACCTTACTTGTGCTGAGCTGAGCACTGAGCATTTTCTTATGCTGATTTGAGCAATTTGGATCCTTATGTCGAGCTGAGTATTGAGCATTTTCTCATGCTGATCTGAGCTATTTGGATCCTTACTTGTGTCGAGCTGAGCAGTAAGCATTTCCTTACACTGATCCAAGCATCTACTTATGCTGTTCTTTACGAGTCGAGCAAAATTCATAGATACAAATTTAAAGTTGGAATCAAAGCAAAGACTTCTAAAATAAAGTATTCTTTTTTATTCATTAAAGTCTTTACAAAGAAAAAGCCAGTGCTCTAGGTACTTTACAAAGAAAAAGCTGATATTTCGAACACCTTATAAAGAGAAGACGGTTGCTCCAGGCACCATCTTACGAACAAGAGAAGAAAACAAGAAAGGTAAGAAGAAGATGAGGAGAGATGTCCCGCTGCAATCGACGGAGCGTTAGACCAGTCAGGTGAGCTGGTTCGATCTTTGTCCATCAAGGACTTCGCCTCCTCACTGTCTGGATGAGCTGATTCAATCTTCATCCATCGAGATCTTCACCTCTTCATCGGTATCGCCAGCCTATATATCGTGAAGTTCTAGATACGACATTATCCTCAGCAGACGGACCTTACAATCATCAAAGCCCTTGATGAAGGTGGTGGCGGTGACATCGAGCATTTTCCTCCTGAATGCCACAGTATCCTGAAACTCTGTAATGCAGCGCTCTTGAATTGCAGGTGGAATGTGCTCAAGCTGAGGGGGGAGCTTGATCACAACGAGCATAGAAGGGGAGATCCCATGAGAAGAAGATGTGTCGGCCCGCCTAGCTCTCTCCCTTTCACAGGCTAAATACCTCCGATGGGCATCCCTTGCAACGGCATTCTACTCTCTCACCCATTGCTTAATTAACTCCAAAGGTGGCAGGTTCGAAGGCAACGATATGGCAACAGACGAAGAAGGAGACTTCTTGCCATAGAAGGAGAGGTAGAGATCCTTTTGCTCTCTAATTTTCTATTTATAAGTGTTAGCAGCCACATCAATCACCAATCGACGCTTTTCAGGAGTTAATGGCCAAGCAGTTAATGACGTATTTTCTCCAGAGTGGGAATAAATCCCTACGATGCTTCGCAAAATAGAGTATGCCTACGTGGCACATCTTCATAGGCCCCATATCGTCTCCTAGGCATGGCTTTATCAGGTGAGTCATCGATCATCATTTTTCATAATCGTTTGCAGTTAAGGGAGCAGAATGAGATTATCGTTCAATTAAATTTGCTCAGATCGGTATAAGTAAGTTCACATAGCAGAAGAATGACAAAAAAGATTCTACTTATCTTATTTCTTTCAAAATTTTCTTACAATGATCCTAAAGCATGAAAAAGAGAAATACAGAAATCACAGGACGGTGTCTGAAGCTGAGGTGCCGGCCGCTGAGATATCCACCACGGTAGGATCCCAGATTTTATCTAAGAAATTTAAATCTAAATCCAGATATTTGGTAGCAACTCGAGCTCAGATAGACTGCCTTTAAGCATCATAGGCATCGGCGGAATATTTAGCTCTTTCTTTCTCATATTCTTCTGAGGCCCGAAAGTCCTCCACATCCTTAGAAGCAGCCTCAACTGTTTGCTTCTTCTCAACCCCCAGTCGGGCCTTCAGCTCTCTTATTTCCTTCTGCAAGCGAGAGTTCTCCTCGTTAGCAGCCGCGTTCCTCTTCGCCTGAGTTTCGAACTCCGCTGCCTTGTCCTGCAGTCGAGAATTCTCCTCAACAGCCTTCCTCAATATCGCCTCAACATCTTTGGCTCTCCTTTCGGCATCGACTTTTATAGAAACTTCTCCAACCTTCTTCTCGAACTTCTTTTTTGCTCTTTTGAGCATCTCAACTTCGAGCCCAGACTTCTTCGCCTCTTTGGCCAGCTCATGGGAACTCCGCTGCCTTGTCCTGCAGTCGAGAATTCTCCTCAACAGCCTTCCTCAATATCGCCTCAACATCTTTGGCTCTCCTTTCGGCATCGACTTTTATAGAGACTTCTCCAACCTTCTTCTCGACCTTCTTTTTTGCTCTTTTGAGCATCTCAACTTCGAGCCCAGACTTCTTCGCCTCTTTGGCCAGCTCATGGGAGCTTTCAATATACCTATTCAAGTAATAGGTGAGCTAGTAAGTGAAAAAAAATTCATTAGTGATAAATGAGTATACAGTAAGTGCTAAATAGGAAAGCTCCAACATACCTGGATGAGGCAATCTATGGCTCCTCTCCTCATCTCCCTCCGAAGAATACTCAGCAGCTCGTTCACTTCGACAGGGAGGAGCGGTCTGGAGAGTAGCTCGCTCGCTAGTGTGGGATCCCTCAGTGCTGAGGTCTCAAGCTTCAGCTCAGCTGGCGTAATTCCAAACGCACCAGCAATCTCGACTGGTGCCTCATCAGAAGAGGATTCGATAGGGGATGAAGCTGGTCGGATTGGTGAGCTGAGAGGAGCAGATAGGCTCAGAATCACCTCCTTTAGACCTTGGTCTGCATGATTGACCTAGCAGCCTGCAGTAGCTGAAGTGGTAGGCAAGCCGCTTTTCATCCGCGTAATCTCATGGTCTTCTGGCTGAGAAGGTTCAGGCTTCCTGGTCTCCGAAGTCGATTGTGCGGGATCTTTGATTCTGGCAGGCTTGGCACATCTTTTTCGTAGGATTTTTTTCTCCTTTTCTGGCGAGCTTGACCTCTTTCCAGCATCCAGTTCTGCGATTATGGTGATCAAATTGTAAGACGAACAAAATCAGAGGATTTAAAACTAGAATAGCAGGCTCACATACCTTGAGGAGTGACTTGACTGATATCGACATTAAATAGCATCTGAGCCGACAGCAGCTCTTTTAACTCTGAGACCCTGAAGCTCTGCAGAGCTGCCATCTCCTGCTTTAGGCTGTTGTTCGTCGAAAGTTCCTTTAGCGTAGCCTCTCGAGGTTTGCCCTAGATAGTAAAATTTTAATCTTCGCCTGACGTCTGCAAGACAAAGAGAAATCTTGGCTTTCAACTATGCACGGTGGAAGGCACACTCGAAAATGCCAAGAGGAAGCCACCCTTCTTCTTCCACGGAGTCACGTACCACCACTCGCGTGAGTCTGGGTGCCGCTTGAGATTGAAGAGAAAATGAAAGAATGTGATATTTGACACAACCCCAGCTAGCACGCATACCGTGGTGAAGCCGCAGATATACCGCTATGCATTCGGCACCATCGTACATGACGATATTTCAAAGTGTTGGAAGGAGTGCCACAAAAAAGGGATAGAGATGAAGCCTCAGCCCAGCTCAGAAGCACTCCTCGTAGAAGCCCATACGTCCTGAAGGCGGATGGCAGACTCGATCACTTGGCCTTGGGACTTCAAGTTGAAACACGGGAGATATTTGATATTGCTCATGCGGCACGATTATGTCCCGCTCTATCAACTCTGATCTGAAGCCCAACGGCGCAAAGTCAGGCTCCCTAGTGGCCATCTCTCTCTCTTGCAGGAAAGCCATGAAAGGATGAAGAAAGGAATTCACAGTAGAAGGAGAAAATAATCAGAACTCTACAAGGTCCGCATCTCGTTCTATCTGAAAATTTTAAATAACCTCAGACTTTAATGGGACCTCCAAAAGCTGCCTCCCATCGACGCATTAATTGCAGAAGACGTGCATGGACAGAAGACTAACATATGCACGACACGTGAAAACTGCGAATGGATGTGATTGCTGTTGTCGATACGGTAGTTAATACCAATGACAGGCGAATCATACTTTACGTCATTTTCGAAGGAATGTGTGCAGACGTGCGCCAAATTCCTCCCATGCGAATGCAATTCAAATTCAAGTCTTTTCAAAATCTGTATGACAGGTATGGAATTTTGTCCCGGATCAGAATGAGAATTATAATCTTTAGTACACTTACAATTCTAACTACAGCTAGAGCCAGCTCGAATTTTCATCCTTACTTCAGCTCGATTCATGCCTTATTTAAAACACAACACAGGCTAAGTATTCGCCTAGGCTATTACTCTAATCAAGTTTTGTAGTTATAGCCAGAGACCGAGCATATGTTAAAGATTTTGATTCATATATTTAAAAGCGTAATTCATATTTATCAAAAGAAGAAGAATACATCTGTTCTTATAAAGATTCTATTACGAGACCAGGTGCCTCGGATCACAGAGAATAAAAAAAGAAGAGGACATAATCACTCCTCAGGGGGATTATCGGGGCGGTCGTCTGAGGGATGGTATTTCTCAACATCAACGATGCCTTCGGTCTAAATGGCTACATCGATCTTGTCCACCTCATTCGAAAAGTAAGATGTCATCATAAATCTCGATCAGTTATCCAACGACACCATCTGTAAATCTTCATCCAGACAATCAATTTGAAGATGCTTGATGAAGTCAGGAGGAAGGTGCACCTGGACAATGGACTTGCACTTTTCGAAGCCCATGAAGAATGCCGCTTTGCAAGCTTGGGCTATGATCTTAGCCCCTTCCTTCTTCAGCTACTTTCTCCTGCTTTCAGCGTATTTGAGTAAAATCCCTTGATCTATAAATTTGCCCTAGAGAAGTTTATAATTTATCTTTCTCTCTTCCAACCTCTTCTTCAGGATCTCTACCTCTAATCCGATCTCCTGAACTAGAGAGCGGCTCTGAGGAGGCTTGAACTCTCTTGGAAGCGGAGCACCCGTCTCCTCGAAGAGTTCTCTCTCCACGGTTCGTCCTTTCGAAGATTCTGGCCCTCTTGGACAGACCACCACTATGGCTACTTCGAGAGTGAGTTTCAAGGCAAGGAGAACCTCTTTTCACTTCAAGTTTCCTCCTCAGATGCTCCAGGTCATCACAGGTCCGACGACAGTCTCTCTCAGCCTCAGACCTCTGTCTTTCGAGGGTTTTAATCCACCTTTCGAGATCTTCAGCCTTCCTATCGATCCTGAATTTTTGTCATTCGATGACCTCAATCTGTCTTTCGGCCTACCGCAGTTCTTCGTCCCGATGGAGAATCGACTCCTGCACCTCCTGAAAAGCCTCCTCTGTAAAGCTGAGCTCTTTGGTCAGTTCAGTATTATCCCTCTCTAGATGCTCTAACCGATACTTCAACAAGTCGATCTCCTTTTCCATCGTCGGAACATCAAGGTTGAAACTAGTGAGACTCACTAAACATTGGCCCACATGTATAAGGGATCTTAAAGCGTCAGTATATTGCTTTTCCCCCCTTTGTTCGTAGAGGAACAACCTCTCGACTGAAGGTATGACATTCCTCAAGTACTCCACTGCAGATTGGAGGATCTCTCTAACGTATGGAGCACGAGGCATCGGATCTAAGAATCCCGCATGAGAAGTGGATGCAAGAAAGCGCCCAGCAGGAGTCGCCATCTCCAGAGATCCCCCAATCTCCATCGTCGTCATCAGATCATTCTCCAGATTGTTAACCACCTTCTCCATCCATGCTACCTTAGTCAGATCTTTTTCAAAATATTCTTCAGCGCTCATTTCTGATACTGTCTCCGTCGATGCCCCGTCGACTGGAACTTCTCCTGCAGAATTCTGTGTCACAGCTTCCAATGGTGGGACTATAGGCTCAGCAGCAAAAGCGGCATATTTTTCTTCTCCGATCGTGGGTCCTATTTTAGCAACCAAAACTATGACCTACCTCATATGAGTCAGAATTTGCTCAAATCTCTTCACGTGTTGTGAATCCATCTTGCTCTAAGGAAACGTGATGAATAATCAACAGAAAAGAAGATCAGTGGCTATCTGTACCTTCAAAGCACAAATTTAAAGATAGAAGAAAATGAAAGGCTATCGTAAAGTAATTAAAACTTCGAATGGACTGTTGTCTGGATGATCCCATTAGTTATGCCTATCCACATCAGTCGCATTAGGCTGACGTCACACGCTTTAAATACAGAAGGCAGGCGTGAAGGCTGAAGCACATAGCATTGGATCTGAGGTATTTTTTTGGAGTACTCCTTTCGTCTGATTCTCAAACTCAAGAGTAGGGGGATAGTGTTACGATGGTTACCGTGAGCATCTCGAATCAACACTACATCACAAGACATTTCAAGTTTTTGGATCATCAATATGATCGCTGATCGCCGTATGAGCTGAGAACTCCGTTCCTATACTGAGCTGAAGCATCCATGAGGTCTAACCTGTATATGAGCTGCCCACATCACCTCAGCCGACTTATCTCTTTAATGTGCGTGACAGCTGTCCATCCTGAATAGATAGGATCTGGCGTAATCATCTCCCCTGATCTCGTGGGAGCAATTAAAGGCTAAATTATCTCATCTAGTTTGACATATCCAATGGCCCGATAATTTCGGGATCGTGCAATCCCACAGCTAACAATCCAGCTATCCGACATCCTTCTATATAAACAATCGGAGCTTCGAGGACCTAGGTAAGTCCAATCAAATCTCTCTCAGAGAATCTGTTGCTGCTCCTTTGTTATCTGCTCTTCTAACTTGAGTGTCAGAGAATCCTCGTCGGAGCCACCACCTCCGATTTGGGACTTATCTTACAGATCACTCCAGCATCAGCATCCTTGCATGAGGACCAGACGTCCATTTTCCAACCTCGACCGATTTAAGTAGTAGTAATTACAATGTCTGGTGAAGCCGAAGTTATTTGAAAAGGGTGATCTTGTCCTAAGATGAGCTGAAATTTCAAAGTCCGCTAAGCGAGATAAATTAGCTTTCAATTGGGAAGGACCTTATCGAGTCACTGATGTAGTTCATCCAAAGGCTTATAGAATCGAGAATTTAGACAGATCTATTATTTTTCGTACTTGAAATTTTAAAGATCTCAAAAAATATTATCAATAAAAATACTCTAATGAGCTCTTTCTCATATGCCATATCCTTCCATTTATCGAAATTCGATCCTTAAACAGGTAAAGTCCCGAAGGGCACATATATCAATCCGAATTTCAATCCAATAAAGCCTCGAAGGGCACATCTATCAATCCAGATTCCAATCTGGTAAAGCCCCGAAGGGCACATATATCAATCTGGATTTCGATCCGGTAAAGCCCTGAATGGCACATATATCAATCTGGATTCTGATTCAGTAAAACCCCAAAGGGCACATATATCAATCCAGACTTCAATTCGGTAAAGTCCTGAAGGACATATTTATCAATCCGGATTCTGATCCGGTAAAGCCCCGAAGGGCACATATATCAATCCAGATTTCAATCCGATAAAACCCCGAAAGGCATATCTATCCACCCGAATTTCAATCTAGTAACGCCCCGAAGGGCACATCTATCGATCCAGATTTCGATCCGGTAAAGCCCTGAAAGGTACATCTATCAATCTGAATTTCAATCCGATAAAGCCCCAAAGGGCATACGTGTTGATCTGGATTTCAGTCCGATGAAGCTCCAAAGGGCACATAATTTAATCTGAATTTCAATCCAATATTATCACGAAGGACTTGATCCCCCCATCGACTGATGAGTCTTGTATCGAATACGAGATCGAAAAAATTTTACATTGATTTCGAACCGATATAATATTATATTGATCTCTAGAATGAGATTATCTTTAGATTCTCTTGAAAATATCGATCTCCGAATCGAACTTTAAAACTTGATCCATCTGTGGTCATGCAAATAAAGGTACATCCCATCCTTCATTTTTAATTAATTGATGATGGATAAATTTAAAGTTATCAATTTTCGATTCTATTGAATTAGTTATCAGTTTTTGGTTCTGTTGAATTACAAAGATACATGTGATTATTTTATTCTGGCAAGCAATAAAATTTAGAATATATGACTCAAGTACGCTTAAGAAAATATCTCTTGCATTGATATTTAAAGAAGATACAAAAATAAGAACCCATATCGGGTTTACATGTTTTCAAAAAAAAAGAAGACTTATACTAGGTCAGTACATCCAGAGAAGAAGAAAAATTTTCACTAGATGATCATCGATGCATCGGAGCTCTCCTTGGTTGGTTCTTTTTTGGGTTGCTCTGGCTTTCCAATATCAGTAATAGCAGGCCGCATGGCTAGGGTGGACTTCGATTTCTTACCGATCTTGAGAACTTCAACCTCTACTGGAGGCACCATGGATATAGGCTTCGCAACGATAGCTTCTGTTGTTTTCACCCTGGTGGAAGATTGACCAAACTCCTTTGCTGGCTCCTTTGCCGCTTCAGAGGGTGACTTAAGATCCCTAATCACGCCCATCTCGACAACCACTTTTGGAGTGACCTTAAAGATGTCTACCTTGGGATACAACTTTTTGAAAAGGTTGCGGTATTAACTGAAGACGTAATCGTATGCACCTTCAGAGCTCTCGGACACTTGATCCTCGAACTCCTCGGAAGCCTTGTACAATTCCACCACCATGGCCACTTTGTTCTGCTTTTTAATCTACCTCTTCAAAGCCTCGATGGCCTTCTCATGAGCCTCATTGGCCTTCTCTGCCTCTTTAAGCCTCAACTCCAATTTCTTATTCTTCTCTGCAATAGTATGCGAATCAAAAATTTTCTTCTCCTATTCGTTGACTTTCTGCTGAAGGTCCAGTAGATTCTGATTCTTTTCCTTCAGAGCCTTCAGTTTCTCTTCGAGTTGATGTTTGAGTTTGACAGCGAGTTCGGACTCCTTTTTCTTTTCCTCCTGGAGAATGATCAGATTGACATCCATGGCTTCTTTATTCTTGTAGATCATATTCTCATACGTAACCTTAAAATCAACAACGACCTACAGGATAAAGGTTCAGGTCAGTCATTCACCGAAGTAAAAAAAACAGAGAGAAAGAAAAGAAAGAAATACTCACATGCATGAGTTGTTCAAATCAGTGGTTGACGATCTTCTCTGATTTATTCTTGCGATGCGCCTCCAGATCGACGGTCGGTATCATCGATTTGAGGAGATCGCGGCCTAATCGGAGCCGCTCCAGGAGCATCCCCCTTGATCGAGCCCGACGGGGCCCCAAAGATTATGGTCGGCTTGTGCTTGGGCTCTTTGGAAGGCGATGCAGGCCAGGCGTTGTCATCTTGATCCTCACCACAACAGATTAGCAAGGTGGAGGTTCCAGTGACAAAGCCCGAGGAGAATTTTGTTGTCCCCGAGAGGTTTCACTTCTCCCAGAGTTGGTCGGAGAAGGCGTCACTGATGAAGATCGGGATGACACCAAGGCAAGAGGAGATTCTGCACCTTTAACTCTCTTTGGTGCAGGGACAGTGGTAGATGATTTTGGTTGATCCTTCCTTTTTCTCTCCTCCACTTTCGCTGGATTGAACATCATTTCTGCATCAGACATTATGTTTCAGAATAATGAAGACAAAAAAAGAAGGGAGAAATTAAAAAAAAAAATACTTCGATCTTATCTTAAAGAGAGTACAGACCAATATCGACGTCATACAATGCCTGATCGTTTATCAGAGAAGAAAGCTTGGGTGTTTTGGTGATGATCAGAGTTGAATGAGCCACCTCATCCCTGAGGAGAATTTCATCATTAGAATTATGTCAGATGTCCGGATGCCCCTAGGAAGTCCTAAAGCCTCTTGGAATGGGAGTTCGGACAAAGAAAAAATGTCCTTTTTAGTCATGAATTGAAGAGGGAAGGCTAGGTCCAAATTTAAAATTTTTTCAAGGTGAGAAGCACCACCAATCTTTCTCACCCGAATGCCTTTTTTAAAAGGACCAAAGATCTAAACAAGGAGATTCTAAAATCTATATCAAGAAAATTACACATGATGATGAATATTATGATCATCCTAATTGCATTTGGAGTTATTTGAATGGGATGGATCCTATAGAAATCAAAGAAATTGATGAAAAAGAGGTGCAATGAAAACCGCAGATCGGATCAAAGGGACTCATCATAGAAGGCTATCAGCCTTCGAAAAGTTCAAAGACTCGACCTTCTAAATCTGGCACTATCATCTTATACTCGTCAGGTATGTCGTATTTGTCCCTAAGGATTATGAGGTTCTCCTCAATCAGAATAGATCTTTCTATTTCTGGACCAAGGTATTCTGTGAGACCATGCACAGAAGGTTCTGCATTGTGATCCAAACTCCCCTCACTTATAGAACCAATTTCAAGATCCTCCGAGGTGGATTTCCTACCTCTATGGCCAGTAAGGGCTGGGTCGACCTACTATGTGGGTCACCTATGGTCTCCTTCCCCTTTCTACCTCTCTTGGACATGTTTCTCGAAGAAAAAATATGAGGAAAAAACAAAAAGAATCGAAAGAGAAGGAGGGGCTTCTTTACGGTTGAAAGAGAACAAGGCTGAAAGAGAACAAATGAGGGAGGATTGATACCTAAGAAAGATAGATGAAATCCTCCCAAGAGATGAATAGTGGACTCCTCTCCTCCCGCTTCGGTGAAGCTTCTCGCTATCTCCGACGATCGTTCGACGCTGAGAAGTCTCTGAAAATATTTTGGCAGCACCTTCGCACAGTAACAGCAGAAATGAACACTAACCGAAGGGCAAAAACCTTTTATAGGCGAATCAACGATCTGGATTAACTGATCTTCTTGTCGATTTGTGACATCTGATGTTAATCCGATGCTCGATCAGACGGCGGTTAGGTACATCTCCCTCAAATTCTATCACGACGAATCGATCCATGCCCAAGCTAATAAGCCAATCAGACATTGACAGTTGTCGCATTCTTATTTGATATTTTTAAATCGTCTGACCAAGCAATGATGATAGAAGATTTGATGGATCATTTTTTGAAAGGTCAAATCTCTTCTTTTTCAACCAAGTAATTAATTTTTATGCTCTCGAGGTGCAGCATATTTATTCCAAGCGGTGGCAACATCAGTCCGAAAAGTTTCAAGGTAAAATGCGGAGATAAGATCTCTTGATTGATAAAAAAATCAAGCTAAAAATCAAATATAGAGATAAATTCTTCTGGTCAATAAAAATCGGACAGAAAATTTAACTGCGAAGATAAGATCTCCTGATCGAACGATCGAGTCAAAATTTAAGTATGGAGACAAGATATCCTGATCGATGAAAAATCAAGCCAAAAATCAAACATAGAGATAAGATCTCCTGATCGATAAAAATCGAACCGAAAATTCAAGTGCGGAGATAAGATCTCCTGATCGGTAAAAAATCGAGCCAAAAATCAAATGTAGAGAAAGAATCTCTTGACCGATAAAAATCAGATCAAAATTCAAGTGCGGAGATAAAATCTTCTGATCGGTAAAAAATCGAACCAAAAATCAAATGTAGAGATGAGATTTTCTGATTGGTGAACGATCGAATCAAAAGACAAATTGAGCCAGAAAAGGCTAATCCAAAAATAAGATATCCCAATTGATAAAATCTGATTTTTATGGCAGACGCTTTCCAAATTGATTAAAATTCTACTTTATGAAGATACTCTTACTTTCTAATTTGATCAGAAAATTATCATCTCGAATATAGAAAGTGAGGGGCAAAATATCGGTACACTAAACCAGCCTCGAGACACGTGGCATCATCATACGGGATCAAAGAAATATCAATCTTAAAACGTCAAATCCTGATATACCAATTTACCTGTTGACAGATTCAGCTCGGTATTTTACTGATCTAAATAAAAAACACCCTTATATTCTATCCGAACAACATCTCAACTGATAAAAAAATATTTAAGTCGGATATCTATCGATTTGAACCTTGATGTCTTCTTTATCCGGGATGAATGTTATAATATCTCTATTTCATTCCGATCATCTACCGAAATAAGTTACTATTGTGATGAATTTAACCATTCTGCAAAATACCCACAATGACTTCCTCAATTAGACCACAGTTAGCCACAATCTTATGTCCAGCTCATATGCACAGCTGTATACCAACTCACTTACAGATGGTCTCTAACCACCTAACAAACTCCTTTAACGGTCTAACAAATTTTGAAATGACCTCCTCAACCCATCTATAAATAAAGGATCAGAGATCCTCCGACGATAAGTTCTACTCTCAAAAATTAAGAAAAACTCTACTAGTAGAAAATTAAGCCAGACTCTTAACTCCTACCCAGTTCTCCTTCAGTTTCATTCAATTTCTCTTGCTCTTCCACTCTTTTTCACCTCTATTTTCTAGATTCGAATTGACTTAAACATCGAAGGATCAAGAACCGAAGTATCCCCACCTAGTTTCTTGATTGATTTTGCAGATTGAAAGAATTTTCATTAGATCGCAAAAATTGCTTTAGCCTAATTTCATCCAAATCGATCCACTTTACTCCGGATTTCGAAATCTGCAACAACATAATCTACTACCAGTTTTTCTGAATTTGTTGTCAGCTTTAGACGGCAGCATCTAAATTGCACTGCACTTACGGTCCTTGCCAAGCATCCATTTCTAACAAATGCATGAGAAGCATCCCATGAATTTCAGAACCCGGAATTACCTTTGGCTTGCGGCTCTGCTCAGCAATCTACAAACAGAGAGCATGAGGACTGAGGCATTCTATAAAATGGACGTGGACCATTGATTGGCTAAAGAACAGGTTGCACATGCCTGCTAGTCTAACAAGATGAATCAATCAGGAAAACCCATTTGGGCCTGCAATGATTGATGCAAAAATTCTCAATAAAGATCAGTAATAAGCACATCACTTCAGTTTTCTTATTCCCCTTGGTGCAAAACTTCAGAATGCTTCAAGCTATTTTTCTTAAGTTCAAAGGTAATGCAGCGAACCTACAAAATAAAAGAAAGAAAAGGTATGTTGTTACCAAAACAATCCAAACATCAGCGTTGTTGATCAAGAGTTAAACCGCTTAAATGGAAAGTGAAAGCAATTGCTACAAGGATGAAGCCAGCATGAACTCCAAAGAAATCCTCTATTATCATGCACCAGGATAGAAGCCTCATTGAAGTGTGGGAACATCACAATACAACAACGTACCTTACTAATTTTTATTAGTGAAACACCACTCAGCTCCTTTGCTTCCTTAATCTTAAATATACCTTTTCCAATGCACCACCATCAAAGCACTTCTCAGAACCAAAGTGTCAATAAGTTTGGGTTTTCAGTCCTGATAGTTTGCATGATCAGATGGAAATTCAGAATTTCTAGCTCGGCGATGCCGATGAGCTCTCCTGTGGGAACGCATCTGTCTTCTAGGATGTGTTCTCATGTCGTCAGAATGAGCGAACTCCATGTCACTATCTGGATAACCAAAGACACAGTCCAACGGATCTGCAGTCATATCTCCACCTAGGCTCCTCTGGAAATAAGGGAGGATAAGTACTATACAAACTAGAGAATCATTCTTCTAGATTTCCACAGTAATAACAAAATTCATGTTGAGAAGTGAGCGTGCAGTTAGGCAAAGCAGTTATTTAGAAGTTCTATGATCAGTTCAAGCTTCAATTTAATATACTTACAGTGGAGTGTCTCGGTTGTGTGTCAAGTTTATCAAGATAGCTGCTATCCTCTGGACCTTCTGTCTTTTGAACAGCACTGTTGTCCACATAGAAATTCCGTGATCGCCACCTGAGAAAAGGTTTATCTGGATTTAAGTCATTAAATACTTGCTCTGGGTAGAAATGTTTTTTTACAAGCTGCACCCTTGATAAGTTATCCCTGTGTTTTGTCAATATTCTGCGATCAAAGAGCAAAACCAGATCATAAATTAGATGAGTGAATGAAAGTTCAGTTATCTCATGAGACCACAAGTAGAAACCATTAGAATTGATTGACAACTTTATATGAATCATGCGGTGAGATTGAGGATTTACATATTTGCCAACTCCCTCTGCATGCGACTTCCTTCAAACCCTAGAATTTGATCAAGGCATGAGTTTAATGACCTGTCAAATCTCCACATTCCCGTGAGCATGGCAGAGCCTACAATACAGCCACTCAGTAGTTCAAATCGCGCATCTAAAAATTACTAAGGAAAAAGAGCTCAACATGCAGGAACAGGGGGCTATTGTTCCTTTGGGACAGAATGTAGAGACTACCAAACTCCACAATTAATAAGCCTTGACGAATCTCATTACCACAGCATAGAAAATTCCTTCCACATTAAGGTTTGAGACAATGACTGACACCAATGTGAAAAGTAAATGTATTAGCCACACTCAATCATGAAATCAGGTTACTTGGGTGAGTCCAACTTTTTCTACTTATAACCTAGGCAATAATTTGAACTAAGCATCCCTATCTATGTACAAAAATTTGTTTTGCCACCCTGCTGAGACTGACAGCAATGAATATGCTTGCATTTAACTTTGAACAACTGTTTGCAGCAGAACATGTGTCTGCAACTTACCTACGGAAATATTGAACCTCTGCCCACGTGTTAGTCTCCTGGTTGCTGCATTGTAGTGAAGTATTCCATAGCAAGTATTTGAGGTTAGAGAAAGAATATATACATAAACGTTCATACAATTGACAATAAAATAATTATATATGTAAACAAACATATATAGCTATTTTAACTTTAATCTATAAGAATTATTACATATGCATGTATGCATACATATAAGCAGCACCATATTTTTTATTAAAAAAAAAAAAACTAGCA
The DNA here is from genome assembly GCF_000442705.2 of Elaeis guineensis. Classification (NCBI taxonomy): domain Eukaryota; kingdom Viridiplantae; phylum Streptophyta; class Magnoliopsida; order Arecales; family Arecaceae; genus Elaeis; species Elaeis guineensis. The sequence goes on from NC_025995.2 coordinate 6,425,628, forward strand.
ACAAAGATCAAATACAACTTTACCAAAATATGATTATTACATACAAAGCATTGTATACAGACAGGGACTTAACCACAAGTTCAGAAAACCCAAAAAGCGGGACCCAGCATCAAGCTATAGACATAATAATAGCACCAAGCATGGGGAGGAAAGGAAAAACAACATAAATCAGACAAGGCTCAGCACTACCATTATGATGATGAGTATCAAAACACTCAACTGGATAATCATACTGCTACACACTTAACTATATAGTTCATATATGGTAATACATATGCATATCTATTTTCATAAGTATACTTATTTATATCAAACTGTTAAGCTAGGTGCATCTAAAAAATTATACACTGGGACAAGAGAGGAGAGGAAAGGAACCTCCCTGCTATTAGGCACTTCCATACCAGCATCACTCCATGTTTTGAAGCAAATTTTTCACATCATTGCATTCATCATCTACTCCTTTGCTTCTTCCTTCATTTCCCTTCATATTTCTTCCTTGATCTTTCTTTTCCCTCCATTTCTCTAGTAAAACCTAATTTAGTTGCATTTCTTTCTTCCCCATTGTCTTTTTCCTTTTATACTCTTCTCATGCTCTTTTGTCTCATATTTTGTACTGTATTGTCCCTTTTCTTTTTGCCCTTTTATTTTGTTTCTCTTCTTTTCTCCTTTTTCCTTTTCTCCACTGCTGCTCCCGCATTTCCTTCATCTGCCATTTTTTCTCTTTTACTCATCATTCTTTTTCCTTTTTTCTTTCCTTCGCCTAAGACCCGGATGGAGGGATAGTTCATAAGGTCCACAAGCCAACATCTACAGTTGACCAATAACTCAACAGTCCAGCTAGTTCAGCAATTCAGGGCCTTGCAGAACAGATGACCTCTCAATTTTTGCCCTTCATTGCCCACTTGGCCAGAGTAGGCTCTTGACCTTTCAAATTTTTGTCATTGAGTTCAAGACATGATTCAATCATAGCATGCCAAGGAACCCTACATAATCAGTACCCCAATCGGTTTTTTTTAATTGACCACCAAACAATGGGTACGTTAATGGGAAGAATGTGTATGAACTCCTAAAATAATCTGATTAGAAGGGGAAAAACAAGATTATCAACTCTCTTTCCCTGTTCAGCCTGTGGAAGATGGGTTATTAATTATCTCCAACCATGAATTTCTGAACCACAAAGACTGATAATGAAGCACGTAATACTAAAAGAACAAGAGAAACTACAAGAAAACCTTTGATAGGGAGAAAAAAGATTCTCTCATTCAATGGAACAAAATTTCCATGGAAATAATTACCCTTCTAGAGTAGATTATAAATGCTGCTGGCACATGCAGCTACAAGAAAATCCAGGCCTTTTGAAAGCCTACTGCAGATGTTGACACAAACTATCTCAAAGCTCCAAATTGAAGCCCACTTAAATTTAGTTTCTTAAACAAACTCTGATGAGTAAATTATTCTAGCCTCTCCAAGCACTTTATCATCTAATATGTACCTACATGTGAAACTTTAAGTTACATGAACCAGGAGAGGTATCACAAGTTGATTTGGACACAACGCACAGAGCATATTGTTATAGTTAATAAATAACCATAAAGAATAACTTCCAGAAGTAACATTAGACAATGCTATTAATTTTTTAATTCAATATTTGCAAGCTTACAAAAGGATCACAGAACTATATAATAAGAAATTGTATAGAGAGGATGAACGTAGCGATAGACAATTCTACAATAATTATTAAGCTCATAGCCCATTAGCATATGAGAATGGGAGTAAATTGAATTCCTAGAGCAGCACGTAACCAAGATAAAAGCCTTCCACAATCACATTACAAGTCCCCTGTCTTTCAATTAATAGCTTTGTTTTATGTCTTTAAGGAATCTGGTTTTGGGCTTTAACTTCAAATATTTATCTAGAGAAATTTAAGTGTTATGCTCTTTTAGATTGTGCAATGGGCATGTCACCTTTCTCACAGAGGTAATGGAACATTATAAAATAATATTGCCCAATATTCTGAAAATATTACATGTCATTTCAAGTTTTCAACCATAGGCACACTCCCAGTCAATTATCAAACAAGACATTGATAACTGACACTAACCTTTTATGCTTATTGAGTCACACTACATGTTCACTTTACTTTCTTTTTCTTTCTTTAGATTTTATATTCAAAGGCATAAGAGGGAAGATGAAACATAGGAAAAATGAGATCATGCCCTTCTTCAAGATCATAAAGGTGACAAGGATCCTGATTGAAATCACAAAATGCAAAGCAAACAAAGGTTTGACACAGAAAAATGGCAAAATGTGCATGGCATCGTGGACTCAAACCAAACTTTGGAAATAATATAGAGTATTGGCCAAAAAAACATTTTGTGTGGAAATTGTATGGTTTTCACAAGAACTAATGAGTTAAGGGCCTGTTCTTTTGAGGGAAAAAAATTTACCCAGGAATTTGTATTTTTCTGGATAAGTATTTTCCAGACAACATTTAAACAGAAAAATAATTTACCCATGTTCTTTTATGCATTGGAATATGGCTCGAAAATCTGTTATCCATATTCTTTTGCATTATTAGTTTTCTTGGATAAATTGCCAAGATCTATCCATATTTTTCATAATACCTTTTATTATATAAATATGATAGTATAATATGATATATTATATTATAATATATTAATATATTATATTATTTTATTGTTATATATTATATGATATTATTATATATAATAATATGGTACAATATAATATATCATATTATATTATATTATTATTATGATATACTATATTATAATATATTGTATTATTATGTTATTATCATGATAATAAGATTAAGGATATATTAGGAATGAAATAAAAAGGTTATTTTTTTAGTTGATCAAAAATGATTTAGCCATCCCTTAGGTGGGTAAGATTTTCTTCTATTTGATGGATAAATGCTATCCATGAGAAAATAACTTATCCATCTTGAAAAGTATGAGAACATGAGTAAATTGATCAATAGAAAAATTGACCAACTTTTCCATAATATTTATCTACCAAAGAACAGGCCCTAAGGATAATGCCCACAATATGAATGCTGGGGTAAATAACTGTTGGGTGCATGTAAGGGGTGAAGGAATATGAAGCTTTGTAATTTTTCAGATCTTGAATGAGGCAAAATGTAATAAGTGCTCATTTTTTGGCCGCATGTATCAAAGTGCATAATGAAGTTGATGAGAGGCGAGCAAATTTCTATTTGGTTCTCATCCAATATTGGATGGTTATACACACTATTATCTCAATAGCAAGTTGAATCATTTGGTGCTATGTAAAAGTCAAATTTTATGGATCACCACTTAAAAAGGAGGTAAAGACATCCTTTTTGTATCACCTAGTTTCCTATAAAGAGTAATGTTTAGATTTGCTAAAGAAAGGGAAGTTCTGAAAATGATATTGACTAAGGAATAAAGAATGAATTGAATAAGACAGTGATGACATGGTTTCCATTTATCCATGATATTGCTATTAAAAATTTAGATGCATTCTCTTTTTATCAAGATATTGGAAGTTACAAGTAATACATGGTAGGCTTGCATTGAAAGTGAGAAATTTCTACAGTCAGGACCATCTCAGGCTACTCATTTCAGCATGCATATCACATAGTTTTGGTTGTCAACCGTTTGTCAATCCAAACAAATCATAGCATCCTCATTTTTTTCTGAGTCTTTCAAGGATCAGTTTTTTAAATACAATATTTTATTGGTCAAAATTGTTGTAGACAAAGACAGGACTACATCCATGAAGACCACAAAAATGCAATTCCTAAACATCACAGAACTCCTTAAAGTGAATCAAATGAGAATCATCAAGCCCTAGACATAAACAACCATGCACCACAAAACCAATGCCATTTCAACATTTCATTGAACAGTTTATTATAGAGTGAAAAACTGTACTATTTGTAATAAATCCTTATAACAATACTGAAGCTGCTTTTGGTTTTTCCAGGAGCTCTTCAAGAAGCCCTCCCATGGAATTGCTTTGAAGAGAAGCACTTCACCAGCTTGCTTTTGGGTGAACACATAATGCAAAAGCAGTTTTAGGCATAATTGGTTTCATTAGATGTTTTTGGTGTAATTGCTTTCACTCAGTTAGTATATAATTCTGCTAGACTTGAATTCATGTAAGTTAAGATTTTGGTAAGGATTAAGAACTTGGAATTGACCCACAGGATTACACGTTTGGGTTAGGGTAGGTTCCATGATAGGTTGGACGAGAACATCAAATCCATTTGCCTATTACAAAATTTTACTCTTGAAAAAGAGGAATTCACTATTTTCAGGTAACAAAAGCAGGTGCTTCAAACAAGCTAAGACCAGAAGCTTATCTTCTAGCTTCCCTTAATTTAGCAGCCTTTTGACTTCCACTCATCTGAAAAAGCACTTCCCAGTAGGCACTACTGAACACTTTATTTTTACAATAAAGTTTTAATTTTGCTTTTTTTTCCTGTTAAATTCAGAACTGTAAATGAACTTCTTAAGAAATATTTCAAACATCCCCACTCTCAACTAGTAGGAACTTAATAACAAACCATGCTAAACTCTTAAATGGATCCCCCAAAATCAGGTTCTCCGCCACCTTTCTGATGTTGTCTCATAATTTCACCCTTTTTTCCCTCTTTGATTGGTCACAAGTATGTTTTTCCTTTCTCCTTGAAATTACTTATCAAAATGTTTTACCACCAAGTCTTCAGTCAAGAAAAAGGAAAAAAACATACGTGATACATATAAAATATGCATCACTTCCTATTACCTTCCAGCTCATATTCCATACTAGCCAACTTACCAAAATAACTCTCTCTAGGGGTGGCAACTGGTTGAGTCGGTTAAATCATTAGATATCAGTGACCGGGTGTTGATCTCATCCTGACTCTGATATCAGCAGGTCTCTCTCTCTCTCTCTCTCTGCTAGCTCTCTCTGCTCACTCTACACTATCATTATCGAATGCAGGCCCATCTTTTCTTCAACATATAATGATAACAACATTTTTACACATAACACCAGTATATTGAGATACTACTCCTTATTCAACCCTCAATTTCGAAGGTTGCTTGAGATTCTATGACAAAAACCCAGAGTCGAGTCATAGGTCATCAACAGTAGTAAAATTAACCTTAAAAAAAGTGCATCCTTTTAGCAATTCTTCAAGCACTGAAAGTAACTTCAACCTAAAGACTAGAACTTTGCACACTATCCACCAAAAGGTAAGAAAAGAAGAAGCCTATAACACTAAATGTGCACAAGGGAGTAATTGGAATGCATCCAGCAATGAGTAGAAAACAGAAGCAATACCAGTCCACACAACGGCCGAAGAAAAGCAGGCCCCGAGCGTGAAATTGCGAATGGCCCTCGCCTTGCACGTCTGAAGAACCAGCTCCTCGCCCGCTGTTATCTTCTCCTGCAAGCAAGCAAGCACATTCCACCATTCAATTGCTCATTCTTCATCCAGAAATCCATCCGCCATTTACAACTTGATTGACAGTTTAAAACCCAATTCAAAATAATAAAAGTTTTTCAAGAATGAAGGTTTTTTTTTTTTTTCATGAAAGGCGGAGATTGAAACCCTGATACGAGATCAAAATGGAGAATTTGGGAAGAGAGAAACCCTAGAAATTGGGGATATGAGAACGGTGGGGATCTCACCTTGTTGGGTTTGGAACGGAGGACGTCCTCCAACTCGACCAGAACATCTCCCATTCCCTTCACCGAGAGAGAGAAAGGGGGGAAGGGAGGGAGGGCTTTTCTTTTTGTTCAGATTTGTATCACGTGATGACGATGGGTTTGTGACGCGACCGCCTCTGCGGGTTCGTTGGATGGATGGTTCCAATGAAAAAAAGCTTATCGGGTTTCTGAACGTAGAATGGCTTTGCAAATGATCAGGTTGATCGTTTATCAAAAAAAAAAATTTGCAAATGATCAAGTTGATCGTTTATCCAAAAAAAAAAAAAAAAATCAGATTTACTGTGTCCCGACACGACCCTAACCCAATACTTCTTGAAGACCCATCAATCGAATCAGGTTAAATATTGAAGCCGATTTTAATAATAGGTTGGATCCTTTTATGCAATCAGACCTGCCCTGTATAGCATCTGAGCCTAATTTGAATAAACAAAAACTAAACCCGCATCAACCCGGACCTGATCTAGTTCGACTTGAAAACTTATTCAAATTAATTCAGCAATCTCATCTATGACTGCAAATAGGTTGGGTTGACCCATGATCTAACCCGACCCACTTAGATCCGATCAGACCTATATTAAAAGACCCATGGGACTGCAATGGAATTTAAAATTGAACTTGTTCCATTTTTCAAGTCAGATCTGGGTTTACTAAATTTGGATCCGATCCGACGCAGTTCAACCCGCTAAGTTTTATGGGTTGGTTTGGATCTTCTGCTTAATGACTCGATCCGATCTAACTCGATTTGAACTCAGAATTGGATCCAAACGACCGAATCTATACCATAATGCCGACCCGTTAGTACTCACCATCCAAACATGATAATCGGAAATCACTCTCCTCTTAATCTCTCTACTCTCTCCCAAATCACTCTTCTTACTCTCCTTGTCTCCCTGTGCCATTTTATTCCTTTCCGAACAATCTCCACTGCAAATCGCTCTCTTCGCTTAGTCATGGACTGTATCTATAGGTAAACCGACTATTGTGGGGGTTATACTATCTTAGTTGATATCCTCGAGACTCATGCTCAAGAGCTCTCGGATCGATAAGAATACCTATGTGAGCCATGACTGTGGACCTCTTTAAAAATCTGACCTCATCAAAAGGCCGACCTCATCAGGAGGCCAACCTCATTAGGAGGCTTACCTCATCAGAAAACCAACCTCATCAGGAGGTTGAGCTTATCAAGAAGCTGATGTGATCAGAAGGTTGAGCTCATCAGAAAGCCGATCTCATCAAGAGATTGAGCTCATTAGAAAGCTGAGCTCTTTAGAAGGCCGATCTCATCAAGAGGTCGAACTCATCAGAAAGTTGATCTCATCAGGAGACGGACTTCATTAGAAGGCCGATCTCATCAGAAGATCGAGCTCATCAAAAAATTGACCTCATCAGAAAGTCGGTCTCACCAGAAAGCCGACCTTTGGCTATATGGCAGTATCAGTTAAGATTGATTTGCCGATCTACTTAGCTAAGATCGATAAATTACTGATCTACAGGTGAAACATCGTCATGTTACATCAGCTAGTCTAAAGGTTCACCAAAGCCACTTTAATCCAGATTGGATGATTACCGATCTACCAATATGATGTTCAATTCCCAACAAGGGGACATCAGATTTGACCAACCTTATTAGGCTCAATCGACCTGCTCAATTTATACTAACGAGATATCGATTTTAGCGGACCTCTCACTCAACCAGCAAGGCTTCAAGTCAATTATCTTCCAATACATTACAATTGTGCTACAGCTAGATTATAGCTATACTCTATGTGAGAGAATGACAACCCACGATCTCCTGGTCATTTTGTTATAACAAACTAACGACCTAACAAAATGATCTTCCAAATCAAGCGGTTACTAACTGCCCAACAAACTCTCTCTATGGTTTAACAGCTAAGTAACCTCCTACATATAAAAGAGGACTGGGTACTCTTTAGAAGGTAAGTCTAAATCATAACTCATAGAGCATAGACTCTACTAAACTCTTTTTAATTCTCCCATTAAAGAGAATTTGAGTTCTCTCCATTTCAATTTTTATTTCTTGCTCTTTATTTTTTTATTTTTCACCATCTGTTCTCAAGACCCCAGCTTACTTAAGCATCAGAGGATCCTAAATCAGAAGGTACCCCACCAATCTTAGAACTTTTTTTTTGCAGGTTCACTCATGGCCTACAACGATCTAGTCTTCAGCAGCACTCCAGCTCGATCCAGCATCGATCATGCCTTCCCCCTGAAGCCTTGTAGCAATAGATTGGCACTAAAGGAAGGACTTTTTATCCAAAATTTTATGAAAAATAGTAAATCAGAGAGGATAAAATAATTCTATGCCTTCATCATCTTCTTCAGAGGCATGCCAGAAGCAGTCCCATCTTCAGTGTGGTAGATCCACAATAATTTAATCTTTTAGTTCAACAAGTCCAAGCTCTTACTATTGTGATACAATAGCTTCAACGTACCACAGAACAACAATGAGAGAAAATTTTTTTAATAAATTCTATCTCAATATAGTCAACAACCAATCCCTAACAATCAGCCTATTGTTGGGATCATTAACACAATTTCAGATCTTGGTGGAGATCAGGGGGTAGCTGAGAGTCCTCCGAAAAGGTAGGGATGGCACCTTTAGTCTCACATTTATTGTGACTCAAGAGGAAGTACGGTTTATATGGATTAAAATCTGTTGCTCCTAGATTGATTTTGATGATTACAAAGCAGATTGAAGGGATACAAATAATTTTTAAAATGAAAAAGTCCTTATGCTCTTCAAGGGCAAAATCGTAATTTCACTAAAATCCTGATTTGATAGTATCATTTGATAGAACAAATGATTTGTAAACTATTGGTAAAAATTTAATTATTTTTAGACTTATATTTTTGAAGTTATGAAGGTTTGAATTGCATGAGTCGACTCATGAGTCAACTCATGGCACTATGAGCTGATTGGCACGCAAAAAAATTTCCATGGCACGCTGGATTTTTGGCTTGGCACGACCTGTGAGTCGACTCATGAGTCGACCCACAAGGCATGAGTCGACTCATGAGTCGACCTCTGCTGATTTGGGCCAAAAAATCCAGAAAATCATGTTTCTGGTCTTTGCAACAGAAGTCGACTCATGAGTCGACTCCTGAAGCATGAGTCGACTCATGAGTCGACCCCTGCGATGGAAAATGTCAGCAACGGCTATTTTTTTGCCCATTTTAATTACCTTTTTTGCTTCCTAAAATTGCTCTAACGGCTCTTTATCTGCCTAAATTATTTTCTCTTGATTCTTATTGCTATAAAATGCTTCAAATGGTGAAAGAAATTGCAGATCAAAAAGGAGAGATCAAACCTATATACAAAAGGATCCAAAATCCACACGAGAAAGCCTGAGATCAACGAAATACCCAAAAGAAAAAGAGAGAGGATCCACAATATACAAGAGAGATTGTGAAAGAGATTCAAGAGCTTTCAAAGAGAGGATTTGTCACGCCATTGTTTCAACCTTGATCAAGAGATCTTTCAAAGCCTTCAAGAAGTCCTCAATCAAAGATCATCTTCTTCTCAAGCATTCATTCAAGCGTTCATCCACCTTGAGAAAATCCAAAAAGGGTTTCTTCATTTGAGTAAAGTGTTTTTATTGTTCATTTAAGGAGCTGTTATTGTATTAATTTGTGCTCTAAATTTTCTTACTCTTTGTAAGTAATTGTTCTTGTTTTTGGAGGATTTCCAAAACAAGAAAAGGTTGATCCGAACCTGAAATCGGAGTGTTTTGGATTTACTTGTACCCGAAAAACAAGTAGACTAGCTTGGGATAGCTAGTGTCGGAGTTTCTGACGTTTTGTATTCGGGTTGAATACAAGTATAGTGGATTGAAATTCCCAAGTAGGAGCTTGGGGAGTGGATGTAGGTGCAAGGTTGGCACCGAACCACTATAAATCCTTGTGTTTGTGGTGTGCTTTATCGCTTCACTTTATTTCTTTATTATATCCTTGCATTCCTGCTTTAGGTAATTAATATTGAATTAAAATCTTTGTCTTGTTCATCATAAGAAATTAATTAAGTCTAAAATTTTTAGAAACCCAATTCACCCCCCCTCTTGGGTTGCATAGCTGGGTAACAAGTGGTATCAGAGCCCGGTGCTCTAGCCCTTCTTTGATCTAACAATCAAAGAGCCAAAGATCTATGGCAACCCATGTCGGTACTTGTCTAGCCGAGGGGCAATCTACAAACCGACCTCTACTTTTCAATGGGTCTAATTACACCTATTGGAAAGCTCGGATGAAGATATTCATACAAGCACTCGACTATGATATGTGGAGTATCATAGTGAACGGTCCTCACACACCCACCAAGATTATAGATGGTGAGGAGTCAACCAAACCCGAGAAAGAATGGGATGAGGTTGATAAGAAATTGGCACAATTAAATGCCAAAGCCATGAATGTTCTTTATTGTGCACTAGATGCAAGTGAATTTAATCGCATTTCTACTTGTGCATCTGCTAAAGAAATATGGGATAGGTTAGAAGTAACCCATGAGGAAACAAATCAAGTAAAAGAGTCTAAAATAAACATGCTTGTACATAAATATGAATTGTTCAAAATAGAGCATGATGAGTCCATAACTGCTATGTTTACTCGGTTTACTGATATAATTAATGGTTTGAAGAGTCTTGGCAAATCTTATACTAATAGTGAGCTTGTAAGGAAGATTCTCAGGTCATTGCCAAGAACTTGGGAAGCCAAGGTGACTGCCATCCAAGAAGCAAAAGACTTGAACACTCTACCTCTAGAAGAGCTTCTTGGATCCTTGATGACTCATGAACTTAGCATGAAGTAACATCAAGAGGATGAAGTCAAAAAGAAAAGAACCATTGCCCTCAAATCCACAACTTCGCTTGATTATGAAATGGATGATACTAAAGATGAAGAACAGGATGAAGAGATGGCACTCATCACCCGGAAATTTAAGAAGTTTCTAAGAAAAAAGAAACAGGGGATGAGAAAGAAGTTCACAAAAGGAGAACAAAGCAAAGAGAAAGAGAAAGATCAACCCCTTATATGCTACGAGTGCAAGAAGCCGGGACATTTCAGATCCGAATGCCCACAACTGAAGAAAGGTCCCAAAAAGTTCAAAAAGAAAGCAATGATGGCGACTTAGAGTGCGAGTGATGACTCAAGCTCCGACGAGGAAACCTCAACAGAACAAGCCAACCTGTGCCTTATGGCACACGAAAATGAGGTAACTTCTGAATCCACTAGTGAATTTACTTTTGAAGAATTGCATGAAGCATTCTATGATTCAATTGATGAATTAAAGAAACTAGGGAAGAAAAATAAAGAACTGAAATTGGAAAATCAGTCCTTAGTGAAACAAGCTGAAAACCTTTCAGTTGAAAAATCCACCTTAATTCAAGAGAATCAAAACTTAAAGAATGAAATTAACAAGCTGAAACCTATAGTAGATAAGTTCACCTTAAGTTCAAACAAATTAAATATGATCCTTGATAATAAAAAGCTATATATGATAAGGCTGGACTTGGCTATAAACCTCTGAAGAAACAAAAATTTCTGAAGGATATGTATGTAAATTATTCAAGTAACAAGTCTACAAATATTACTTGTTTCAAATGTGGAAGAATAGGACATAAATCATACACATGTCTTATTAACAAATATGCAAACACAAAGAAAATATGGGTTCCAAAAGGAATCATTTTGACTAACCTAAAAGGACCCAAGAAAGCTTGGATACCTAAGACAGAAACTTGACCTTTGCTTGCAGGTGTGTCTAGCATCCCAAGAAGGAAACAGAAAATGGTATCTTGACAGTGGATGCTCGAGACACATGACTGGTGATGAATCACAATTCATCACGCTTGATGCTAAGGATGGAGGGATGGTCACCTTTGAAGATAATGGCAAAGAAAAGATCATCGGGATAGGTAACATTGGTATCACTCCCTCCAAATACATTGAGAATGTTTTATTAGTTAAAGGTTTAAAGCATAACTTACTTAGCATTAGTCAATTCTGTGATAAAGGGTACAAAGTAGTTTTTGAATCATATGTTTGCATTGTAACTAGTCCTATTAACGATGGCATTAAATTTATAGGACATAGGCATGGCAATGTTTATATGGTAGATTTGAATGACTTAGCCAAATTTGACATGCAATGCCTAGTATCCTTAAATGCTAAAATTAATGAGACTAGTTGGCTGTGGCATCGTAGACTTGCACATATTAGCATGCATTCTCTTTCAAAATTAATTAAAAAGGAATTAGTTTTCGGTTTGCCAAAATTGAATTTTGAAAAGGATAGAATTTGTAATGCATGCCAATTAGGTAAACAAACTAGAGTTTCATTTAAATCCAAAAATACTGTTTCAACTTCTAGACCTTTAGAGCTCTTACATATGGACTTATTTGGACCAACTAGAACCACTAGTCTAGGAGAAAAATGATATGGCTTTGTAATTATAGATGATTACTCTCGTTTTACTTGGATTTTCTTTTTGGCTCACAAAAATAAAACTTTTCATATTTTCACTAAATTTCATCGAAAAGTCTCTAATGAAAAAGGGTTTTCAATTAAAAATATTAGAAGTGATCATGGAACTGAATTTGAAAATCAAGATTTTGAAAATTTTTGTGATGAAAATGGAATTGACCATAACTTCTCTGCTCCTAGGACACCCCAACAGAATGGGGTAGTTGAAAGGAAAAACAGAACCTTAGAAGAAATGGCCCGTACCATGCTTTGTGAAAGCAACCTTCCAAGATATTTTTGGGCGGAAGCTATTAACACAGCATGTTACATTTTAAATCGTGCTTTAATTAGATAATTTTTAAAGAAAACCCCCTATGAACTTTGGAAAGGAAGAAAACCAAATATTGCATATTTTCATGTTTTTGGTTGCCGATGTTTTGTATTAAATAATGGCAAAGAAAAACTTGGTAAATTTGATGCAAAATCAGATGAAGCAATCTTTCTAGGTTACTCCTCCACTAGTAAAACATTTAGAGTTTTCAACAAAAGAACTTTAATAGTTGAGGAGTCCATACATGTTGTCTTTGATGAATCTAACGATCTTCCTTCAAGGAAGAATGAGGGTGTTGATGATGCAGATCCACTAATAGAAGGTTTGAAGGAGATCACTCTAAAAGATTCAGCAACTCCAGAAGACAAGGATCAAGAAGACGAACAAAATGAGAGAGGTGAAGAAACTCAAGAACAACCTCAAGGTACAAATGACCTACCCAAGGAATGGAGGTATGTTCACAACCACCCTAAGGAGTTAATTATTGGTGATCCTATGCATGGGGTAAAAACCCGTTCTTCACTTAGAGATGTAGTTAATCATTGTGCTTTTGTATCTCATCTTGAACCTAAAACTTTTGAAGAAGCTGAAAATGATCATAATTGGATTAATGCTATGCAAGAGGAACTTAATCAATTTGAAAGAAATAATGTTTGGACCTTAGTATCAAGACCTAAAGATTATTCAATAATTGGCACAAAATGGGTCTTTAGAAACAAATTAGATGAGCATGAAATGTAATTAGAAATAAAGCAAGACTGGTTGCTAAGGGATATAATCAAGAAGAAGGAATTGATTTTGATGAAACCTTTGCACCTGTTGCTAGATTAGAAGCTATTAGACTTCTACTTGCATATGCTTGCTTTATGAAATTCAAATTATTTCAAATGGATGTTAAAAGTATATTTTTAAATGGATATATCTCTGAAGAAGTATATGTAGAACAACCCCCTGGTTTTGAAAATCATGCTTTTCCTAATCATGTCTTTAGATTAAATAAAGCTTTATATGGATTAAAACAAGCACCTAGAGCATGGTATGAAAGACTAAGCAAATTTCTACTAAATAATAGTTTTTCAAGAGGTAATGTAGATACAACCCTATTTATTAAAAGAAATCAAAATGATATGCTAGTTATACAAATTTATGTTGATGACATAATTTTTGGGTCTACTAATGAATCCCTTTGTCAAGACTTTGCTAAGCTTATGCAGGGGGAGTTCGAGATGAGCATGATGGGAGAACTCACCTTCTTCCTCGGACTCCAAATCAAACAATCAAAAGAGGGAATCTCCATCACCCAAAGCAAGTACACCAAGGAACTACTCAAAAGATTTGGAATAGAGAACTACAAACCAATTGGCACACCAATGAGTCCCTCAAGTAAGCTTGACAAGGATGATGAAGGTAAATGTGTAGACTTAAAATACTATAGAGGTATGATTGGCTCATTATTATATTTAACTGCAAGTAGGCCTGATATCATGTTTAGTGTTTGCTTATGTGCTAGATATCAATCTAATCCTAAAGAATCTCATTTGAATGCTGTTAAAAGAATCCTTAGATACTTAAATGGTACACAAACTCTAGGGTTATGGTACTCTAAGGACTCACAAATTGAGTTATTAGGATATTCAGATGCTGATTTTTCTGGATGTAAATTAGATAGAAAAAGCACAAGTGGAACTTGCCAATTTCTTGGAGTTAACCTAATCTCATGGTTTAGCAAGAAATAAAATTCGATGGCACTGTCTACGGCTGAGGCCGAATACATTGCAGCCGGAAGTTATTGTGCTCAAATCTTGTGGATTAAGCAACAACTCGAAGACTTTGGAATCAAACTTAATGAAACACCAATAAGATGTGACAACACAAGTGCCATAAATTTATCTAAAAATCCAATTCAACACTCAAGATCCAAACATATTGAAATAAGACATCATTTTATAAGAGAACATGTTCAAAACAAAAATATAATTCTTGAATATGTTTGCACTGAAAATCAATTAGCTGATATCTTTACAAAGGCCCTTAGTGAGGATAAATTCTGTGAAATTAGGAGAAATCTAGGAATTCTAGATCCATATGCCTAAATTTTCTCAATTTCCAAGAATTGATGTCAAAAATTTTTAGAGCTCAATTTCTAACATCTATCCTGATCCCAAAAGCTCAAATTTATCATTCTAAAAACTTATCATTGAGCAAAATTCCTTCACTCAAAATTTCAAATTTTTCTGGAATTTATTCACATTTTTCTTGATTTCTGAACCTCATGAGTCGACCCCCATGAGTCGACTCAATGGCAAACTTGTAAATCCCACCAACTTCCCACGGGTTCATTGTTTTTAAACTGGAACCCTGTTCGTGAGACGACTCATCTTCTCATCGTCCTCCTTCCAAAAGCCGTCTTCTCCAACTCTTTCTGCTCCAAATCCAAGGATCCAATTCGAAGCAATTCTCCCTCCTCCTCTCCACCAAAAATCGCCTCCTTTGAAAGGAATTTGTTGTGCTTTCTCGCATTGCTTGGCGCGGTTGGAACGTGCCCTAGCACTTCACCGATCTTCCCAAATCTACTTCTTTTCTCCACCAAAATCCTTCTTCACTCTCTTGTGATTCCTCCTCCACTCAATTCAAGTCTCCTTGCCTGCTACTATATTGAATATGGCTCCAAAGATAAAACTTCCCCAAAGAAGAAAGTCAATCCGTGAGCCTGAAGAAATTGTCAGAAAGAAAAGGCAAGCTGGTCAGTCCTCCAGTGCTCCCACTCCAGTTTCAGTACCTGCTCAAGGTCCCTCTCAATCCCTCCTAAGCCCCAGTAAGAATCCTCTTTCAGATAGAAAAGTCAAAACCGAGAAGAATATAGATTTTTGGTTCTTTGAGAAAGAATGTTTTACTTTTGCAAGTAAGATTAAAAACCAAGGATGGGAACTCTACTGCTCCCTTAAGGAAGTCATCTATGTTGACCTAGTTAGAGAATTCTACCAGAACCTACATTATGGAGATGGGTCAGTGACTTCAACAGTCAAGAGAATTGATATCTGCTTGGATTCTAGGATATTGGGAGAAATACTTCAGTTGCCTAGTGAAGGTTACTCTTATATGGAACTCCCAGTAAAAGAAGAGGGAATCAGAATTATTCTAGGAGAAACTTATTCAGGGAGTTTAAACAAATTGGAAGCAAAGATTTTGTCTATTGAGATGAGGATACTGCATCAGATGGTAACAAAGCTCTTCTTTCCTAGGAGTGGTAGGCATGATCTACTGTCTGGCAGAGATGTATGTATCATGTTTCATGTCATCACTCAGACCCCCTGAACCTCCCTGCACTTATGATAGAGGCCATGAGAGAAACTTTGAACAGATCCAAGGCACACTTGCCTTATGGTATGGCCCTTACTAGAGTATTTAGGAGGTTTGGAGTTAGCTGTGAGGGGGAGGCACCTACCAAGCTATCTCATGTGGACACTTTCAACCAACACAGCCTGCACCGAATGAGATTTACAAAGACTGATGGTGGTTGGATCAAGGGATCTGAGGAGAGAACTGAAGAGAGAACTGAAGATAGAGCTGAAGACAGAACTGAAGGCAGAGTAGAAGAAGAAGGTCCATCATCTCCTGTCCATGACTTCAGGGCAGCATCACCAGATATCCAGTTCATTCCTGATACTGAGGCTGGCCCTTCAGAGTTTACTAGGATGCCCACACCAGTGTATCAGCCAGAGAGCAGAGCACCTCATTCAGAGTTCAGACTGGCTGACGATCAGATCGAGCATATTTCACAGCGTGTGGCTTCTTTGCTGTCTAGTCAGTGGGGTAGTACTTCTTTTGCATCAGGAGCCACCTCTTCTGATCAGACCATTACTCCCCACATCTCCACTGTGTTTCAAATGATATCAGATCAGTCCATCAGGATCTAGCAGCTTGAGGACACAGTCTGGAGACTGACAGGCAGAGTTCTTGACTTGCAAGGGCAAGTCCTTGCCTTGGCCCATCCCAAGCCACAGGAGTCAACTATTGAGGTCACAGACCTCACTGCAGAGGCTGGCAGGCTCAGAGGAGCACTAGAAGATGGATATGAATTGCTGAGGAAAGAAATCCGAGGATCGAGTGAGCATGCTACCACTCAGTTCACTGCTCTACTACTGTCTGTTTTCAGAGCACTGAACGTACTTGATTCTATCAGACTCACCCTTTCTGTTCAGTCCTTAGCATCTCAGCGTTCTCAGCCACCCAGTTCATCTCGTTCTCCTGCTCGTGCCAGAGGCAGACGGGGTAGAGGACGCACTTCTGATCCATCAGCTTCTCATCTCATATCTGATGACTTCGATCCTTGACTTGTCTTGATCATTACTAGATCCTAGGTGTTAGTATCTTGTTCTAGGATCTGTACTTTGAGGCCATGTATTGACAATTAGCTGGTTGACTTTTATTTTAAGAACTATGTAATGAAACAATTATGGTTTTTAATGGAATCATCTTTTACTTATATTTCTATCTTTTGTAATGATATCGATCATATTTTGGTTATATATATTCTCCTTGTTGAAATATTGTCTTCTCTTTGTTGTTGTTTGCTGTTGATAATTGCTATATTAAGGGGGAGCAAACATCTGTGATAAACTCTAAAAGGAGAGAAATTAAAGAATGTTTCAGAAAAAGGAAGAGTTAACCATGTTTGATGATGTCAAAAAGGGGGAGAAATTAAACAAAAAATTTGAAAAATAAACAAAAATTTAAAAAATAAATCAAAAAGGGAGAGAAATTAAACAAAAATTTGAGAAATTTGGTATCAGACAGAAATTAAACAAAAAGCCATCCATCAAAAGCAAAATCATAAAGAAAAAGCAATCAAAACTACAAATAATGAAAATTAATGAATGAATTGAAAATTTAAAGCACAATATCAAAAATACAATGTTTACATATGCTCACCTTGATACATCTTTTAAAATTTTATTTACCTTGATACATCTTAAGAAATTTAACTTACTCTGATACACCCTAAAATTTCTTTTAACTTGCTCTGATACATGATAAAATTTGCTCTGATATAGTGTGAAATTTTTTCTGATATATTATAAAATTTGCTCTGATATAGTATGAAATTTTCTCTGATATATTATAAAATTTGCTCTGATACAGTGTGAAATTTTCTCTGATACATTGTAAAATCTTTTCTGATAACATTGTAAAAATTATTTTTCTTGCTCTGACACATTGCAAAATTTATTTCTTTTCTCTTGCTCTGATATATCTTAAACTCAAAATGAGCTAATACACTTTCAAAATCAACTCGTAAACATACTTTGGCACACATAATTTTTTTTAAGCACATAAGTATTTTTTTTTCTCTGATGCTAAAACTAAAATCAATTGAGAATGGAATTTTTCAAAATACAGCTCAATCTGATAACAAAAACAATTTTTTGCTCTAACACCAAAATCACATAATCAAATGAGCATATCTTCAAATTTTAAGCAAATGGACAAATTATTTTTGTATATGACCATTTATATTACATGCCAAAAGAATCATACTCTTTTCAAGCATATAAATGTATAATGCATTCTTTTGAAATTATTGATTCACATAAATGTTTTGGTTCAAATATTTTTCATCATCAAAAAAGGGGAGATTGTTGCTCCTAGATTGATTTTGATGATTACAAAGCAGATTGAAGGGATACAAATAATTTTTAAAAAGAAAAAGTCCTTATGCTCTTCAAGGGCAAAATCATAATTTCACTAAAATCCTGATTTGATAGTATCATTTGATAGAACAAATGATTTGTAAACTATTGGTGAAAATTTTATTATTTTTGGACTTATATTTTTGAAGTTATGAAGGTTTGAATTGCATGAGTCGACCATGAGTCAACTCATGGCACTATGAGCTGATTGGCACGCAAAAAAAATTCCATGGCACGCTGGATTTTTGGCTTGGCACGACCTGTGAGTCGACTCATGAGTCGACCCACAAGGCATGAGTCGACTCATGAGTCGACCTCTGCTGATTTGGGCCAAAAAATCCAGAAAATCATGTTTCTGGTCTTTGCAACAGAAGTCGACTCATGAGTCGACTCCTGAAGCATGAGTCGACTCATGAGTCGACCCCTGCGATGGAAAATGTCAGCAACGGCTATTTTTTTGCTCGTTTTAATTGCCTTTTTGCTTCCTAAAATTGCTCTAACGGCTCTTTATCTGCCTAAATTTTTTCTCTTATTCTTATTGCTATAAAATATTCAAATGGTGAAAGAAATTGCAGATCAAAAAAGGAGAGATCAAGAAACCTATATACAAAAGGATCCAAAATCCATACGAGAAAGCCTGAGATCAACGAAATACCAAAAGAAAAAGAGAGAGGATCCACAATATACAAGAGAGATTGTGAAAGAGATCAAGAGCTTTCAAAGAGAGGATTTTCATGCCTATTGTTTCAACCTTGATCAAGAGATCTTTCAAAGCCTTCAAGAAGTCCTCAATCAAAGATCATCTTCTTCTCAAGCATTCATTCAAGCATTCATCCACCTTGAGAAAATCCAAAAAAGGGTTTCTTCATTTGAGTAAAGTATTTTTATATTGTTCATTTAAGGAGCTGTTATTGTATTAATTTGTGCTCTAAATTTTCTTACTCTTTGTAAGTAATTGTTCTTTTTTTGGAGGATTTCCAAAACAAGGAAAGATTGATCCGAACCTGAAATCAGAGTGTTTTGGGTTTACTTGTAGCCGAAAAATAAGTAGACTAGCTTGGGATAGCTAGTGTCGGAGTTTCCGACGTTTTGTATTCGGGTTGAATACAAGTATAGTGGATTGAAATTCCCAAGTAGGAGCTTGGGGAGTGGATGTAGGTGCAAGGTTGGCACCGAACCACTATAAATCCTTGTGTTTGTGGTGTGCTTTATTGTTTCTCTTTATTTCTTTATTATATCCTTGCATTCTT
Source organism: Elaeis guineensis (assembly GCF_000442705.2). NCBI lineage: Eukaryota > Viridiplantae > Streptophyta > Magnoliopsida > Arecales > Arecaceae > Elaeis > Elaeis guineensis. The sequence continues at coordinate 6,445,094 of NC_025995.2, forward strand.
GCTTTTGGTAATTAATATTGAATTAAAGTCTTTATTTTGTTCATCATAAGTAATTAATTAAGCCTAAAATTTTTAGAAACCCAATTCACCCCCCCTCTTGGGTTGCATAGCTGGGCAACACATGTGCATCTATGGGTAGGTTCATAACCAGTTATTTCTCTAAACAACTTCTAGTAATTGATTTTGCTCCAGAACCTAATCAGTAGGCTTTGGCCTCCACTGAAAAGATCTGGTTAGGTCCAACCATTAACATGATTTGATTTGATGAATCGGACCAATAAATGATCAGGCCCGACTTTGGCCGACCAACCTGACCACCATCAGAAAGACTCAAACCAAATTATCATATTATGAATGATAATTCCATTAGTCAATAAGCACCAGGCCTTTGGGCCTCCAATGATTATTAAACTAATGGACTCATTATCACTCACTTAATGGGAGGCTATGACTTAGTTATCAATATAACTTAATCATTTTTAGGGACCTAATAATTTTTGAGGATTTTATTAAAGGATAGATGAGAAAAAAATATCCAGCCAATTTCAATCCTCCCACTGACTTAATCAAGTCAGATTAAAAAAGGATTTAATTAAAGCTGGCATTAGGAGCACCTAAATCAGTCAAACTGATTTACTTAATGATATGGGTGAGCCCTAATCATCAAGTGATCTAATCAAAACCTAATTCACCAGGTTGGCCAGATAAGTGAGATCAGTGGTGGGGATAAGCCATTAACTCGTCAGAGATCGAATCACTACGAGTAGCTCCCGCTTAAAAACCACTGGTCAAAATGTCAAACTTACCTTAGACACCAACCGGTTCATTAGTTTTAATTTGATCAACTTAGTAAATAGGGTTCCACCACGTAGCCATGAATTAAATCCATCTTGGTCTAGTTAAAGACATGGACCCATTCAACTACAACTATTGGAGTTGAGTCTAGAGTATCCTTGACCTAATCTAATTCAACCTTTGATTAGATTTGACCAATTACTCTAATTTAGTCTATTTCTTTAAGCTAACCTTAGGTCTAACCCAATTATGGACCTAATCCATCTAACCCATTGACCCACAAGTTTATGCAATTGTCTTAGATCTTAATTCACAATTCTAGACCTACTAGACAATACTTAATTCTTTTAATTAAGTATTTAGGCTGAGGGGTCAGGGTTTGGCATTTCAAAAATAATTTTTAAATTTGAAAGGTTTTATTTTCTGTTCACCAAATATGTTGACTCATTTCACAAATAGATCAGCACATTTCATAAATAGCAATCCTATTGCTAATTACATAACAGAAAATAACTCAATCAAAATAAATCATGAATATTCCTTTAGATCTAATCTAACACATTCATGATAAATTTCACAATTGAATCTTTATAATTAATTTCTTTCACTGCTTCATCTGTATGGGATATAATTGTAACGGCACCCCTACCGCCATAGGAGACCCCATCGAATGGGAGAAGAGGGCCTTTAAACTCTGCTTTTCTCCTATGACCGGACGGCCATGGCAACCAACCCAATTCGATTACTTGCTACTTGGATCAAGTATATCTAAATATACCAATTTCAAAATTTAAATTTCAAATTTTAAATTTTGAATTTCAAATTTCAACCAAATTTTAAATTTCAAAATTTTGAATTTCAAATTTTGAATTTCAAATTTGAAATTTTAACCAAATTTTAAATTTCAAATTTTAAATTTTTGAATTTTGAATTTCAAATTTCAAATTTCAAATTTCAAATTTTAAATTTTGAATTTCAAATTTTTTGAATTTTGAATTTCGAACAACTTTCAAAATTCAAATTTTAAATTTTAAATTTTAAATTTTAAATTTAAACTTTTAGATTACAACTTAATCTACGCATGCAAATATATATATCATATCTAAAAACCCGCTCTGATACCATTTGTGGGGAAATTCAGTGCAGGGGTAAAATGATAATTTTAAATTTTTTTCAAAATTATGATTTTACAGTGAAAAAATATTAATTAATCTAATTAATTAATATAAATTTATCCTACATTAGGATCTAAATATGATATATAGCATGCATGCATTTAAATTTGAAATTCAAATTCGAACAGTAAATACTTTACTGTAATGTGTTCAGAACACAATACCTTTGTGCGGATAGTAGATCACCGCAATCTGATCACTGTCGGAAGAGTCTGATCATCGTGACACAGCCACACAGCGTGTCTGGCCTCTACGGATCATCCACACGAAGCTTCTGGTCTGATCGACTCCTCACGAGTGCTAGCTTGTTGTAGAGCCCTTTTGACGGTCGATGCTGATCAAACTCCTTCGATCGATGTCTGTTGATTCTTTGGATACTCCGAATCATCAACAGACATGCTTGAGAGGATGTTGAAGATCTCTCTGAGATTTTGTGGACTCACGATACTCATAGCTCACTTTCTCACTTCCCGAACCCCAGGCTAAAACTCTAGGAAACTCACCGAAAATCTTGCACCCACTTTTCTTTCTTTTTCTCTTGGAAGGATATGGACTTCCTTCTCTCGCACAAGACTTCTCACACCCTAGAATTTTTCTTCAAAAATCTTCTTCTTGCATGCCCCACTCTTCTCCTCCTTTTATAACAACGTCAAACGTCTTATCCAAAAGAAAGGATAAAGATGAGTAATTGCACATTTGAATTCAAATCAAATTTTGAATTCAAATGGACACCAACTTATCCCTTATCCACTAAAGGTGTGAGGCATGGCTTAAATTGTGCATGGAGTAATTTTATGAGAAACTTTTTTTCATGTAATAAATGGGGCATAAAAAAAAGAATAAGGTGCAAAGATTGATTGCCCATTCAAATTCAAACTTTATTTTAAATTTGAATGGCCAACCAATCATCCTTATCCATTCATATGGTATATTAAAGTGGGGTGTGGAGAGGGCTTGGCATGAGAAAAAAATTCATGAGAAGTTCCTTCTCATGAATTCAAATGGGTGCAATGGAAGTGAGGTGGCGCATGGAGATTGGGTCAAGGTGGTTTAATTATTTAAACCAACCTAATTGAACCAAATAAGTTAGATCCAATTAGACTAATTTAAATCCAACTAAATTAGACTTAATTAAGCTCAATAAAATCCTAATCAAATCAAAAATTTATTAAGCCCAACCCCTGATCAAATCAGGGACTAAACCATCTTGACGATTAGGTCAACTCTTAACCTAATCAGGTCAAACCCAACTGAATCCAATTCAATTGGACTTGATCCAAAAATAATTACTCAATCAAATTGAGTTAATTAGCGATCAAATCACTAATTAAATCTCTCATAAATACTGAGTCTAAATCCGATGGGCAATCGGACATCATAATTCATCGATATATAACCCTGATCGAAAAATCCCAACCAGTGGGACTCTTGACCCCGGTACCCATAATGTGTGAAACTCATGATCAGAGAATCCTGATTCTCGATCACTGAGTCCCAAACATGTAGGATTCTACATCAGCCATCAGATCAGATAGGAACCTCTAATGTGTGTGACCCCGCGGTTCGAACCTAAGCCGGTAGCACAAGAATCAATTCTTGTACTAATCGAAGTAACCATCTAGCAATGGTACCCGACGTTCGGATAGGTCGAAGAGTCGCAATCGCAACACTCAGAACCTACATGAATATGGTTATTGTATAATTCATCCTTTTGACCCCTGTATTTAGGACGACTCAAGGTTAAACTGTCAACCCTGATCCGATCATCCGAATCGTGCTCAACTCAAACAGTCCTGTGACTCCTCACTAGGACTACCTTGGTTAAGATTTTGCTAAATTGAAATATGACTGTACATAGCTCTCAAACTGGAGTGGTCAATCCCATCTTGACACCCGCACTGACAAGTCAAGTACTTGACTACACCCAGCAGCCTTCCATCACTGAATTAAAAATTCAGGTAGTCCAGTGCCTAAGTACAGTGAGTTGCTTGCAAGTCACCGTGGCGGTCTCAGGTCGGAGGGATATTTATACCTATATTCCATCAGAGCAAATCTTGACAGCAGAAATAGCTTCGGAGTCAGTCACGTTCAGTGCAGATGTACTCTTACATCTCACCTGTATGCCATACCAGTGTCTCCACACTCATTGGTTAAAAAGACAACCAACCTATATGGCACACAACGATCTATGCTTGATAAACATTATCGTCCTTGGTAACAACGTATCATTTGGTCGTGAATAAATTTAAGGACTAAACGACAAATCCTCCTTTGTCGAGTCTAAATAGTCCTAAGGACTTCACCACAACATAGGAGTTCATTAAAAAATAAAATATTTTATGATGAAAAATATCAAAATAATTTTTATTAATTCATAATTTATGTATAAATACAAAAATGAGCACAACCGTCAACAGACTGATGATTGGCTTTGGGATACTATTCCCAACAACCTCACAGTGGCACTCCTACATGCCATGAAGAGCACCCCATTGAATAAGAAGAGAGGATCACGAAACCCTATTTGCTCTTATGACCGAACGGCCTGGTGATTATCCAATCCGAGTACTTTGCTACTCAGAACATCTAATCTTATTCACATATCAAATATGCAAAAATTTAGATCAAATCTAAATTGTATTAGATCTGATTTTACATTAGATCATATCTAAAATCAGATCATAACATATCTCATATATTGCTAAATCTAGATTTCAACTCTACATGCATATATGTTTATGTTATAATGAACTTTGCTCTGATACCATTTGATGGGAAGCGTGGTGGGTGATGTGCATGCATTTTTAAAATTTTACAGTAGAGCATATGTAGATTAAATAATTTTATCTATAATGCATGCTTAGATCAAATCTAAATCACCATATAGGATCTATAACATAAACTAATATGCATGCATGTATATCTGAAATCTAAAATCAGCATATACTAAACATATCTAAGTGTAATTAAATCATATCTAATTCATATTTAGATTAAATCTAAAAATTAATTGAGATTAAAATCTCATATCTGAGTGTGGATAGCAGATCACCACATCTAAAATCCATAATAGATGATCTTCATGATGCTTGACAGCTGCACACGCATCCGGCCTCTACAGGTATCCACACGAAGTCCTAGTGTTGATTGATCTCTCCGGGAGTGCTAGCCCGTGAAGACACCATCCATTGATTGATTTTAGAGAAATATGATGGAATTAAAGAATAAGGAGACCCTCTCTTTTCTTTTTGGATCCATACATCTGATCTCTACAATAGAGATCAAGAGAGGAATCCTTTCTTCTTAATTTTTCATATATAAGAGAGAATATTTTTCTCTTTCTTTCATGCCCTTGAAAAGAACTTTTATTCTCTAATTTTCTATGATAAAAATCAGATCTAATCTGAACTTTCATATTAAAAATTATATAAAATCTTGAGATCCAAAAAAATTCAAAAGAAGAATCCAAGAGAAGAACCGTTCTTCTCTCTTCTTCTCTCTTTTTCTTCTTGATCAAGAACTCAAGAAAGCCCCAAATGCCCAACCAAATTTTTTTGGTATTTCTTTTTCAAATTTTTATATTAAGAATTAGATCTAATCTAATTTTTATGTTAGAAAAAAATAGAAGAAGAACTCCTTCTTCAAGGCTGCGCGCTAGAAAGAAAATCCATCTTCTTTCTTGATCTAAAACTTCAAGAAGTCTCAAAATCAAACCAAATTTTTTTTGATATTTTTTCTCTAAATTTATATATTAAAAATTAAATCTAATCTAATTTTTTTTAAAAAAAATTAAAAAAAAAATCTGAAAGAAGAACTCCTTCTTCTTTAAGGCTGCACACAAGAAAGAAGATCATTCTTCTTTCTTGATCTTTCTCTCCTTGGGAAGAACTTTTCTTCTCTAATTTTCTGTTGTATAACCAGTAGAAAAGTCTCTCTTTAATATCTAAAAATTAGCAAGAAAAGAACTAGAAAATATACTAAGAAGAAGAGAAAAAATAGGATCTTGGCATGTGGGATGTTGGGGCGTCCAACTCTTGGACGCCCCCTCCTTGCTTTAGGCGACATGAAGAAGAGAGATGGGGTGCCTCCTTTTTTCCCAGGGATGAAACAAAGAAGTGGGGCGGCACTCAAGGAGGGACCCTCCTTTCTCACAGGAGGAAGAGAGGAGAGGTGCGCCAATAATGCATGGAAGAATGAAAGGGGGCACCTCATATGGTGTGTTGGGATTTTTCTCCGCATTAAAAGGATGGGGCGCATAGATAAATATCATATGGGGTTTGGGTTTAGTCCTATTCTCCGATAGGATTCAAGATCATGTTCTAACTCTAACGAATCCTTGGATCCGATCCTAACCAATTTAGGAATTAGTTATAACAAACTAACTAATTGGATCCTAGCCCAATTAGGCCCCAACCCAATTAGAAATTAGTTAGATTAAAATCCTATTGATCCAGGGATGGAGATCAGGTGCTTCATTTGATATTAGGGTTTGATCCAATCAAGTCTATTATTCAATAGGGTTAGATCCAATCCAAGCTCATATAAAACTAATTAAATTATATTTAATTTAGAATAATTTTAAATTCATGCATCTCTGAAATCAATTGGAATAAGCTCTGTTATTCGATACGGCTGCATCCAATTAATCCAAAGCCAATCTAATTGAATCCAATTTAATTAGATCTAATCCAATCTCTATTGCTCAATCTATTAAAAAATATATCTCAAAAACTAATCGTCAACCTGTTGACGGTTGAGCAACTTTGTATTGTAATTGATTTGTTAATAAATAAAATATATTTTTGATATTTTTATCACAAATTTTCATCTTCTAATGAACTCCATTGTTGTGATGAAGTCCTTAGGACTATTTAGGTTCGATAAAGAGAGGATTTATCGATTAGTCCTTAAAACTGTTCACGACTAAATGATAGACAGTTAATAAGGACGACAGCTTCTATCGAGCATAGGTTACTGTAGGCCATATGGGTTGATTGTCCTCTTAACCAAAGAGTGTGAAGACACTGGTATGGCGTACAGGTGAGATATAAGGGTATATTATCATTGAACGTGACCAACTCCAGAGCATTCTGCTGTCGAGAATGTCTCTGATGGGATATAGGTATAAGTATCCCTTAGACCTGAGATCACCTCAGTGACTTGCAAGCAACTCACTGTGCTTTGATACTGGACTAATTGAATTTTTAATTCAGTGACAGAAGGCTTTTGGGCATAGTCAAGTACCTGCAAAGTTAGAGTGTGATCAAGATGAGATTGACCACTCCAAGAGTTGGAGAAGAATGAGTCGCTGTATTTCAATTTAGCAAAATCTTGGCCAGGGTAATCCATCAGATGGATTTGATATTTTGAAATACAATATGGATAACCTAATCAGAGTTGACAGTTGAACTCTGAGGTATCCTATGAGCATTTTGATCAAGGGGATGAATTATATGAAAACTATATCCGCATGGGTTCTAAGGATGTTGTTCTACACATTCGACCTATCCGACCGTCGGGTACCATTGCTAGATGATCACTTTGATTGGTATAAAAATTTATTCCTATGCTATCGACTTAGGTTTGGACCTATGAAGTCACACACATTAGAGTTCACGATCCGATCGGATGGTTGATCAATGATTAAGAATTATTATTGGGTTAAACGATCAATACGATTGACATTTAACCTAGTGCAAGTGTTGTAAAAGGATCGATTAGCAATTCAATTGCTAATTGGCTTAATTTGATTAAGTCAATGGGCTAAGATTAAGTCTAATTGAATATAATTTAATTAAATTTAGTTTAAGATTGATTGGATCAAGTCTAATTGATTTATTGGATAAGCCAAGTGCAAGAAAAAACTAGTCCTAGTTCGATTAGGACTTGGATCAACCTAATTTTCAATTCGATTAGAAAATTAAATTAGATTTAAATTTAATTTAATTTGATTAAATTAAATTCTTAATTAGGTTAATATCTATTTTAATTAGATTGATTTGGTTTTGATTTGATTTGGTTTGAAAAACTAAATTTGAACAAGTCATAGATTGAATCCTAGTAAGACTAGGATTCCACCTTGCGCCACCTTAGCCCCCCACGCCCACTCTCTCTTATTTTATGTGATAAAATCTTCTCTCCCAGGCCTTCATGTATGCCCAAAGCTTTTCACTCTTTCTCTCTTACATGGAATGTGGTTGTGGACCAAGTCAAAGTAGGAATTAGTTTGGATTTCAAATTCTATGAGATAGAATTTTAGGAAACCAAAACTCTTTCCTTATGGCACTGATTTTATCCAAATTTTTTTTGAAATTTTTGTGAATTTTATGAAACATATTGTGCACTCTTTTCTAGTGGTCCATGGTAGAAAAAGGAGGGGGCACCCAAGAGTTGGGCACCACTTGTCTTGCCCTGTTTGGATTTTTCTTGACTTGGTATTTGACCTAGACAAGGATTCTTCATATCTCATTATTTAAGATGAATTTTTTCTTGAGATTTTTATGGATTATAGAGCATTGAGAGACCTTTGGGGAATATAAAAATTAGGGATAAAGGGTGTTGGGGCATGGAGATATAATAGACACAAAACTAAGTATCTGGGTTAGAGCAAAGAGAAGAAGAAGAGGGTCTTCTTCTTGAGTTGCTGAGTTCACCCCTTCCCTTCCTCCATCTGTGAGTTTTTTGAGAGTATCTCACATCTAAAACTCCTTCTTCTACTTTTTATCTTTGAAAGAATCTAATCAAGAAGAAAGAGGCATCTGATCGACCATCGAAGAAGGATCAGCATAGTACTAGCATACTGTGCTGATTTTCTGGATCAGGACTTTTGATTATGATTCATGGGCTCGTGTGGATGACTCCTAGAGATCAGATGCGTGTATGGCTTACAACATCATTTTCAAGTCTGGATCAGCAAAGTTAGAATGTCTAACTTGCAAGGTAATAGATCTGATCTATTATATTTTACATACATTAGATGTAGTATAAAAATATGTTGATATGATCAACATGTAGTTCTTGCTCTTTATATTTTAATTTTTGATTTAATACCATGTAATAATCATGTAATAAGATCTTAAATCTAGAGATTCTCTAATTTTATAAGATAAATTTTAATTTATTTTAGTCTTCCGCTGCTTGAACTTGAAAAAGTTTCAAGATCTAACCCTGAAACCCTAGATCTGGTTCCTTGACAATCAAATTAAGTCAATTAACAATCATATTGTTAATCAATTATTTTTTTAATTTACTAACTATTAGTAAATAATTTATTACAATCTTTGCATAAGATTAATCATCAATCAAATTGATAATTAAACTTTTCAACAATTCATAATTGTTGATCATCCATTTGATGAGATAAGTACTTCTATATGTGTGATCCTATAGGTTCGAACCTAAGTCGATTGTACAAGAATAATTTTTGTACTAATCGATGTAACCATCTAGCAATAGGACCCGACGTCTGGATTGGCCGAATGTATGCCTAACAATACTCTAGAATCTATATGGATATAGTTACTGTATAATTCATCCCTTCGACACTTGATGCTTAAGGATGACTAAGGGTAAACTACAAAAAGAGTAGTCCATATTGTGTCTCAACCTCAAAAATTCTGCGACTCTTCACTAGAACTACTTTGGTTAAAGTTTTGCTGAATTAAAACACAATGATGTATCATCTCCAATTTTACTTGGAGCGGTCAATCCTATCTTGATTTGTACTCAAACTTCACAAGTACTTGACTGTATCCAGAAATCTTTCATCATTGAATTAAAAATTTGGATAGTCTGGTACCAAAGCATAGTGAGTTACTTGCAAGTCACCGAGACAGCCTTAGGTCCGAGGGACACATATACCCATATCCCATCAAAGCAACCCTTGACAGCAGAGTGCTCTGAAAGTGGTCATGCTCAGTGAAATGTACTCCTACATATCATCCGTATGCCATATCCGTATCATTACACATCTTGGTTAAGAGGACAATCAACAAATATGGCATACAACAACCTACACTCGATATAATTATTGTCCTTGTAACAATTGTATTATTTGGTCACGAGCAGGATTTAAGAACCACATGATAAATCCTCCTTTATCATTTTGAAAGTAGTTCTAAGAACTTCATTATAACATATAAATTCTATTTTAGAATATATATTCCTTATGATGAATCTACCAGATAATATTTATCATTCTATAATTCATATACTTATATGGAGCACAATCATCTACAATCTAGATGATTGACTTTAAGATATATTTCTCAACACACACCTCATCAAGATAGGCAGTGGGAAGATTGGGCAATCTGACTAGGGCTCGATATCAAGAGGTAGTAGTATCGATGGCTGAACAAGAGAAAAAAGTATCAAAAAATAAGAGATCTGATAGTGGTCTTCTTGCTTGGTCAATCTCACAGAACTAACAATCGGTGAAGGGAAGGGGAGAGAATACATGAGATCCAAGCTTACCTTAGGCTCTAGTGGCATCCACCTCAATTTCTGACAAGAAGACAATGTAGAAATCAAATAAAGGAAAGGGACAATGGAGGACTAGGTGGTGGAGAGCCTTGGAGGGACATAGGTTCCTTTTCATAAAGAGTCCTAGGGTTCTAGTCACCCTAGGACGAGCTTCATCCCGATTCATTAGAGAGGAGGAAGAAGACTCCTTTCATGAGTCTTCTTTCTTCTTATCACACTAGTCTGGGTAAGTTGGGCTAGCTAGGCCAAGTTCTAGTCAGGCCGATCAAATAGAAGAGCCCTAACCATGCATCAAGCTTTCATAAAAGATAATCACCAACTTGCATGAGAGATAAAGAGAGAGAAAGAGAGGGTAATTGACAACAAAGAGAACATGGAGTGAGTGAGAGTTTTAGGATGAGAAAGTAAGAGAGAGAGAGAGAGTAAAGGTTCCATGAAAAGCTTTTCTCCTATCCCATATTTTTATAATTTTCATATAATAGCATCTAAGCCTATTTAAAGCAAGCCCTAATCAATAAAAGGAAAAAAAAATCTTCAAAATACTACAAAATAATGACTGGCCTAGGGATTAAAAAGAGAAGACAGGTTGCAGAATGGGACATATAATTCCTTAGGAGGGTAAGGGCTCTCATTCTCTCCTCTCTTTGTCTGGCATTTTCTGTTGCTAGTATAACAATGAACCCACAACATACTAAATAGGTGAAGTGATAATAATTTATGTTGCCATGTCACAATGTTGTTCCAACATTACATTAAATTATCTAATCTGCAAATTAATACCAATCTAATCAGGTAGCTTGTCTACAATTGAACTAGTTTAACTTGAATTTTGTTGAATGTATGCTATCCTTTATTAGGTAGCTTGTGAACAATTGAATTAGCCTACTTTGAAATTTATCAAATGTATGCTGTCCTTTGATGGCAAACTTGATTCATGCCAACCTCAATTAAAAGATATGCTAACACGGCTACCATTTTTGGTGCATTTAAAATTTAAATTTAAATTTTAAATAATAGTCATTGATAACAGGTTTGATTCACATAATTATAAGATATGCCAATATGATTATCATTTTAAATATATTTTTGGAGATTTCTAGAGATGAGAATAGTAATTGCACTTTGCCATCATTTTATTGTATTGTATTTATAAACTCATGATTAATAATAATACAAATAAAAAGTTTGACCCAATTAATTTATGTTTAGATTATAAAATTCAGAATTTAAATTCATAGAAATGATAATCATGTTGGCATGTCATGTGCATGTATGAATTAAATCTGCTATCAATAGCTAATGTTTGAAATTCAAATTCAAACTTGAAATGTACTGAAAATGCTAATCATATTGATGCATTTTATGATTATATGAATCAAATCTGCTATCAATAGCTAATGTTTGAAATTCAAATTCAAACTTGAAATGTACTGAAAATGCTAATCATGTTGATGCATTTTATGATTATATGAATCAAACAAACTATCAATAGCTGTTAGTTGAAATTCAAATTTTAAATATACTAAAAATGACAGTCATATTGATATATCTTGTGATTGAGATTAGTCTGAATCAAGTCTGCTATCATCCTTTATAGTAAATTATAAACATCTTTTATGCAATCTTGGTGGAAAAATACTTGGCATTCTTGAGATGATTTCATGCAAATAATTCAGGTAGATGCTTTTACAATGACTTTGTACTACCTTACAACCACTTCAAAGATCTTAAGTTTGCAAATACAATACCAACATGTTACTGACTCAGCTATAGACCACATTTAGAAGGGTATCTTGTAAAGGGATAAACAAGTATAAATAAACAACATTATGTTTTTATTTTGGAGTGAATTAAAATTATTCTTCATTTTGCATCTACAAGAGGAGAAAATTGACATTTGGCATTCAAAAAAGAATTATCACATAAACTTTTTATTTCATAGATATTTTTATATCCTAAACCAGCTTGACATTAATTCCTCTTACATATTAGATAATTTAAAAGTAGAAACATTTTGATTTATTGTAGAGTATCATTTGCAACATCAATATGGATAAGCTTGGAGAATTCAACTACATTTTTGGATGGGTGTTGGTTTCTCTTCTTCATAATAATTCATATCTAACTGATGAGGATTGTTGACAAATCTATCAAATTTGGCATGCCCTTATTCCCTCATTGGATGTTTTTTAATCCTTTTTTATTCTATGTTACAATACCATAGAGAGAAGAAACTATAGACTGTTGCAACAGGTAGGAAGAATAATGAAACAAGAAGAAAAAGAGAAAAAAGTAGGAGAAGAGTAAGAGAAGGACAAGAGCATATAATATTTATGTGGTTTAGTCTAGTGACCTATATCCACAAGCAAAGATAATGCAAAAGCTTTACTATTAAAAAAAAAAAGAGATTACAGAGTACAAGATTTTGCACAAATCCTGACCCTTAAAGCGTCCAATGTCTAGGACTCTCAATTGCACTCTTATATTACAAAAGATATATATAATATAGTAAACTGGTATGAACCAGTGTCCTAAGTTGATATGGTCTTGAATTGGTGTCCTAAGTTGATGTGGACTTGTTCTGGTGTGCTAAGTTGGTTTGGACTCGATCTCTAAGATTTGTAAACTCAAGACATACTCAACAAAAGACATTGCCTTTTGATGAATCCTTGCTGAATCACATTTTTAAACAGTTGAAGCTTCAAATATATTATCAGACTTTTTAGTTCTATCTAGTTAGGTAGTCCATTTGGTTGGTGGTGCGTATGCATTGGTAGATATAATTGTTGTTCTTGTTATTCAAATTTGATAAAGACTATGTCATTGGCATCAAAAAATCAACTTGAGATCCAATTAATGATCACAGCCTCACCTCAGGGATTACGGGAATTCTTCAACCTGGTTTATTGGCTCAAGAAGGCATCTCAAATCAGTTTAAAGGCTACAAAATCTTAACTAGTAATTCACATGCTTCATTCATAATAAACATCTACTGCTACGTACCTTTTCCTTCTCCTTTACTTCTCTTCCTAATTAAAGCTTGGTACTAATACTTACAGCTTGCTGATATATGTGCATAACAGCATGTATCATGCAAGATATTGCTAAGGGACAAGCACCTTCATTACATATTGTGCAGAAAGTCTTTTGTTGGCGAAACTTGTAAAGTCCCTGATGACCTCAACTGGCTTTCAAA